>NW_028301610.1:69693608-70019811 GCF_987345545.1 Pholcus phalangioides
CAGAGCCTGGGCGTGCTCGGTTCTAATCTAAACTAAAGGGCCCCAACTGTAGCTCCTTCCCTCTATATTCGCCCTCCGGCGACAGGGGCAACTCCACGGGGCCCCTTTATATTCGCCTCTGGCGACAGGGGCCACTACATGGGGCCCCTTTATATTCGCCCTTGGCGACAGGGGCCACCTGTAGCCCCTTTATATTCGCCTCGGGCGACAGGGGCCACTCCATGGGGCCCCTTTATATTCGCCCTTGGCGACAGGGGCCACCAGTAGCCCCTTTATATTCGCCTCGGGCGACAGGGGCCACTCCATGGGGCCCCTTTATACTCGCCCTTGGCGACAGGGGCCACCTGTAGCCCCTTTATATTCGCCTCGGGCGACAGGGGCCACTCCATGGGACCCCTTTATATTCGCCCTTGGCGACAGGGGCCACCTGTAGCCCCTTTATACTCGCCCTCCGGCGACAGGGGCCACCTGGCCTTGCTCCTAGGGCGGGATGGGGTGGGGGTGCACTGCACCCAAAGCCCCCATCTTTGGCTCTCTTCGAGCCCCGCCCACGAGAGGGAAAGGGTTCTCTTGGGTGTTCTCCCAAGGGAGAGCACCCAAGGCCCCTCTCGACTCTCGTCGAGCCCCGACTTGACTGATGGGTTGCACCCCTATTTATACCCTCCGGCCACCGCCAGGTTCGAATTTTTTCCAGGAATATTTCGTTATTTTCCTGGAATTCCCCTTCGAATTTTTTCCAGGAATATTTTGGTATTTTCCAGGAATTTTTTCGACTATCCCAGAGTGGCGATGGCTTTATGTATTGCACATGCGCACCACATCATTTGCACCACAAGCTTTGCCATTTCATTCTTCGCTAGGCTAGCTATTCCGTCGTGAAACGTCTTGATACTGCAAGAAACCCGTTCTCGTTCAATTAATAAGGTCAAGTTCGCAAGTTTTTCATTCTCTCCAGTTATAGATTTGAAAATAGAATATTTAATTTGCGAAGCGTTGCCATTTCATAATAACAATGTCAGGAAAACAAATGTGGCTTTCCATCGTGAAACGTCTTGATACTGCAAGAAACCCGTTCTCGTTCTATTAATAAGGTCAAGTTCGCAAGTTTTTCATTCTCGCCAGTTATAGATTTGAAAATAAAATAGAATTGAATAAATAATGATTTGCTCCATATATTAATGGCGTCATTCTCGAAATCCCTGTTCCCGTTTAATTAACAAGGCCGAGTTCGCATATTTTCTAATAGATCGCGCTGAGAAAAATAATAACGAGTGAGGTACGTTCTGCTCGATAGATGGCGCTGCGAGATAATTTCCCAAATAACCGTCTTCGCCTTTGGCGACAGAAGCCCATTTCCTCTCTATGGGGATTTCATTCTTTGGCGACAGTATGGGGGGGGGGCGCCTTTATATTCACCTCTGGTGACAGCGGCCACTGTATGGGCCTCTTCATATTCGCCTCCGGCCTCCGCTTCTATTCACCTACGGTGACAGATGAGCTTATATCACAAAAGCGACAGAGCCTGGGCGTGCTCGGTTCTAATCTAAACTAAAGGGCCCCAACTGTAGCTCCTTCCCTCTATATTCGCCCTCCGGCGACAGGGGCAACTCCACGGGGCCCCTTTATATTCGCCTCTGGCGACAGGGGCCACTCCATGGGGCCCCTTTATATTCGCCCTTGGCGACAGGGGCCACCTGTAGCCCCTTTATATTCGCCTCGGGCGACAGGGGCCACTCCATGGGGCCCCTTTATACTCGCCCTTGGCGACAGTGCCACCAGTAGCCCCTTTATATTCGCCTCGGGCGACAGGGGCCACTCCATGGGGCCCCTTTATACTCGCCCTTGGCGACAGGGGCCACCTGTAGCCCCTTTATATTCGCCTCGGGCGACAGGGGCCACTCCATGGGACCCCTTTATATTCGCCCTTGGCGACAGGGGCCACCTGTAGCCCCTTTATATTCGCCTCGGGCGACAGGGGCCACTCCATGGGGCCCCTTTATATTCGCCCTTGGCGACAGGGGCCACCTGTATCCCCTTTATACTCGCCCTCCGGCGACAGGGGCCACCTGGCCTGGCTCCTAGGGCGGGATGGGGTGGGGGGTGCACTGCACCCAAAGCCCCCCATCTTTGGCTCTCTTCGAGCCCCGCCCACGAGAGGGAGAGGGTTCTCTTGGGTGTTCTCCCAAGGGAGAGCACCCAAGGCCCCTCTCGACTCTCGTCGAGCCCCGACTTGACTGATGGGTGCACCCCTATTTATACCCTCCGGCCACCGCCAGGTTCGAATTTTTTCCAGGAATATTTCGTTATTTTCCTGGAATTCCCCTTCGAATTTTTTCCAGGAATATTTTGGTATTTTCCAGGAATTTTTTCGACTATCCCAGAGTGGCGATGGCTTTATGTATTGCACATGCGCACCACATCATTTGCACCACAAGCTTTGCCATTTCATTCTTCGCTAGGCTAGCTATTCCGTCGTGAAACGTCTTGATACTGCAAGAAACCCGGTCTCGTTCAATTAATAAGGTCAAGTTCGCAAGTTTTTCATTCTCTCCAGTTATAGATTTGAAAATAGAATATTTAATTTGCGAAGCGTTGCCATTTCATAATAACAATGTCAGGAAAACAAATGTGGCTTTCCATCGTGAAACGTCTTGATACTGCAAGAAACCCGTTCTCGTTCTATTAATAAGGTCAAGTTCGCAAGTTTTTCATTCTCGCCAGTTATAGATTTGAAAATAAAATAGAATTGAATAAATAATGATTTGCTCCATATATTAATGGCGTCATTCTCGAAATCCCTGTTCCCGTTTAATTAACAAGGCCGAGTTCGCATATTTTCTAATAGATCGCGCTGAGAAAAATAATAACGAGTGAGGTACGTTCTGCTCGATAGATGGCGCTGCGAGATAATTTCCCAAATAACCGTCTTCGCCTTTGGCGACAGAAGCCCATTTCCTCTCTATGGGGATTTCATTCTTTGGCGACAGTATGGGGGGGGGCGCCTTTATATTCACCTCTGGTGACAGCGGCCACTGTATGGGCCTCTTCATATTCGCCTCCGGCCTCCGCTTCTATTCACCTACGGTGACAGATGAGCTTATATCGCAAAAGCGACAGAGCCTGGGCGTGCTCGGTTCTAATCTAAACTAAAGGGCCCCAACTGTAGCTCCTTCCCTCTATATTCGCCCTCCGGCGACAGGGGCAACTCCACGGGGCCCCTTTATATTCGCCTCTGGCGACAGGGGCCACTCCATGGGGCCCCTTTATATTCGCCCTTGGCGACAGGGGCCACCTGTAGCCCCTTTATATTCGCCTCGGGCGACAGGGGCCACTCCATGGGGCCCCTTTATACTCGCCCTTGGCGACAGGGGCCACCAGTAGCCCCTTTATATTCGCCTCGGGCGACAGGGGCCACTCCATGGGGCCCCTTTATACTCGCCCTTGGCGACAGGGGCCACCTGTAGCCCCTTTATATTCGCCTCGGGCGACAGGGGCCACTCCATGGGACCCCTTTATATTCGCCCTTGGCGACAGGGGCCACCTGTAGCCCCTTTATACTCGCCCTCCGGCGACAGGGGCCACCTGGCCTGGCTCCTAGGGCGGGATGGGGTGGGGGGTGCACTGCACCCAAAGCCCCCCATCTTTGGCTCTCTTCGAGCCCCGCCCACGAGAGGGAGAGGGTTCTCTTGGGTGTTCTCCCAAGGGAGAGCACCCAAGGCCCCTCTCGACTCTCGTCGAGCCCCGACTTGACTGATGGGTGCACCCCTATTTATACCCTCCGGCCACCGCCAGGATCGAATTTTTTCCAGGAATATTTCGTTATTTTCCTGGAATTCCCCTTCGAATTTTTTCCAGGAATATTTTGGTATTTTCCAGGAATTTTTTCGACTATCCCAGAGTGGCGATGGCTTTATGTATTGCACATGCGCACCACATCATTTGCACCACAAGCTTTGCCATTTCATTCTTCGCTAGGCTAGCTATTCCGTCGTGAAACGTCTTGATACTGCAAGAAACCCGTTCTCGTTCAATTAATAAGGTCAAGTTCGCAAGTTTTTCATTCTCTCCAGTTATAGATTTGAAAATAGAATATTTAATTTGCGAAGCGTTGCCATTTCATAATAACAATGTCAGGAAAACAAATGTGGCTTTCCATCGTGAAACGTCTTGATACTGCAAGAAACCCGTTCTCGTTCTATTAATAAGGTCAAGTTCGCAAGTTTTTCATTCTCGCCAGTTATAGATTTGAAAATAAAATAGAATTGAATAAATAATGATTTGCTCCATATATTAATGGCGTCATTCTCGAAATCCCTGTTCCCGTTTAATTAACAAGGCCGAGTTCGCATATTTTCTAATAGATCGCGCTGAGAAAAATAATAACGAGTGAGGTACGTTCTGCTCGATAGATGGCGCTGCGAGATAATTTCCCAAATAACCGTCTTCGCCTTTGGCGACAGAAGCCCATTTCCTCTCTATGGGGATTTCATTCTTTGGCGACAGTATGGGGGGGGGGCGCCTTTATATTCACCTCTGGTGACAGCGGCCACTGTATGGGCCTCTTCATATTCGCCTCCGGCCTCCGCTTCTATTCACCTACGGTGACAGATGAGCTTATATCGCAAAAGCGACAGAGCCTGGGCGTGCTCGGTTCTAATCTAAACTAAAGGGCCCCAACTGTAGCTCCTTCCCTCTATATTCGCCCTCCGGCGACAGGGGCAACTCCACGGGGCCCCTTTATATTCGCCTCTGGCGACAGGGGCCACTACATGGGGCCCTTTATATTCGCCCTTGGCGACAGGGGCCACCTGTAGCCCCTTTATATTCGCCTCGGGCGACAGGGGCCACTCCATGGCGCCCCTTTATACTCGCCCTTGGCGACAGGGGCCACCAGTAGCCCCTTTATATTCGCCTCGGGCGACAGGGGCCACTCCATGGGGCCCCTTTATACTCGCCCTTGGCGACAGGGGCCACCTGTAGCCCCTTTATATTCGCCTCGGGCGACAGGGGCCACTCCATGGGACCCCTTTATATTCGCCCTTGGCGACAGGGGCCACCTGTAGCCCCTTTATACTCGCCCTCCGGCGACAGGGGCCACCTGGCCTTGCTCCTAGGGCGGGATGGGGTGGGGGTGCACTGCACCCAAAGCCCCCATCTTTGGCTCTCTTCGAGCCCCGCCCACGAGAGGGAGAGGGTTCTCTTGGGTGTTCTCCCAAGGGAGAGCACCCAAGGCCCCTCTCGACTCTCGTCGAGCCCCGACTTGACTGATGGGTGCACCCCTATTTATACCCTCCGGCCACCGCCAGGTTCGAATTTTTTCCAGGAATATTTCGTTATTTTCCTGGAATTCCCCTTCGAATTTTTTCCAGGAATATTTTGGTATTTTCCAGGAATTTTTTCGACTATCCCAGAGTGGCGATGGCTTTATGTATTGCACATGCGCACCACATCATTTGCACCACAAGCTTTGGCATTTCATTCTTCGCTAGGCTAGCTATTCCGTCGTGAAACGTCTTGATACTGCAAGAAACCCGTTCTCGTTCAATTAATAAGGTCAAGTTCGCAAGTTTTTCATTCTCTCCAGTTATAGATTTGAAAATAGAATATTTAATTTGCGAAGCGTTGCCATTTCATAATAACAATGTCAGGAAAACAAATGTGGCTTTCCATCGTGAAACGTCTTGATACTGCAAGAAACCCGTTCTCGTTCTATTAATAAGGTCAAGTTCGCAAGTTTTTCATTCTCGCCAGTTATAGATTTGAAAATAAAATAGAATTGAATAAATAATGATTTGCTCCATATATTAATGGCGTCATTCTCGAAATCCCTGTTCCCGTTTAATTAACAAGGCCGAGTTCGCATATTTTCTAATAGATCGCGCTGAGAAAAATAATAACGAGTGAGGTACGTTCTGCTCGATAGATGGCGCTGCGAGATAATTTCCCAAATAACCGTCTTCGCCTTTGGCGACAGAAGCCCATTTCCTCTCTATGGGGATTTCATTCTTTGGCGACAGTATGGGGGGGGGGGCGCCTTTATATTCACCTCTGGTGACAGCGGCCACTGTATGGGCCTCTTCATATTCGCCTCCGGCCTCCGCTTCTATTCACCTACGGTGACAGATGAGCTTATATCGCAAAAGCGACAGAGCCTGGGCGTGCTCGGTTCTAATCTAAACTAAAGGGCCCCAACTGTAGCTCCTTCCCTCTATATTCGCCCTCCGGCGACAGGGGCAACTCCACGGGGCCCCTTTATATTCGCCTCTGGCGACAGGGGCCACTACATGGGGCCCCTTTATATTCGCCCTTGGCGACAGGGGCCACCTGTAGCCCCTTTATATTCGCCTCGGGCGACAGGGGCCACTCCATGGGGCCCCTTTATACTCGCCCTTGGCGACAGGGGCCACCAGTAGCCCCTTTATATTCGCCTCGGGCGACAGGGGCCACTCCATGGGGCCCCTTTATACTCGCCCTTGGCGACAGGGGCCACCTGTAGCCCCTTTATATTCGCCTCGGGCGACAGGGGCCACCTGTAGCCCCTTTATATTCGCCTCGGGCGACAGGGGCCACTCCATGGGACCCCTTTATATTCGCCCTTGGCGACAGGGGCCACCTGTAGCCCCTTTATACTCGCCCTCCGGCGACAGGGGCCACCTGGCCTTGCTCCTAGGGCGGGATGGGGTGGGGGTGCACTGCACCCAAAGCCCCCATCTTTGGCTCTCTTCGAGCCCCGCCCACGAGAGGGAAAGGGTTCTCTTGGGTGTTCTCCCAAGGGAGAGCACCCAAGGCCCCTCTCGACTCTCGTCGAGCCCCGACTTGACTGATGGGTTGCACCCCTATTTATACCCTCCGGCCACCGCCAGGTTCGAATTTTTTCCAGGAATATTTCGTTATTTTCCTGGAATTCCCCTTCGAATTTTTTCCAGGAATATTTTGGTATTTTCCAGGAATTTTTTCGACTATCCCAGAGTGGCGATGGCTTTATGTATTGCACATGCGCACCACATCATTTGCACCACAAGCTTTGCCATTTCATTCTTCGCTAGGCTAGCTATTCCGTCGTGAAACGTCTTGATACTGCAAGAAACCCGTTCTCGTTCAATTAATAAGGTCAAGTTCGCAAGTTTTTCATTCTCTCCAGTTATAGATTTGAAAATAGAATATTTAATTTGCGAAGCGTTGCCATTTCATAATAACAATGTCAGGAAAACAAATGTGGCTTTCCATCGTGAAACGTCTTGATACTGCAAGAAACCCGTTCTCGTTCTATTAATAAGGTCAAGTTCGCAAGTTTTTCATTCTCGCCAGTTATAGATTTGAAAATAAAATAGAATTGAATAAATAATGATTTGCTCCATATATTAATGGCGTCATTCTCGAAATCCCTGTTCCCGTTTAATTAACAAGGCCGAGTTCGCATATTTTCTAATAGATCGCGCTGAGAAAAATAATAACGAGTGAGGTACGTTCTGCTCGATAGATGGCGCTGCGAGATAATTTCCCAAATAACCGTCTTCGCCTTTGGCGACAGAAGCCCATTTCCTCTCTATGGGGATTTCATTCTTTGGCGACAGTATGGGGGGGGCGCCTTTATATTCACCTCTGGTGACAGCGGCCACTGTATGGGCCTCTTCATATTCGCCTCCGGCCTCCGCTTCTATTCACCTACGGTGACAGATGAGCTTATATCACAAAAGCGACAGAGCCTGGGCGTGCTCGGTTCTAATCTAAACTAAAGGGCCCCAACTGTAGCTCCTTCCCTCTATATTCGCCCTCCGGCGACAGGGGCAACTCCACGGGGCCCCTTTATATTCGCCTCTGGCGACAGGGGCCACTCCATGGGGCCCCTTTATATTCGCCCTTGGCGACAGGGGCCACCTGTAGCCCCTTTATATTCGCCTCGGGCGACAGGGGCCACTCCATGGGGCCCCTTTATACTCGCCCTTGGCGACAGTGCCACCAGTAGCCCCTTTATATTCGCCTCGGGCGACAGGGGCCACTCCATGGGGCCCCTTTATACTCGCCCTTGGCGACAGGGGCCACCTGTAGCCCCTTTATATTCGCCTCGGGCGACAGGGGCCACTCCATGGGACCCCTTTATATTCGCCCTTGGCGACAGGGGCCACCTGTAGCCCCTTTATATTCGCCTCGGGCGACAGGGGCCACTCCATGGGGCCCCTTTATATTCGCCCTTGGCGACAGGGGCCACCTGTATCCCCTTTATACTCGCCCTCCGGCGACAGGGGCCACCTGGCCTGGCTCCTAGGGCGGGATGGGGTGGGGGGTGCACTGCACCCAAAGCCCCCCATCTTTGGCTCTCTTCGAGCCCCGCCCACGAGAGGGAGAGGGTTCTCTTGGGTGTTCTCCCAAGGGAGAGCACCCAAGGCCCCTCTCGACTCTCGTCGAGCCCCGACTTGACTGATGGGTGCACCCCTATTTATACCCTCCGGCCACCGCCAGGTTCGAATTTTTTCCAGGAATATTTCGTTATTTTCCTGGAATTCCCCTTCGAATTTTTTCCAGGAATATTTTGGTATTTTCCAGGAATTTTTTCGACTATCCCAGAGTGGCGATGGCTTTATGTATTGCACATGCGCACCACATCATTTGCACCACAAGCTTTGCCATTTCATTCTTCGCTAGGCTAGCTATTCCGTCGTGAAACGTCTTGATACTGCAAGAAACCCGGTCTCGTTCAATTAATAAGGTCAAGTTCGCAAGTTTTTCATTCTCTCCAGTTATAGATTTGAAAATAGAATATTTAATTTGCGAAGCGTTGCCATTTCATAATAACAATGTCAGGAAAACAAATGTGGCTTTCCATCGTGAAACGTCTTGATACTGCAAGAAACCCGTTCTCGTTCTATTAATAAGGTCAAGTTCGCAAGTTTTTCATTCTCGCCAGTTATAGATTTGAAAATAAAATAGAATTGAATAAATAATGATTTGCTCCATATATTAATGGCGTCATTCTCGAAATCCCTGTTCCCGTTTAATTAACAAGGCCGAGTTCGCATATTTTCTAATAGATCGCGCTGAGAAAAATAATAACGAGTGAGGTACGTTCTGCTCGATAGATGGCGCTGCGAGATAATTTCCCAAATAACCGTCTTCGCCTTTGGCGACAGAAGCCCATTTCCTCTCTATGGGGATTTCATTCTTTGGCGACAGTATGGGGGGGGGCGCCTTTATATTCACCTCTGGTGACAGCGGCCACTGTATGGGCCTCATCATATTCGCCTCCGGCCTCCGCTTCTATTCACCTACGGTGACAGATGAGCTTATATCGCAAAAGCGACAGAGCCTGGGCGTGCTCGGTTCTAATCTAAACTAAAGGGCCCCAACTGTAGCTCCTTCCCTCTATATTCGCCCTCCGGCGACAGGGGCAACTCCACGGGGCCCCTTTATATTCGCCTCTGGCGACAGGGGCCACTCCATGGGGCCCCTTTATATTCGCCCTTGGCGACAGGGGCCACTCCATGGGGCCCCTTTATATTCGCCCTTGGCGACAGGGGCCACCTGTAGCCCCTTTATATTCGCCTCGGGCGACAGGGGCCACTCCATGGGGCCCCTTTATACTCGCCCTTGGCGACAGGGGCCACCAGTAGCCCCTTTATATTCGCCTCGGGCGACAGGGGCCTCTCCATGGGGCCCCTTTATACTCGCCCTTGGCGACAGGGGCCACCTGTAGCCCCTTTATATTCGCCTCGGGCGACAGGGGCCACTCCATGGGACCCCTTTATATTCGCCCTTGGCGACAGGGGCCACCTGTAGCCCCTTTATACTCGCCCTCCGGCGACAGGGGCCACCTGGCCTGGCTCCTAGGGCGGGATGGGGTGGGGGGTGCACTGCACCCAAAGCCCCCCATCTTTGGCTCTCTTCGAGCCCCGCCCACGAGAGGGAGAGGGTTCTCTTGGGTGTTCTCCCAAGGGAGAGCACCCAAGGCCCCTCTCGACTCTCGTCGAGCCCCGACTTGACTGATGGGTGCACCCCTATTTATACCCTCCGGCCACCGCCAGGATCGAATTTTTTCCAGGAATATTTCGTTATTTTCCTGGAATTCCCCTTCGAATTTTTTCCAGGAATATTTTGATATTTTCCAGGAATTTTTTCGACTATCCCAGAGTGGCGATGGCTTTATGTATTGCACATGCGCACCACATCATTTGCACCACAAGCTTTGCCATTTCATTCTTCGCTAGGCTAGCTATTCCGTCGTGAAACGTCTTGATACTGCAAGAAACCCGTTCTCGTTCAATTAATAAGGTCAAGTTCGCAAGTTTTTCATTCTCTCCAGTTATAGATTTGAAAATAGAATATTTAATTTGCGAAGCGTTGCCATTTCATAATAACAATGTCAGGAAAACAAATGTGGCTTTCCATCGTGAAACGTCTTGATACTGCAAGAAACCCGTTCTCGTTCTATTAATAAGGTCAAGTTCGCAAGTTTTTCATTCTCGCCAGTTATAGATTTGAAAATAAAATAGAATTGAATAAATAATGATTTGCTCCATATATTAATGGCGTCATTCTCGAAATCCCTGTTCCCGTTTAATTAACAAGGCCGAGTTCGCATATTTTCTAATAGATCGCGCTGAGAAAAATAATAACGAGTGAGGTACGTTCTGCTCGATAGATGGCGCTGCGAGATAATTTCCCAAATAACCGTCTTCGCCTTTGGCGACAGAAGCCCATTTCCTCTCTATGGGGATTTCATTCTTTGGCGACAGTATGGGGGGGGGGGGCGCCTTTATATTCACCTCTGGTGACAGCGGCCACTGTATGGGCCTCTTCATATTCGCCTCCGGCCTCCGCTTCTATTCACCTACGGTGACAGATGAGCTTATATCGCAAAAGCGACAGAGCCTGGGCGTGCTCGGTTCTAATCTAAACTAAAGGGCCCCAACTGTAGCTCCTTCCCTCTATATTCGCCCTCCGGCGACAGGGGCAACTCCACGGGGCCCCTTTATATTCGCCTCTGGCGACAGGGGCCACTACATGGGGCCCTTTATATTCGCCCTTGGCGACAGGGGCCACCTGTAGCCCCTTTATATTCGCCTCGGGCGACAGGGGCCACTCCATGGGGCCCCTTTATACTCGCCCTTGGCGACAGGGGCCACCAGTAGCCCCTTTATATTCGCCTCGGGCGACAGGGGCCACTCCATGGGGCCCCTTTATACTCGCCCTTGGCGACAGGGGCCACCAGTAGCCCCTTTATATTCGCCTCGGGCGACAGGGGCCACTCCATGGGGCCCCTTTATACTCGCCCTTGGCGACAGGGGCCACCTGTAGCCCCTTTATATTCGCCTCGGGCGACAGGGGCCACTCCATGGGACCCCTATATATTCGCCCTTGGCGACAGGGGCCACCGTAGCCCCTTTATATTCGCCTCGGGCGACAGGGGCCACTCCATGGGGCCCCTTTATATTCGCCCTTGGCGACAGGGGCCACCTGTAGCCCCTTTATACTCGCCCTCCGGCGACAGGGGCCACCTGGCCTGGCTCCTAGGGCGGGATGGGGTGGGGGGTGCACTGCACCCAAAGCCCCCCATCTTTGGCTCTCTTCGAGCCCCGCCCACGAGAGGGAGAGGGTTCTCTTGGGTGTTCTCCCAAGGGAGAGCACCCAAGGCCCCTCTCGACTCTCGTCGAGCCCCGACTTGACTGATGGGTGCACCCCTATTTATACCCTCCGGCCACCGCCAGGTTCGAATTTTTTCCAGGAATATTTCGTTATTTTCCTGGAATTCCCCTTCGAATTTTTTCCAGGAATATTTTGGTATTTTCCAGGAATTTTTTCGACTATCCCAGAGTGGCGATGGCTTTATGTATTGCACATGCGCACCACATCATTTGCACCACAAGCTTTGCCATTTCATTCTTCGCTAGGCTAGCTATTCCGTCGTGAAACGTCTTGATACTGCAAGAAACCCGTTCTCGTTCAATTAATAAGGTCAAGTTCGCAAGTTTTTCATTCTCTCCAGTTATAGATTTGAAAATAGAATATTTAATTTGCGAAGCGTTGCCATTTCATAATAACAATGTCAGGAAAACAAATGTGGCTTTCCATCGTGAAACGTCTTGATACTGCAAGAAACCCGTTCTCGTTCTATTAATAAGGTCAAGTTCGCAAGTTTTTCATTCTCGCCAGTTATAGATTTGAAAATAAAATAGAATTGAATAAATAATGATTTGCTCCATATATTAATGGCGTCATTCTCGAAATCCCTGTTCCCGTTTAATTAACAAGGCCGAGTTCGCATATTTTCTAATAGATCGCGCTGAGAAAAATAATAACGAGTGAGGTACGTTCTGCTCGATAGATGGCGCTGCGAGATAATTTCCCAAATAACCGTCTTCGCCTTTGGCGACAGAAGCCCATTTCCTCTCTATGGGGATTTCATTCTTTGGCGACAGTATGGGGGGGGGCGCCTTTATATTCACCTCTGGTGACAGCGGCCACTGTATGGGCCTCATCATATTCGCCTCCGGCCTCCGCTTCTATTCACCTACGGTGACAGATGAGCTTATATCGCAAAAGCGACAGAGCCTGGGCGTGCTCGGTTCTAATCTAAACTAAAGGGCCCCAACTGTAGCTCCTTCCCTCTATATTCGCCCTCCGGCGACAGGGGCAACTCCACGGGGCCCCTTTATATTCGCCTCTGGCGACAGGGGCCACTCCATGGGGCCCCTTTATATTCGCCCTTGGCGACAGGGGCCACTCCATGGGGCCCCTTTATATTCGCCCTTGGCGACAGGGGCCACCTGTAGCCCCTTTATATTCGCCTCGGGCGACAGGGGCCACTCCATGGGGCCCCTTTATACTCGCCCTTGGCGACAGGGGCCACCAGTAGCCCCTTTATATTCGCCTCGGGCGACAGGGGCCTCTCCATGGGGCCCCTTTATACTCGCCCTTGGCGACAGGGGCCACCTGTAGCCCCTTTATATTCGCCTCGGGCGACAGGGGCCACTCCATGGGACCCCTTTATATTCGCCCTTGGCGACAGGGGCCACCTGTAGCCCCTTTATACTCGCCCTCCGGCGACAGGGGCCACCTGGCCTGGCTCCTAGGGCGGGATGGGGTGGGGGGTGCACTGCACCCAAAGCCCCCCATCTTTGGCTCTCTTCGAGCCCCGCCCACGAGAGGGAGAGGGTTCTCTTGGGTGTTCTCCCAAGGGAGAGCACCCAAGGCCCCTCTCGACTCTCGTCGAGCCCCGACTTGACTGATGGGTGCACCCCTATTTATACCCTCCGGCCACCGCCAGGATCGAATTTTTTCCAGGAATATTTCGTTATTTTCCTGGAATTCCCCTTCGAATTTTTTCCAGGAATATTTTGATATTTTCCAGGAATTTTTTCGACTATCCCAGAGTGGCGATGGCTTTATGTATTGCACATGCGCACCACATCATTTGCACCACAAGCTTTGCCATTTCATTCTTCGCTAGGCTAGCTATTCCGTCGTGAAACGTCTTGATACTGCAAGAAACCCGTTCTCGTTCAATTAATAAGGTCAAGTTCGCAAGTTTTTCATTCTCTCCAGTTATAGATTTGAAAATAGAATATTTAATTTGCGAAGCGTTGCCATTTCATAATAACAATGTCAGGAAAACAAATGTGGCTTTCCATCGTGAAACGTCTTGATACTGCAAGAAACCCGTTCTCGTTCTATTAATAAGGTCAAGTTCGCAAGTTTTTCATTCTCGCCAGTTATAGATTTGAAAATAAAATAGAATTGAATAAATAATGATTTGCTCCATATATTAATGGCGTCATTCTCGAAATCCCTGTTCCCGTTTAATTAACAAGGCCGAGTTCGCATATTTTCTAATAGATCGCGCTGAGAAAAATAATAACGAGTGAGGTACGTTCTGCTCGATAGATGGCGCTGCGAGATAATTTCCCAAATAACCGTCTTCGCCTTTGGCGACAGAAGCCCATTTCCTCTCTATGGGGATTTCATTCTTTGGCGACAGTATGGGGGGGGGGGGGCGCCTTTATATTCACCTCTGGTGACAGCGGCCACTGTATGGGCCTCTTCATATTCGCCTCCGGCCTCCGCTTCTATTCACCTACGGTGACAGATGAGCTTATATCGCAAAAGCGACAGAGCCTGGGCGTGCTCGGTTCTAATCTAAACTAAAGGGCCCCAACTGTAGCTCCTTCCCTCTATATTCGCCCTCCGGCGACAGGGGCAACTCCACGGGGCCCCTTTATATTCGCCTCTGGCGACAGGGGCCACTACATGGGGCCCTTTATATTCGCCCTTGGCGACAGGGGCCACCTGTAGCCCCTTTATATTCGCCTCGGGCGACAGGGGCCACTCCATGGGGCCCCTTTATACTCGCCCTTGGCGACAGGGGCCACCAGTAGCCCCTTTATATTCGCCTCGGGCGACAGGGGCCACTCCATGGGGCCCCTTTATACTCGCCCTTGGCGACAGGGGCCACCAGTAGCCCCTTTATATTCGCCTCGGGCGACAGGGGCCACTCCATGGGGCCCCTTTATACTCGCCCTTGGCGACAGGGGCCACCTGTAGCCCCTTTATATTCGCCTCGGGCGACAGGGGCCACTCCATGGGACCCCTATATATTCGCCCTTGGCGACAGGGGCCACCGTAGCCCCTTTATATTCGCCTCGGGCGACAGGGGCCACTCCATGGGGCCCCTTTATATTCGCCCTTGGCGACAGGGGCCACCTGTAGCCCCTTTATACTCGCCCTCCGGCGACAGGGGCCACCTGGCCTGGCTCCTAGGGCGGGATGGGGTGGGGGGTGCACTGCACCCAAAGCCCCCCATCTTTGGCTCTCTTCGAGCCCCGCCCACGAGAGGGAGAGGGTTCTCTTGGGTGTTCTCCCAAGGGAGAGCACCCAAGGCCCCTCTCGACTCTCGTCGAGCCCCGACTTGACTGATGGGTGCACCCCTATTTATACCCTCCGGCCACCGCCAGGTTCGAATTTTTTCCAGGAATATTTCGTTATTTTCCTGGAATTCCCCTTCGAATTTTTTCCAGGAATATTTTGGTATTTTCCAGGAATTTTTTCGACTATCCCAGAGTGGCGATGGCTTTATGTATTGCACATGCGCACCACATCATTTGCACCACAAGCTTTGCCATTTCATTCTTCGCTAGGCTAGCTATTCCGTCGTGAAACGTCTTGATACTGCAAGAAACCCGTTCTCGTTCAATTAATAAGGTCAAGTTCGCAAGTTTTTCATTCTCTCCAGTTATAGATTTGAAAATAGAATATTTAATTTGCGAAGCGTTGCCATTTCATAATAACAATGTCAGGAAAACAAATGTGGCTTTCCATCGTGAAACGTCTTGATACTGCAAGAAACCCGTTCTCGTTCTATTAATAAGGTCAAGTTCGCAAGTTTTTCATTCTCGCCAGTTATAGATTTGAAAATAAAATAGAATTGAATAAATAATGATTTGCTCCATATATTAATGGCGTCATTCTCGAAATCCCTGTTCCCGTTTAATTAACAAGGCCGAGTTCGCATATTTTCTAATAGATCGCGCTGAGAAAAATAATAACGAGTGAGGTACGTTCTGCTCGATAGATGGCGCTGCGAGATAATTTCCCAAATAACCGTCTTCGCCTTTGGCGACAGAAGCCCATTTCCTCTCTATGGGGATTTCATTCTTTGGCGACAGTATGGGGGGGGGCGCCTTTATATTCACCTCTGGTGACAGCGGCCACTGTATGGGCCTCTTCATATTCGCCTCCGGCCTCCGCTTCTATTCACCTACGGTGACAGATTAGCTTATATCGCAAAAGCGACAGAGCCTGGGCGTGCTCGGTTCTAATCTAAACTAAAGGGCCCCAACTGTAGCTCCTTCCCTCTATATTCGCCCTCCGGCGACAGGGGCAACTCCACGGGGCCCCTTTATATTCGCCTCTGGCGACAGGGGCCACTCCATGGGGCCCCTTTATATTCGCCCTTGGCGACAGGGGCCACCTGTAGCCCCTTTATATTCGCCTCGGGCGACAGGGGCCACTCCATGGGGCCCCTTTATACTCGTCCTTGGCGACAGGGGCCACCAGTAGCCCCTTTATATTCGCCTCGGGCGACAGGGGCCACTCCATGGGGCCCCATTATACTCGCCCTTGGCGACAGGGGCCACCTGTAGCCCCTTTATATTCGCCTCGGGCGACAGGGGCCACTCCATGGGACCCCTTTATATTCGCCCTTGGCGACAGGGGCCACCTGTAGCCCCTTTATATTCGCCTCGGGCGACAGGGGCCACTCCATGGGGCCCCTTTATACTCGCCCTTGGCGACAGGGGCCACCTGTAGCCCCTTTATACTCGCCCTCCGGCGACAGGGGCCACCTGGCCTGGCTCCTAGGGCGGGATGGGGTGGTGGCCCCTCTCGACTCTCGTCGAGCCCCGACTTGACTGATGGGTGCACCCCTATTTATACCCTCCGGCCACCGCCAGGTTCGAATTTTTCCCAGGAATATTTCGTTATTTTCCTGGAATTCCCCTTCGAATTTTTTCCAGGAATATTTTGGTATTTTCCAGGAATTTTTTCGACTATCCCAGAGTGGCGATGGCTTTATGTATTGCACATGCGCACCACATCATTTGCACCACAAGCTTTGCCATTTCATTCTTCGCTAGGCTAGCTATTCCGTCGTGAAACGTCTTGATACTGCAAGAAACCCGTTCTCGTTCAATTAATAAGGTCAAGTTCGCAAGTTTTTCATTCTCTCCAGTTATAGATTTGAAAATAGAATATTTAATTTGCGAAGCGTTGCCATTTCATAACAATGTCAGGAAAACAAATGTGGCTTTCCATCGTGAAACGTCTTGATACTGCAAGAAACCCGTTCTCGTTCTATTAATAAGGTCAAGTTCGCAAGTTTTTCATTCTCGCCAGTTATAGATTTGAAAATAAAATAGAATTGAATAAATAATGATTTGCTCCATATATTAATGGCGTCATTCTCGAAATCCCTGTTCCCGTTTAATTAACAAGGCCGAGTTCGCATATTTTCTAATAGATCGCGCTGAGAAAAATAATAACGAGTGAGGTACGTTCTGCTCGATAGATGGCGCTGCGAGATAATTTCCCAAATAACCGTCTTCGCCTTTGGCGACAGAAGCCCATTTCCTCTCTATGGGGATTTCATTCTTTGGCGACAGTATGGGGGGGGGCGCCTTTATATTCACCTCTGGTGACAGCGGCCACTGTATGGGCCTCTTCATATTCGCCTCCGGCCTCCGCTTCTATTCACCTACGGTGACAGATGAGCTTATATCGCAAAAGCGACAGAGCCTGGGCGTGCTCGGTTCTAATCTAAACTAAAGGGTCCCAACTGCAGCTCCTTCCCTCTATATTCGCCCTCCGGCGACAGGGGCAACTCCACGGGGCCCCTTTATATTCGCCTCTGGCGACAGGGGCCACTCCATGGGGCCCCTTTATATTCGCCCTTGGCGACAGGGGCAACTCCACGGGGCCCCTTTATATTCGCCTCTGGCGACAGGGGCCACTCCATGGGGCCCCTTTATATTCGCCCTTGGCGACAGGGGCCACCTGTAGCCCCTTTATATTCGCCTCGGGCGACAGGGGCCACTCCATGGGGCCCCTTTATACTCGCCCTTGGCGACAGGGGCCACCAGTAGCCCCTTTATATTCGCCTCGGGCGACAGGGGCCACTCCATGGGGCCCCTTTATACTCGCCCTTGGCGACAGGGGCCACCTGTAGCCCCTTTATATTCGCCTCGGGCGACAGGGGCCACTCCATGGGACCCCTTTATATTCGCCCTTGGCGACAGGGGCCACCTGTAGCCCCTTTATATTCGCCTCGGGCGACAGGGGCCACTCCATGGGGCCCCTTTATATTCGCCCTTGGCGACAGGGGCCACCTGTAGCCCCTTTATACTCGCCCTCCGGCGACAGGGGCCACCTGGCCTGGCTCCTAGGGCGGGATGGGGTGGGGGGTGCACTGCACCCAAAGCCCCCCATCTTTGGCTCTCTTCGAGCCCCGCCCACGAGAGGGAGAGGGTTCTCTTGGGTGTTCTCCCAAGGGAGAGCACCCAAGGCCCCTCTCGACTCTCGTCGAGCCCCGACTTGACTGATGGGTGCACCCCTATTTATACCCTCCGGCCACCGCCAGGTTCGAATTTTTTCCAGGAATATTTCGTTATTTTCCTGGAATTCCCCTTCGAATTTTTTCCAGGAATATTTTGGTATTTTCCAGGAATTTTTTAGACTATCCCAGAGTGGCGATGGCTTTATGTATTGCACATGCGCACCACATCATTTGCACCACAAGCTTTGCCATTTCATTCTTCGCTAGGCTAGCTATTCCGTCGTGAAACGTCTTGATACTGCAAGAAACCCGTTCTCGTTCAATTAATAAGGTCAAGTTCGCAAGTTTTTCGTTCTCTCCAGTTATAGATTTGAAAATAGAATATTTAATTTGCGAAGCGTTGCCATTTCATAATAACAATGTCAGGAAAACAAATGTGGCTTTCCATCGTGAAACGTCTTGATACTGCAAGAAACCCGGTCTCGTTCAATTAATAAGGTCAAGTTCGCAAGTTTTTCATTCTCTCCAGTTATAGATTTGAAAATAGAATATTTAATTTGCGAAGCGTTGCCATTTCATAATAACAATGTCAGGAAAACAAATGTGGCTTTCCATCGTGAAACGTCTTGATACTGCAAGAAACCCGTTCTCGTTCTATTAATAAGGTCAAGTTCGCAAGTTTTTCATTCTCGCCAGTTATAGATTTGAAAATAAAATAGAATTGAATAAATAATGATTTGCTCCATATATTAATGGCGTCATTCTCGAAATCCCTGTTCCCGTTTAATTAACAAGGCCGAGTTCGCATATTTTCTAATAGATCGCGCTGAGAAAAATAATAACGAGTGAGGTACGTTCTGCTCGATAGATGGCGCTGCGAGATAATTTCCCAAATAACCGTCTTCGCCTTTGGCGACAGAAGCCCATTTCCTCTCTATGGGGATTTCATTCTTTGGCGACAGTATGGTGGGGGGCGCCTTTATATTCACCTCTGGTGACAGCGGCCACTGTATGGGCCTCTTCATATTCGCCTCCGGCCTCCGCTTCTATTCACCTACGGTGACAGATGAGCTTATATCGCAAAAGCGACAGAGCCTGGGCGTGCTCGGTTCTAATCTAAACTAAAGGGCCCCAACTGTAGCTCCTTCCCTCTATATTCGCCCTCCGGCGACAGGGGCAACTCCACGGGGCCCCTTTATATTCGCCTCTGGCGACAGGGGCCACTCCATGGGGCCCCTTTATATTCGCCCTTGGCGACAGGGGCCACTCCATGGGGCCCCTTTATATTCGCCCTTGGCGACAGGGGCCACCTGTAGCCCCTTTATATTCGCCTCGGGCGACAGGGGCCACTCCATGGGGCCCCTTTATACTCGCCCTTGGCGACAGGGGCCACCAGTAGCCCCTTTATATTCGCCTCGGGCGACAGGGGCCACTCCATGGGGCCCCTTTATACTCGCCCTTGGCGACAGGGGCCACCTGTAGCCCCTTTATATTCGCCTCGGGCGACAGGGGCCACTCCATGGGACCCCTTTATATTCGCCCTTGGCGACAGGGGCCACCTGTAGCCCCTTTATACTCGCCCTCCGGCGACAGGGGCCACCTGGCCTGGCTCCTAGGGCGGGATGGGGTGGGGGGTGCACTGCACCCAAAGCCCCCCATCTTTGGCTCTCTTCGAGCCCCGCCCACGAGAGGGAGAGGGTTCTCTTGGGTGTTCTCCCAAGGGAGAGCACCCAAGGCCCCTCTCGACTCTCGTCGAGCCCCGACTTGACTGATGGGTGCACCCCTATTTATACCCTCCGGCCACCGCCAGGATCGAATTTTTTCCAGGAATATTTCGTTATTTTCCTGGAATTCCCCTTCGAATTTTTTCCAGGAATATTTTGGTATTTTCCAGGAATTTTTTCGACTATCCCAGAGTGGCGATGGCTTTATGTATTGCACATGCGCACCACATCATTTGCACCACAAGCTTTGCCATTTCATTCTTCGCTAGGCTAGCTATTCCGTCGTGAAACGTCTTGATACTGCAAGAAACCCGTTCTCGTTCAATTAATAAGGTCAAGTTCGCAAGTTTTTCATTCTCTCCAGTTATAGATTTGAAAATAGAATATTTAATTTGCGAAGCGTTGCCATTTCATAATAACAATGTCAGGAAAACAAATGTGGCTTTCCATCGTGAAACGTCTTGATACTGCAAGAAACCCGTTCTCGTTCTATTAATAAGGTCAAGTTCGCAAGTTTTTCATTCTCGCCAGTTATAGATTTGAAAATAAAATAGAATTGAATAAATAATGATTTGCTCCATATATTAATGGCGTCATTCTCGAAATCCCTGTTCCCGTTTAATTAACAAGGCCGAGTTCGCATATTTTCTAATAGATCGCGCTGAGAAAAATAATAACGAGTGAGGTACGTTCTGCTCGATAGATGGCGCTGCGAGATAATTTCCCAAATAACCGTCTTCGCCTTTGGCGACAGAAGCCCATTTCCTCTCTATGGGGATTTCATTCTTTGGCGACAGTATGGGGGGGGGCGCCTTTATATTCACCTCTGGTGACAGCGGCCACTGTATGGGCCTCTTCATATTCGCCTCCGGCCTCCGCTTCTATTCACCTACGGTGACAGATGAGCTTATATCGCAAAAGCGACAGAGCCTGGGCGTGCTCGGTTCTAATCTAAACTAAAGGGCCCCAACTGTAGCTCCTTCCCTCTATATTCGCCCTCCGGCGACAGGGGCAACTCCACGGGGCCCCTTTATATTCGCCTCTGGCGACAGGGGCCACTCCATGGGGCCCCTTTATACTCGCCCTTGGCGACAGGGGCCACCAGTAGCCCCTTTATATTCGCCTCGGGCGACAGGGGCCACTCCATGGGGCCCCTTTATACTCGCCCTTGGCGACAGGGGCCACCAGTAGCCCCTTTATATTCGCCTCGGGCGACAGGGGCCACTCCATGGGGCCCCTTTATACTCGCCCTTGGCGACAGGGGCCACCTGTAGCCCCTTTATATTCGCCTCGGGCGACAGGGGCCACTCCATGGGACCCCTATATATTCGCCCTTGGCGACAGGGGCCACCGTAGCCCCTTTATATTCGCCTCGGGCGACAGGGGCCACTCCATGGGGCCCCTTTATATTCGCCCTTGGCGACAGGGGCCACCTGTAGCCCCTTTATACTCGCCCTCCGGCGACAGGGGCCACCTGGCCTGGCTCCTAGGGCGGGATGGGGTGGGGGGTGCACTGCACCCAAAGCCCCCCATCTTTGGCTCTCTTCGAGCCCCGCCCACGAGAGGGAGAGGGTTCTCTTGGGTGTTCTCCCAAGGGAGAGCACCCAAGGCCCCTCTCGACTCTCGTCGAGCCCCGACTTGACTGATGGGTGCACCCCTATTTATACCCTCCGGCCACCGCCAGGTTCGAATTTTTTCCAGGAATATTTCGTTATTTTCCTGGAATTCCCCTTCGAATTTTTTCCAGGAATATTTTGGTATTTTCCAGGAATTTTTTCGACTATCCCAGAGTGGCGATGGCTTTATGTATTGCACATGCGCACCACATCATTTGCACCACAAGCTTTGCCATTTCATTCTTCGCTAGGCTAGCTATTCCGTCGTGAAACGTCTTGATACTGCAAGAAACCCGTTCTCGTTCAATTAATAAGGTCAAGTTCGCAAGTTTTTCATTCTCTCCAGTTATAGATTTGAAAATAGAATATTTAATTTGCGAAGCGTTGCCATTTCATAATAACAATGTCAGGAAAACAAATGTGGCTTTCCATCGTGAAACGTCTTGATACTGCAAGAAACCCGTTCTCGTTCTATTAATAAGGTCAAGTTCGCAAGTTTTTCATTCTCGCCAGTTATAGATTTGAAAATAAAATAGAATTGAATAAATAATGATTTGCTCCATATATTAATGGCATCATTCTCGAAATCCCTGTTCCCGTTTAATTAACAAGGCCGAGTTCGCATATTTTCTAATAGATCGCGCTGAGAAAAATAATAACGAGTGAGGTACGTTCTGCTCGATAGATGGCGCTGCGAGATAATTTCCCAAATAACCGTCTTCGCCTTTGGCGACAGAAGCCCATTTCCTCTCTATGGGGATTTCATTCTTTGGCGACAGTATGGGGGGGGCGCCTTTATATTCACCTCTGGTGACAGCGGCCACTGTATGGGCCTCTTCATATTCGCCTCCGGCCTCCGCTTCTATTCACCTACGGTGACAGATTAGCTTATATCGCAAAAGCGACAGAGCCTGGGCGTGCTCGGTTCTAATCTAAACTAAAGGGCCCCAACTGTAGCTCCTTCCCTCTATATTCGCCCTCCGGCGACAGGGGCAACTCCACGGGGCCCCTTTATATTCGCCTCTGGCGACAGGGGCCACTCCATGGGGCCCCTTTATATTCGCCCTTGGCGACAGGGGCCACCTGTAGCCCCTTTATATTCGCCTCGGGCGACAGGGGCCACTCCATGGGGCCCCTTTATACTCGTCCTTGGCGACAGGGGCCACCAGTAGCCCCTTTATATTCGCCTCGGGCGACAGGGGCCACTCCATGGGGCCCCATTATACTCGCCCTTGGCGACAGGGGCCACCTGTAGCCCCTTTATATTCGCCTCGGGCGACAGGGGCCACTCCATGGGACCCCTTTATATTCGCCCTTGGCGACAGGGGCCACCTGTAGCCCCTTTATATTCGCCTCGGGCGACAGGGGCCACTCCATGGGGCCCCTTTATACTCGCCCTTGGCGACAGGGGCCACCTGTAGCCCCTTTATACTCGCCCTCCGGCGACAGGGGCCACCTGGCCTGGCTCCTAGGGCGGGATGGGGTGGTGGCCCCTCTCGACTCTCGTCGAGCCCCGACTTGACTGATGGGTGCACCCCTATTTATACCCTCCGGCCACCGCCAGGTTCGAATTTTTCCCAGGAATATTTCGTTATTTTCCTGGAATTCCCCTTCGAATTTTTTCCAGGAATATTTTGGTATTTTCCAGGAATTTTTTCGACTATCCCAGAGTGGCGATGGCTTTATGTATTGCACATGCGCACCACATCATTTGCACCACAAGCTTTGCCATTTCATTCTTCGCTAGGCTAGCTATTCCGTCGTGAAACGTCTTGATACTGCAAGAAACCCGTTCTCGTTCAATTAATAAGGTCAAGTTCGCAAGTTTTTCATTCTCTCCAGTTATAGATTTGAAAATAGAATATTTAATTTGCGAAGCGTTGCCATTTCATAACAATGTCAGGAAAACAAATGTGGCTTTCCATCGTGAAACGTCTTGATACTGCAAGAAACCCGTTCTCGTTCTATTAATAAGGTCAAGTTCGCAAGTTTTTCATTCTCGCCAGTTATAGATTTGAAAATAAAATAGAATTGAATAAATAATGATTTGCTCCATATATTAATGGCGTCATTCTCGAAATCCCTGTTCCCGTTTAATTAACAAGGCCGAGTTCGCATATTTTCTAATAGATCGCGCTGAGAAAAATAATAACGAGTGAGGTACGTTCTGCTCGATAGATGGCGCTGCGAGATAATTTCCCAAATAACCGTCTTCGCCTTTGGCGACAGAAGCCCATTTCCTCTCTATGGGGATTTCATTCTTTGGCGACAGTATGGGGGGGGGCGCCTTTATATTCACCTCTGGTGACAGCGGCCACTGTATGGGCCTCTTCATATTCGCCTCCGGCCTCCGCTTCTATTCACCTACGGTGACAGATGAGCTTATATCGCAAAAGCGACAGAGCCTGGGCGTGCTCGGTTCTAATCTAAACTAAAGGGTCCCAACTGTAGCTCCTTCCCTCTATATTCGCCCTCCGGCGACAGGGGCAACTCCACGGGGCCCCTTTATATTCGCCTCTGGCGACAGGGGCCACTCCATGGGGCCCCTTTATATTCGCCCTTGGCGACAGGGGCAACTCCACGGGGCCCCTTTATATTCGCCTCTGGCGACAGGGGCCACTCCATGGGGCCCCTTTATATTCGCCCTTGGCGACAGGGGCCACCTGTAGCCCCTTTATATTCGCCTCGGGCGACAGGGGCCACTCCATGGGGCCCCTTTATACTCGCCCTTGGCGACAGGGGCCACCAGTAGCCCCTTTATATTCGCCTCGGGCGACAGGGGCCACTCCATGGGGCCCCTTTATACTCGCCCTTGGCGACAGGGGCCACCTGTAGCCCCTTTATATTCGCCTCGGGCGACAGGGGCCACTCCATGGGACCCCTTTATATTCGCCCTTGGCGACAGGGGCCACCTGTAGCCCCTTTATATTCGCCTCGGGCGACAGGGGCCACTCCATGGGACCCCTTTATATTCGCCCTTGGCGACAGGGGCCACCTGTAGCCCCTTTATACTCGCCCTCCGGCGACAGGGGCCACCTGGCCTTGCTCCTAGGGCGGGATGGGGTGGGGGTGCACTGCACCCAAAGCCCCCCATCTTTGGCTCTCTTCGAGCCCCGCCCACGAGAGGGAGAGGGTTCTCTTGGGTGTTCTCCCAAGGGAGAGCACCCAAGGCCCCTCTCGACTCTCGTCGAGCCCCGACTTGACTGATGGGTGCACCCCTATTTATACCCTCCGGCCACCGCCAGGTTCGAATTTTTTCCAGGAATATTTCGTTATTTTCCTGGAATTCCCCTTCGAATTTTTTCCAGGAATATTTTGGTATTTTCCAGGAATTTTTTCGACTATCCCAGAGTGGCGATGGCTTTATGTATTGCACATGCGCACCACATCATTTGCACCACAAGCTTTGCCATTTCATTCTTCGCTAGGCTAGCTATTCCGTCGTGAAACGTCTTGATACTGCAAGAAACCCGTTCTCGTTCACTTAATAAGGTCAAGTTCGCAAGTTTTTCATTCTCTCCAGTTATAGATTTGAAAATAGAATATTTAATTTGCGAAGCGTTGCCATTTCATAACAATGTCAGGAAAACAAATGTGGCTTTCCATCGTGAAACGTCTTGATACTGCAAGAAACCCGTTCTCGTTCTATTAATAAGGTCAAGTTCGCAAGTTTTTCATTCTCGCCAGTTATAGATTTGAAAATAAAATAGAATTGAATAAATAATGATTTGCTCCATATATTAATGGCGTCATTCTCGAAATCCCTGTTCCCGTTTAATTAACAAGGCCGAGTTCGCATATTTTCTAATAGATCGCGCTGAGAAAAATAATAACGAGTGAGGTACGTTCTGCTCGATAGATGGCGCTGCGAGATAATTTCCCAAATAACCGTCTTCGCCTTTGGCGACAGAAGCCCATTTCCTCTCTATGGGGATTTCATTCTTTGGCGACAGTATGGGGGGGGGCGCCTTTATATTCACCTCTGGTGACAGCGGCCACTGTATGGGCCTCTTCATATTCGCCTCCGGCCTCCGCTTCTATTCACCTACGGTGACAGATGAGCTTATATCGCAAAAGCGACAGAGCCTGGGCGTGCTCGGTTCTAATCTAAACTAAAGGGTCCCAACTGTAGCTCCTTCCCTCTATATTCGCCCTCCGGCGACAGGGGCAACTCCACGGGGCCCCTTTATATTCGCCTCTGGCGACAGGGGCCACTCCATGGGGCCCCTTTATATTCGCCCTTGGCGACAGGGGCAACTCCACGGGGCCCCTTTATATTCGCCTCTGGCGACAGGGGCCACTCCATGGGGCCCCTTTATATTCGCCCTTGGCGACAGGGGCCACCTGTAGCCCCTTTATATTCGCCTCGGGCGACAGGGGCCACTCCATGGGGCCCCTTTATACTCGCCCTTGGCGACAGGGGCCACCAGTAGCCCCTTTATATTCGCCTCGGGCGACAGGGGCCACTCCATGGGGCCCCTTTATACTCGCCCTTGGCGACAGGGGCCACCTGTAGCCCCTTTATATTCGCCTCGGGCGACAGGGGCCACTCCATGGGACCCCTTTATATTCGCCCTTGGCGACAGGGGCCACCTGTAGCCCCTTTATATTCGCCTCGGGCGACAGGGGCCACTCCATGGGACCCCTTTATATTCGCCCTTGGCGACAGGGGCCACCTGTAGCCCCTTTATACTCGCCCTCCGGCGACAGGGGCCACCTGGCCTTGCTCCTAGGGCGGGATGGGGTGGGGGTGCACTGCACCCAAAGCCCCCCATCTTTGGCTCTCTTCGAGCCCCGCCCACGAGAGGGAGAGGGTTCTCTTGGGTGTTCTCCCAAGGGAGAGCACCCAAGGCCCCTCTCGACTCTCGTCGAGCCCCGACTTGACTGATGGGTGCACCCCTATTTATACCCTCCGGCCACCGCCAGGTTCGAATTTTTTCCAGGAATATTTCGTTATTTTCCTGGAATTCCCCTTCGAATTTTTTCCAGGAATATTTTGGTATTTTCCAGGAATTTTTTCGACTATCCCAGAGTGGCGATGGCTTTATGTATTGCACATGCGCACCACATCATTTGCACCACAAGCTTTGCCATTTCATTCTTCGCTAGGCTAGCTATTCCGTCGTGAAACGTCTTGATACTGCAAGAAACCCGTTCTCGTTCAATTAATAAGGTCAAGTTCGCAAGTTTTTCATTCTCTCCAGTTATAGATTTGAAAATAGAATATTTAATTTGCGAAGCGTTGCCATTTCATAATAACAATGTCAGGAAAGCAAATGTGGCTTTCCATCGTGAAACGTCTTGATACTGCAAGAAACCCGTTCTCGTTCTATTAATAAGGTCAAGTTCGCAAGTTTTTCATTCTCGCCAGTTATAGATTTGAAAATAAAATAGAATTGAATAAATAATGATTTGCTCCATATATTAATGGCGTCATTCTCGAAATCCCTGTTCCCGTTTAATTAACAAGGCCGAGTTCGCATATTTTCTAATAGATCGCGCTGAGAAAAATAATAACGAGTGAGGTACGTTCTGCTCGATAGATGGCGCTGCGAGATAATTTCCCAAATAACCGTCTTCGCCTTTGGCGACAGAAGCCCATTTCCTCTCTATGGGGATTTCATTCTTTGGCGACAGTATGGGGGGGGGGCGCCTTTATATTCACCTCTGGTGACAGCGGCCACTGTATGGGCCTCTTCATATTCGCCTCCGGCCTCCGCTTCTATTCACCTACGGTGACAGATGAGCTTATATCGCAAAAGCGACAGAGCCTGGGCGTGCTCGGTTCTAATCTAAACTAAAGGGCCCCAACTGTAGCTCCTTCCCTCTATATTCGCCCTCCGGCGACAGGGGCAACTCCACGGGGCCCCTTTATATTCGCCTCTGGCGACAGGGGCCACTACATGGGGCCCCTTTATATTCGCCCTTGGCGACAGGGGCCACCTGTAGCCCCTTTATATTCGCCTCGGGCGACAGGGGCCACTCCATGGGGCCCCTTTATACTCGCCCTTGGCGACAGGGGCCACCAGTAGCCCCTTTATATTCGCCTCGGGCGACAGGGGCCACTCCATGGGGCCCCTTTATACTCGCCCTTGGCGACAGGGGCCACCTGTAGCCCCTTTATATTCGCCTCGGGCGACAGGGGCCACTCCATGGGACCCCTTTATATTCGCCCTTGGCGACAGGGGCCACCTGTAGCCCCTTTATACTCGCCCTCCGGCGACAGGGGCCACCTGGCCTTGCTCCTAGGGCGGGATGGGGTGGGGGTGCACTGCACCCAAAGCCCCCCATCTTTGGCTCTCTTCGAGCCCCGCCCACGAGAGGGAGAGGGTTCTCTTGGGTGTTCTCCCAAGGGAGAGCACCCAAGGCCCCTCTCGACTCTCGTCGAGCCCCGACTTGACTGATGGGTGCACCCCTATTTATACCCTCCGGCCACCGCCAGGTTCGAATTTTTTCCAGGAATATTTCGTTATTTTCCTGGAATTCCCCTTCGAATTTTTTCCAGGAATATTTTGGTATTTTCCAGGAATTTTTTCGACTATCCCAGAGTGGCGATGGCTTTATGTATTGCACATGCGCACCACATCATTTGCACCACAAGCTTTGCCATTTCATTCTTCGCTAGGCTAGCTATTCCGTCGTGAAACGTCTTGATACTGCAAGAAACCCGTTCTCGTTCAATTAATAAGGTCAAGTTCGCAAGTTTTTCATTCTCTCCAGTTATAGATTTGAAAATAGAATATTTAATTTGCGAAGCGTTGCCATTTCATAATAACAATGTCAGGAAAACAAATGTGGCTTTCCATCGTGAAACGTCTTGATACTGCAAGAAACCCGTTCTCGTTCTATTAATAAGGTCAAGTTCGCAAGTTTTTCATTCTCGCCAGTTATAGATTTGAAAATAAAATAGAATTGAATAAATAATGATTTGCTCCATATATTAATGGCGTCATTCTCGAAATCCCTGTTCCCGTTTAATTAACAAGGCCGAGTTCGCATATTTTCTAATAGATCGCGCTGAGAAAAATAATAACGAGTGAGGTACGTTCTGCTCGATAGATGGCGCTGCGAGATAATTTCCCAAATAACCGTCTTCGCCTTTGGCGACAGAAGCCCATTTCCTCTCTATGGGGATTTCATTCTTTGGCGACAGTATGGGGGGGCGCCTTTATATTCACCTCTGGTGACAGCGGCCACTGTATGGGCCTCTTCATATTCGCCTCCGGCCTCCGCTTCTATTCACCTACGGTGACAGATGAGCTTATATCGCAAAAGCGACAGAGCCTGGGCGTGCTCGGTTCTAATCTAAACTAAAGGGCCCCAACTGTAGCTCCTTCCCTCTATATTCGCCCTCCGGCGACAGGGGCAACTCCACGGGGCCCCTTTATATTCGCCTCTGGCGACAGGGGCCACTCCATGGGGCCCCTTTATATTCGCCCTTGGCGACAGGGGCCACCTGTAGCCCCTTTATAATCGCCTCGGGCGACAGGGGCCACTCCATGGGGCCCCTTTATACTCGCCCTTGGCGACAGGGGCCACCAGTAGCCCCTTTATATTCGCCTCGGGCGACAGGGGCCACTCCATGGGGCCCCTTTATACTCGCCCTTGGCGACAGGGGCCACCTGTAGCCCCTTTATATTCGCCTCGGGCGACAGGGGCCACTCCATGGGACCCCTTTATATTCGCCCTTGGCGACAGGGGCCACCTGTAGCCCCTTTATATTCGCCTCGGGCGACAGGGGCCACTCCATGGGGCCCCTTTATATTCGTCCTTGGCGACAGGGGCCACCTGTAGCCCCTTTATACTCGCCCTCCGGCGACAGGGGCCACCTGGCCTGGCTCCTAGGGCGGGATGGGGTGGGGGGTGCACTGCACCCAAAGCCCCCCATCTTTGGCTCTCTTCGAGCCCCGCCCACGAGAGGGAGAGGGTTCTCTTGGGTGTTCTCCCAAGGGAGAGCACCCAAGGCCCCTCTCGACTCTCGTCGAGCCCCGACTTGACTGATGGGTGCACCCCTATTTATACCCTCCGGCCACCGCCAGGTTCGAATTTTTTCCAGGAATATTTCGTTATTTTCCTGGAATTCCCCTTCGAATTTTTTCCAGGAATATTTTGGTATTTTCCAGGAATTTTTTCGACTATCCCAGAGTGGCGATGGCTTTATGTATTGCACATGCGCACCACATCATTTGCACCACAAGCTTTGCCATTTCATTCTTCGCTAGGCTAGCTATTCCGTCGTGAAACGTCTTGATACTGCAAGAAACCCGTTCTCGTTCAATTAATAAGGTCAAGTTCGCAAGTTTTTCATTCTCTCCAGTTATAGATTTGAAAATAGAATATTTAATTTGCGAAGCGTTGCCATTTCATAATAACAATGTCAGGAAAGCAAATGTGGCTTTCCATCGTGAAACGTCTTGATACTGCAAGAAACCCGTTCTCGTTCTATTAATAAGGTCAAGTTCGCAAGTTTTTCATTCTCGCCAGTTATAGATTTGAAAATAAAATAGAATTGAATAAATAATGATTTGCTCCATATATTAATGGCGTCATTCTCGAAATCCCTGTTCCCGTTTAATTAACAAGGCCGAGTTCGCATATTTTCTAATAGATCGCGCTGAGAAAAATAATAACGAGTGAGGTACGTTCTGCTCGATAGATGGCGCTGCGAGATAATTTCCCAAATAACCGTCTTCGCCTTTGGCGACAGAAGCCCATTTCCTCTCTATGGGGATTTCATTCTTTGGCGACAGTATGGGGGGGGGCGCCTTTATATTCACCTCTGGTGACAGCGGCCACTGTATGGGCCTCTTCATATTCGCCTCCGGCCTCCGCTTCTATTCACCTACGGTGACAGATGAGCTTATATCGCAAAAGCGACAGAGCCTGGGCGTGCTCGGTTCTAATCTAAACTAAAGGGCCCCAACTGTAGCTCCTTCCCTCTATATTCGCCCTCCGGCGACAGGGGCAACTCCACGGGGCCCCTTTATATTCGCCTCTGGCGACAGGGGCCACTACATGGGGCCCCTTTATATTCGCCCTTGGCGACAGGGGCCACCTGTAGCCCCTTTATATTCGCCTCGGGCGACAGGGGCCACTCCATGGGGCCCCTTTATACTCGCCCTTGGCGACAGGGGCCACCAGTAGCCCCTTTATATTCGCCTCGGGCGACAGGGGCCACTCCATGGGACCCCTTTATATTCGCCCTTGGCGACAGGGGCCACCTGTAGCCCCTTTATACTCGCCCTCCGGCGACAGGGGCCACCTGGCCTTGCTCCTAGGGCGGGATGGGGTGGGGGTGCACTGCACCCAAAGCCCCCATCTTTGGCTCTCTTCGAGCCCCGCCCACGAGAGGGAGAGGGTTCTCTTGGGTGTTCTCCCAAGGGAGAGCACCCAAGGCCCCTCTCGACTCTCGTCGAGCCCCGACTTGACTGATGGGTGCACCCCTATTTATACCCTCCGGCCACCGCCAGGTTCGAATTTTTTCCAGGAATATTTCGTTATTTTCCTGGAATTCCCCTTCGAATTTTTTCCAGGAATATTTTGGTATTTTCCAGGAATTTTTTCGACTATCCCAGAGTGGCGATGGCTTTATGTATTGCACATGCGCACCACATCATTTGCACCACAAGCTTTGGCATTTCATTCTTCGCTAGGCTAGCTATTCCGTCGTGAAACGTCTTGATACTGCAAGAAACCCGTTCTCGTTCAATTAATAAGGTCAAGTTCGCAAGTTTTTCATTCTCTCCAGTTATAGATTTGAAAATAGAATATTTAATTTGCGAAGCGTTGCCATTTCATAATAACAATGTCAGGAAAACAAATGTGGCTTTCCATCGTGAAACGTCTTGATACTGCAAGAAACCCGTTCTCGTTCTATTAATAAGGTCAAGTTCGCAAGTTTTTCATTCTCGCCAGTTATAGATTTGAAAATAAAATAGAATTGAATAAATAATGATTTGCTCCATATATTAATGGCGTCATTCTCGAAATCCCTGTTCCCGTTTAATTAACAAGGCCGAGTTCGCATATTTTCTAATAGATCGCGCTGAGAAAAATAATAACGAGTGAGGTACGTTCTGCTCGATAGATGGCGCTGCGAGATAATTTCCCAAATAACCGTCTTCGCCTTTGGCGACAGAAGCCCATTTCCTCTCTATGGGGATTTCATTCTTTGGCAACAGTATGGGGGGGCGCCTTTATATTCACCTCTGGTGACAGCGGCCACTGTATGGGCCTCTTCATATTCGCCTCCGGCCTCCGCTTCTATTCACCTACGGTGACAGATGAGCTTATATCGCAAAAGCGAAAGAGCCTGGGCGTGCTCGGTTCTAATCTAAACTAAAGGGCCCCAACTGTAGCTCCTTCCCTCTATATTCGCCCTCCGGCGACAGGGGCAACTCCACGGGGCCCCTTTATATTCGCCTCTGGCAACAGGGGCCACTCCATGGGGCCCCTTTATATTCGCCCTTGGCGACAGGGGCCACCTGTAGCCCCTTTATATTCGCCTCGGGCGACAGGGGCCACTCCATGGGGCCCCTTTATACTCGCCCTTGGCGACAGGGGCCACTCCATGGGGCCTCTTTATATTCGCCCTTGGCGACAGGGGCCACTCCATGGGGCCCCTTTATACTCGCCCTTGGCGACAGGGGCCACCAGTAGCCCCTTTATATTCGCCTCGGGCGACAGGGGCCACTCCATGGGGCCCCTTTATACTCGCCCTTGGCGACAGGGGCCACCTGTAGCCCCTTTATATTCGCCTCGGGCGACAGGGGCCACTCCATGGGACCCCTATATATTCGCCCTTGGCGACAGGGGCCACCGTAGCCCCTTTATATTCGCCTCGGGCGACGGGGCCACTCCATGGGGCCCCTTTATATTCGCCCTTGGCGACAGGGGCCACCTGTAGCCCCTTTATACTCGCCCTCCGGCGACAGGGGCCACCTGGCCTGGCTCCTAGGGCGGGATGGGGTGGGGGGTGCACTGCACCCAAAGCCCCCCATCTTTGGCTCTCTTCGAGCCCCGCCCACGAGAGGGAGAGGGTTCTCTTGGGTGTTCTCCCAAGGGAGAGCACCCAAGGCCCCTCTCGACTCTCGTCGAGCCCCGACTTGACTGATGGGTGCACCCCTATTTATACCCTCCGGCCACCGCCAGGTTCGAATTTTTTCCAGGAATATTTCGTTATTTTCCTGGAATTCCCCTTCGAATTTTTTCCAGGAATATTTTGGTATTTTCCAGGAATTTTTTCGACTATCCCAGAGTGGCGATGGCTTTATGTATTGCACATGCGCACCACATCATTTGCACCACAAGCTTTGCCATTTCATTCTTCGCTAGGCTAGCTATTCCGTCGTGAAACGTCTTGATACTGCAAGAAACCCGTTCTCGTTCAATTAATAAGGTCAAGTTCGCAAGTTTTTCATTCTCTCCAGTTATAGATTTGAAAATAGAATATTTAATTTGCGAAGCGTTGCCATTTCATAATAACAATGTCAGGAAAACAAATGTGGCTTTCCATCGTGAAACGTCTTGATACTGCAAGAAACCCGTTCTCGTTCTATTAATAAGGTCAAGTTCGCAAGTTTTTCATTCTCGCCAGTTATAGATTTGAAAATAAAATAGAATTGAATAAATAATGATTTGCTCCATATATTAATGGCATCATTCTCGAAATCCCTGTTCCCGTTTAATTAACAAGGCCGAGTTCGCATAATTTCTAATAGATCGCGCTGAGAAAAATAATAACGAGTGAGGTACGTTCTGCTCGATAGATGGCGCTGCGAGATAATTTCCCAAATAACCGTCTTCGCCTTTGGCGACAGAAGCCCATTTCCTCTCTATGGGGATTTCATTCTTTGGCGACAGTATGGGGGGGGGCGCCTTTATATTCACCTCTGGTGACAGCGGCCACTGTATGGGCCTCTTCATATTCGCCTCCGGCCTCCGCTTCTATTCACCTACGGTGACAGATTAGCTTATATCGCAAAAGCGACAGAGCCTGGGCGTGCTCGGTTCTAATCTAAACTAAAGGGCCCCAACTGTAGCTCCTTCCCTCTATATTCGCCCTCCGGCGACAGGGGCAACTCCACGGGGCCCCTTTATATTCGCCTCTGCCGACAGGGGCCACTCCATGGGGCCCCTTTATATTCGCCCTTGGCGACAGGGGCCACCTGTAGCCCCTTTATATTCGCCTCGGGCGACAGGGGCCACTCCATGGGGCCCCTTTATACTCGTCCTTGGCGACAGGGGCCACCAGTAGCCCCTTTATATTCGCCTCGGGCGACAGGGGCCACTCCATGGGGCCCCATTATACTCGCCCTTGGCGACAGGGGCCACCTGTAGCCCCTTTATATTCGCCTCGGGCGACAGGGGCCACTCCATGGGACCCCTTTATATTCGCCCTTGGCGACAGGGGCCACCTGTAGCCCCTTTATATTCGCCTCGGGCGACAGGGGCCACTCCATGGGGCCCCTTTATACTCGCCCTTGGCGACAGGGGCCACCTGTAGCCCCTTTATACTCGCCCTTGGCGACAGGGGCCACCTGTAGCCCCTTTATACTCGCCCTCCGGCGACAGGGGCCACCTGGCCTGGCTCCTAGGGCGGGATGGGGTGGTGGCCCCTCTCGACTCTCGTCGAGCCCCGACTTGACTGATGGGTGCACCCCTATTTATACCCTCCGGCCACCGCCAGGTTCGAATTTTTCCCAGGAATATTTCGTTATTTTCCTGGAATTCCCCTTCGAATTTTTTCCAGGAATATTTTGGTATTTTCCAGGAATTTTTTCGACTATCCCAGAGTGGCGATGGCTTTATGTATTGCACATGCGCACCACATCATTTGCACCACAAGCTTTGCCATTTCATTCTTCGCTAGGCTAGCTATTCCGTCGTGAAACGTCTTGATACTGCAAGAAACCCGTTCTCGTTCAATTAATAAGGTCAAGTTCGCAAGTTTTTCATTCTCTCCAGTTATAGATTTGAAAATAGAATATTTAATTTGCGAAGCGTTGCCATTTCATAATAACAATGTCAGGAAAACAAATGTGGCTTTCCATCGTGAAACGTCTTGATACTGCAAGAAACCCGTTCTCGTTCTATTAATAAGGTCAAGTTCGCAAGTTTTTCATTCTCGCCAGTTATAGATTTGAAAATAAAATAGAATTGAATAAATAATGATTTGCTCCATATATTAATGGCGTCATTCTCGAAATCCCTGTTCCCGTTTAATTAACAAGGCCGAGTTCGCATATTTTCTAATAGATCGCGCTGAGAAAAATAATAACGAGTGAGGTACGTTCTGCTCGATAGATGGCGCTGCGAGATAATTTCCCAAATAACCGTCTTCGCCTTTGGCGACAGAAGCCCATTTCCTCTCTATGGGGATTTCATTCTTTGGCGACAGTATGGGGGGGGGCGCCTTTATATTCACCTCTGGTGACAGCGGCCACTGTATGGGCCTCTTCATATTCGCCTCCGGCCTCCGCTTCTATTCACCTACGGTGACAGATGAGCTTATATCGCAAAAGCGACAGAGCCTGGGCGTGCTCGGTTCTAATCTAAACTAAAGGGTCCCAACTGTAGCTCCTTCCCTCTATATTCGCCCTCCGGCGACAGGGGCAACTCCACGGGGCCCCTTTATATTCGCCTCTGGCGACAGGGGCCACTCCATGGGGCCCCTTTATATTCGCCCTTGGCGACAGGGGCAACTCCACGGGGCCCCTTTATATTCGCCTCTGGCGACAGGGGCCACTCCATGGGGCCCCTTTATATTCGCCCTTGGCGACAGGGGCCACCTGTAGCCCCTTTATATTCGCCTCGGGCGACAGGGGCCACTCCATGGGGCCCCTTTATACTCGCCCTTGGCGACAGGGGCCACCAGTAGCCCCTTTATATTCGCCTCGGGCGACAGGGGCCACTCCATGGGGCCCCTTTATACTCGCCCTTGGCGACAGGGGCCACCTGTAGCCCCTTTATATTCGCCTCGGGCGACAGGGGCCACTCCATGGGACCCCTTTATATTCGCCCTTGGCGACAGGGGCCACCTGTAGCCCCTTTATATTCGCCTCGGGCGACAGGGGCCACTCCATGGGGCCCCTTTATATTCGCCCTTGGCGACAGGGGCCACCTGTAGCCCCTTTATACTCGCCCTCCGGCGACAGGGGCCACCTGGCCTGGCTCCTAGGGCGGGATGGGGTGGGGGGTGCACTGCACCCAAAGCCCCCCATCTTTGGCTCTCTTCGAGCCCCGCCCACGAGAGGGAGAGGGTTCTCTTGGGTGTTCTCCCAAGGGAGAGCACCCAAGGCCCCTCTCGACTCTCGTCGAGCCCCGACTTGACTGATGGGTGCACCCCTATTTATACCCTCCGGCCACCGCCAGGTTCGAATTTTTTCCAGGAATATTTCGTTATTTTCCTGGAATTCCCCTTCGAATTTTTTCCAGGAATATTTTGGTATTTTCCAGGAATTTTTTCGACTATCCCAGAGTGGCGATGGCTTTATGTATTGCACATGCGCACCACATCATTTGCACCACAAGCTTTGCCATTTCATTCTTCGCTAGGCTAGCTATTCCGTCGTGAAACGTCTTGATACTGCAAGAAACCCGTTCTCGTTCAATTAATAAGGTCAAGTTCGCAAGTTTTTCATTCTCTCCAGTTATAGATTTGAAAATAGAATATTTAATTTGCGAAGCGTTGCCATTTCATAATAACAATGTCAGGAAAACAAATGTGGCTTTCCATCGTGAAACGTCTTGATACTGCAAGAAACCCGTTCTCGTTCTATTAATAAGGTCAAGTTCGCAAGTTTTTCATTCTCGCCAGTTATAGATTTGAAAATAAAATAGAATTGAATAAATAATGATTTGCTCCATATATTAATGGCGTCATTCTCGAAATCCCTGTTCCCGTTTAATTAACAAGGCCGAGTTCGCATATTTTCTAATAGATCGCGCTGAGAAAAATAATAACGAGTGAGGTACGTTCTGCTCGATAGATGGCGCTGCGAGATAATTTCCCAAATAACCGTCTTCGCCTTTGGCGACAGAAGCCCATTTCCTCTCTATGGGGATTTCATTCTTTGGCGACAGTATGGGGGGGCGCCTTTATATTCACCTCTGGTGACAGCGGCCACTGTATGGGCCTCTTCATATTCGCCTCCGGCCTCCGCTTCTATTCACCTACGGTGACAGATGAGCTTATATCGCAAAAGCGACAGAGCCTGGGCGTGCTCGGTTCTAATCTAAACTAAAGGGCCCCAACTGTAGCTCCTTCCCTCTATATTCGCCCTCCGGCGACAGGGGCAACTCCACGGGGCCCCTTTATATTCGCCTCTGGCGACAGGGGCCACTCCATGGGGCCCCTTTATATTCGCCCTTGGCGACAGGGGCCACCTGTAGCCCCTTTATAATCGCCTCGGGCGACAGGGGCCACTCCATGGGGCCCCTTTATACTCGCCCTTGGCGACAGGGGCCACCAGTAGCCCCTTTATATTCGCCTCGGGCGACAGGGGCCACTCCATGGGGCCCCTTTATACTCGCCCTTGGCGACAGGGGCCACCTGTAGCCCCTTTATATTCGCCTCGGGCGACAGGGGCCACTCCATGGGACCCCTTTATATTCGCCCTTGGCGACAGGGGCCACCTGTAGCCCCTTTATATTCGCCTCGGGCGACAGGGGCCACTCCATGGGGCCCCTTTATATTCGTCCTTGGCGACAGGGGCCACCTGTAGCCCCTTTATACTCGCCCTCCGGCGACAGGGGCCACCTGGCCTGGCTCCTAGGGCGGGATGGGGTGGGGGGTGCACTGCACCCAAAGCCCCCCATCTTTGGCTCTCTTCGAGCCCCGCCCACGAGAGGGAGAGGGTTCTCTTGGGTGTTCTCCCAAGGGAGAGCACCCAAGGCCCCTCTCGACTCTCGTCGAGCCCCGACTTGACTGATGGGTGCACCCCTATTTATACCCTCCGGCCACCGCCAGGTTCGAATTTTTTCCAGGAATATTTCGTTATTTTCCTGGAATTCCCCTTCGAATTTTTTCCAGGAATATTTTGGTATTTTCCAGGAATTTTTTCGACTATCCCAGAGTGGCGATGGCTTTATGTATTGCACATGCGCACCACATCATTTGCACCACAAGCTTTGCCATTTCATTCTTCGCTAGGCTAGCTATTCCGTCGTGAAACGTCTTGATACTGCAAGAAACCCGTTCTCGTTCAATTAATAAGGTCAAGTTCGCAAGTTTTTCATTCTCTCCAGTTATAGATTTGAAAATAGAATATTTAATTTGCGAAGCGTTGCCATTTCATAATAACAATGTCAGGAAAGCAAATGTGGCTTTCCATCGTGAAACGTCTTGATACTGCAAGAAACCCGTTCTCGTTCTATTAATAAGGTCAAGTTCGCAAGTTTTTCATTCTCGCCAGTTATAGATTTGAAAATAAAATAGAATTGAATAAATAATGATTTGCTCCATATATTAATGGCGTCATTCTCGAAATCCCTGTTCCCGTTTAATTAACAAGGCCGAGTTCGCATATTTTCTAATAGATCGCGCTGAGAAAAATAATAACGAGTGAGGTACGTTCTGCTCGATAGATGGCGCTGCGAGATAATTTCCCAAATAACCGTCTTCGCCTTTGGCGACAGAAGCCCATTTCCTCTCTATGGGGATTTCATTCTTTGGCGACAGTATGGGGGGGCGCCTTTATATTCACCTCTGGTGACAGCGGCCACTGTATGGGCCTCTTCATATTCGCCTCCGGCCTCCGCTTCTATTCACCTACGGTGACAGATTAGCTTATATCGCAAAAGCGACAGAGCCTGGGCGTGCTCGGTTCTAATCTAAACTAAAGGGCCCCAACTGTAGCTCCTTCCCTCTATATTCGCCCTCCGGCGACAGGGGCAACTCCACGGGGCCCCTTTATATTCGCCTCTGGCGACAGGGGCCACTCCATGGGGCCCCTTTATATTCGCCCTTGGCGACAGGGGCAACTCCACGGGGCCCCTTTATATTCGCCTCTGGCGACAGGGGCCACTCCATGGGGCCCCTTTATATTCGCCCTTGGCGACAGGGGCCACCTGTAGCCCCTTTATATTCGCCTCGGGTGACAGGGGCCACTCCATGGGGCCCCTTTATACTCGCCCTTGGCGACAGGGGCCACCAGTAGCCCCTTTATATTCGCCTCGGGCGACAGGGGCCACTCCATGGGGCTCCTTTATACTCGCCCTTGGCGACAGGGGCCACCTGTAGCCCCTTTATATTCGCCTCGGGCAACAGGGGCCACTCCATGGGACCCCTATATATTCGCCGTTGGCGACAGGGGCCACCTGTAGCCCCTTTATATTCGCCTCGGGCGACAGGGGCCACTCCATGGGGCCCCTTTATATTCGCCCTTGGCGACAGGGGCCACCTGTAGCTCCTTTATACTCGCCCTCCGGCGACAGGGGCCACCTGGCCTGGCTCCTAGGGCGGGATGGGGTGGGGGTGCACTGCACCCAAAGCCCCCCATCTTTGGCTCTCTTCGAGCCCCGCGCACGAGAGGGAGAGGGTTCTCTTGGGTGTTCTCCCAAGGGAGAGCACCCAAGGCCCCTCTCGACTCTCGTCGAGCCCCGACTTGACTGATGGGTGCACCCCTATTTATACCCTCCGGCCACCGCCAGGTTCGAATTTTTTCCAGGAATATTTCGTTATTTTCCTGGAATTCCCCTTCGAATTTTTTCCAGGAATATTTTGGTATTTTCCAGGAATTTTTTCGACTATCCCAGAGTGGCGATGGCTTTATGTATTGCACATGCGCACCACATCATTTGCACCACAAGCTTTGCCATTTCATTCTTCGCTAGGCTAGCTATTCCGTCGTGAAACGTCTTGATACTGCAAGAAACCCGTTCTCGTTCAATTAATAAGGTCAAGTTCGCAAGTTTTTCATTCTCTCCAGTTATAGATTTGAAAATAGAATATTTAATTTGCGAAGCGTTGCCATTTCATAATAACAATGTCAGGAAAACAAATGTGGCTTTCCATCGTGAAACGTCTTGATACTGCAAGAAACCCGTTCTCGTTCTATTAATAAGGTCAAGTTCGCAAGTTTTTCATTCTCGCCAGTTATAGATTTGAAAATAAAATAGAATTGAATAAATAATGATTTGCTCAATATATTAATGGCGTCATTCTCGAAATCCCTGTTCCCGTTTAATTAACAAGGCCGAGTTCGCATATTTTCTAATAGATCGCGCTGAGAAAAATAATAACGAGTGAGGTACGTTCTGCTCGATAGATGGCGCTGCGAGATAATTTCCCAAATAACCGTCTTCGCCTTTGGCGACAGAAGCCCATTTCCTCTCTATGGGGATTTCATTCTTTGGCGACAGTATGGGGGGGGGCGCCTTTATATTCACCTCTGGTGACAGCGGCCACTGTATGGGCCTCTTCATATTCGCCTCCGGCCTCCGCTTCTATTCACCTACGGTGACAGATGAGCTTATATCGCAAAAGCGACAGAGCCTGGGCGTGCTCGGTTCTAATCTAAACTAAAGGGCCCCAACTGTAGCTCCTTCCCTCTATATTCGCCCTCCGGCGACAGGGGCAACTCCACGGGGCCCCTTTATATTCGCCTCTGGCGACAGGGGCCACTCCATGGGGCCCCTTTATATTCGCCCTTGGCGACAGGGGCCACCTGTAGCCCCTTTATACTCGCCCTCCAGCGACAGGGGCCACCTGGCCTGGCTCCTAGGGCGGGATGGGGTGGGGGTGCACTGCACCCAAAGCCCCCCATCTTTGGCTCTCTTCGAGCCCCGCCCACGAGAGGGAGAGGGTTCTCTTGGGTGTTCTCCCAAGGGAGAGCACCCAAGGCCCCTCTCGACTCTCGTCGAGCCCCGACTTGACTGATGGGTGCACCCCTATTTATACCCTCCGGCCACCGCCAGGTTCGAATTTTTTCCAGGAATATTTCGTTATTTTCCTGGAATTCCCCTTCGAAATTTTTCCAGGAATATTTTGGTATTTTCCAGGAATTTTTTCGACTATCCCAGAGTGGCGATGGCTTTATGTATTGCACATGCGCACCACATCATTTGCACCACAAGCTTTGCCATTTCATTCTTCGCTAGGCTAGCTATTCCGTCGTGAAACGTCTTGATACTGCAAGAAACCCGTTCTCGTTCAATTAATAAGGTCAAGTTCGCAAGTTTTTCATTCTCTCCGGTTATAGATTTGAAAATAGAATATTTAATTTGCGAAGCGTTGCCATTTCATAATAACAATGTCAGGAAAACAAATGTGGCTTTCCATCGTGAAACGTCTTGATACTGCAAGAAACCCGTTCTCGTTCTATTAATAAGGTCAAGTTCGCAAGTTTTTCATTCTCGCCAGTTATAGATTTGAAAATAAAAAAATAGAATTGAATAAATAATGATTTGCTCCATATATTAATGGCGTCATTCTCGAAATCCCTGTTCCCGTTTAATTAACAAGGCCGAGTTCGCATATTTTCTAATAGATCGCGCTGAGAAAAATAATAACGAGTGAGGTACGTTCTGCTCGATAGATGGCGCTGCGAGATAATTTCCCAAATAACCGTCTTCGCCTTTGGCGACAGAAGCCCATTTCCTCTCTATGGGGATTTCATTCTTTGGCGACAGTATGGGGGGGGGGGGCGCCTTTATATTCACCTCTGGTGACAGCGGCCACTGTATGGGCCTCTTCATATTCGCCTCCGGCCTCCGCTTCTATTCACCTACGGTGACAGATGAGCTTATATCGCAAAAGCGACAGAGCCTGGGCGTGCTCGGTTCTAATCTAAACTAAAGGGCCCCAACTGTAGCTCCTTCCCTCTATATTCGCCCTCCGGCGACAGGGGCAACTCCACGGGGCCCCTTTATATTCGCCTCTGGCGACAGGGGCCACTCCATGGGGCCCCTTTATATTCGCCCTTGGCGACAGGGGCCACCTGTAGCCCCTTTATATTCGCCTCGGGCGACAGGGGCCACTCCATGGGGCCCCTTTATACTCGCCCTTGGCGACAGGGGTCACCAGTAGCCCCTTTATATTCGCCTCGGGCGACAGGGGCCACTCCATGGGGCCCCTTTATACTCGCCCTTGGCGACAGGGGCCACCTGTAGCCCCTTTATATTCGCCTCGGGCGACAGGGGCCACTCCATGGGACCCCTTTATATTCGCCCTTGGCGACAGGGGCCACCTGTAGCCCCTTTATATTCGCCTCGGGCGACAGGGGCCACTCCATGGGGCCCCTTTATATTCGTCCTTGGCGACAGGGGCCACCTGTAGCCCCTTTATACTCGCCCTCCGGCGACAGGGGCCACCTGGCCTGGCTCCTAGGGCGGGATGGGGTGGGGGGTGCACTGCACCCAAAGCCCCCCATCTTTGGCTCTCTTCGAGCCCCGCCCACGAGAGGGAGAGGGTTCTCTTGGGTGTTCTCCCAAGGGAGAGCACCCAAGGCCCCTCTCGACTCTCGTCGAGCCCCGACTTGACTGATGGGTGCACCCCTATTTATACCCTCCGGCCACCGCCAGGTTCGAATTTTTTCCAGGAATATTTCGTTATTTTCCTGGAATTCCCCTTCGAATTTTTTCCAGGAATATTTTGGTATTTTCCAGGAATTTTTTCGACTATCCCAGAGTGGCGATGGCTTTATGTATTGCACATGCGCACCACATCATTTGCACCACAAGCTTTGCCATTTCATTCTTCGCTAGGCTAGCTATTCCGTCGTGAAACGTCTTGATACTGCAAGAAACCCGTTCTCGTTCAATTAATAAGGTCAAGTTCGCAAGTTTTTCATTCTCTCCAGTTATAGATTTGAAAATAGAATATTTAATTTGCGAAGCGTTGCCATTTCATAATAACAATGTCAGGAAAGCAAATGTGGCTTTCCATCGTGAAACGTCTTGATACTGCAAGAAACCCGTTCTCGTTCTATTAATAAGGTCAAGTTCGCAAGTTTTTCATTCTCGCCAGTTATAGATTTGAAAATAAAATAGAATTGAATAAATAATGATTTGCTCCATATATTAATGGCGTCATTCTCGAAATCCCTGTTCCCGTTTAATTAACAAGGCCGAGTTCGCATATTTTCTAATAGATCGCGCTGAGAAAAATAATAACGAGTGAGGTACGTTCTGCTCGATAGATGGCGCTGCGAGATAATTTCCCAAATAACCGTCTTCGCCTTTGGCGACAGAAGCCCATTTCCTCTCTATGGGGATTTCATTCTTTGGCGACAGTATGGGGGGGCGCCTTTATATTCACCTCTGGTGACAGCGGCCACTGTATGGGCCTCTTCATATTCGCCTCCGGCCTCCGCTTCTATTCACCTACGGTGACAGATTAGCTTATATCGCAAAAGCGACAGAGCCTGGGCGTGCTCGGTTCTAATCTAAACTAAAGGGCCCCAACTGTAGCTCCTTCCCTCTATATTCGCCCTCCGGCGACAGGGGCAACTCCACGGGGCCCCTTTATATTCGCCTCTGGCGACAGGGGCCACTCCATGGGGCCCCTTTATATTCGCCCTTGGCGACAGGGGCAACTCCACGGGGCCCCTTTATATTCGCCTCTGGCGACAGGGGCCACTCCATGGGGCCCCTTTATATTCGCCCTTGGCGACAGGGGCCACCTGTAGCCCCTTTATATTCGCCTCGGGTGACAGGGGCCACTCCATGGGGCCCCTTTATACTCGCCCTTGGCGACAGGGGCCACCAGTAGCCCCTTTATATTCGCCTCGGGCGACAGGGGCCACTCCATGGGGCTCCTTTATACTCGCCCTTGGCGACAGGGGCCACCTGTAGCCCCTTTATATTCGCCTCGGGCAACAGGGGCCACTCCATGGGACCCCTATATATTCGCCGTTGGCGACAGGGGCCACCTGTAGCCCCTTTATATTCGCCTCGGGCGACAGGGGCCACTCCATGGGGCCCCTTTATATTCGCCCTTGGCGACAGGGGCCACCTGTAGCTCCTTTATACTCGCCCTCCGGCGACAGGGGCCACCTGGCCTGGCTCCTAGGGCGGGATGGGGTGGGGGTGCACTGCACCCAAAGCCCCCCATCTTTGGCTCTCTTCGAGCCCCGCGCACGAGAGGGAGAGGGTTCTCTTGGGTGTTCTCCCAAGGGAGAGCACCCAAGGCCCCTCTCGACTCTCGTCGAGCCCCGACTTGACTGATGGGTGCACCCCTATTTATACCCTCCGGCCACCGCCAGGTTCGAATTTTTTCCAGGAATATTTCGTTATTTTCCTGGAATTCCCCTTCGAATTTTTTCCAGGAATATTTTGGTATTTTCCAGGAATTTTTTCGACTATCCCAGAGTGGCGATGGCTTTATGTATTGCACATGCGCACCACATCATTTGCACCACAAGCTTTGCCATTTCATTCTTCGCTAGGCTAGCTATTCCGTCGTGAAACGTCTTGATACTGCAAGAAACCCGTTCTCGTTCAATTAATAAGGTCAAGTTCGCAAGTTTTTCATTCTCTCCAGTTATAGATTTGAAAATAGAATATTTAATTTGCGAAGCGTTGCCATTTCATAATAACAATGTCAGGAAAACAAATGTGGCTTTCCATCGTGAAACGTCTTGATACTGCAAGAAACCCGTTCTCGTTCTATTAATAAGGTCAAGTTCGCAAGTTTTTCATTCTCGCCAGTTATAGATTTGAAAATAAAATAGAATTGAATAAATAATGATTTGCTCCATATATTAATGGCGTCATTCTCGAAATCCCTGTTCCCGTTTAATTAACAAGGCCGAGTTCGCATATTTTCTAATAGATCGCGCTGAGAAAAATAATAACGAGTGAGGTACGTTCTGCTCGATAGATGGCGCTGCGAGATAATTTCCCAAATAACCGTCTTCGCCTTTGGCGACAGAAGCCCATTTCCTCTCTATGGGGATTTCATTCTTTGGCGACAGTATGGGGGGGGGGGGCGCCTTTATATTCACCTCTGGTGACAGCGGCCACTGTATGGGCCTCTTCATATTCGCCTCCGGCCTCCGCTTCTATTCACCTACGGTGACAGATGAGCTTATATCGCAAAAGCGACAGAGCCTGGGCGTGCTCGGTTCTAATCTAAACTAAAGGGCCCCAACTGTAGCTCCTTCCCTCTATATTCGCCCTCCGGCGACAGGGGCAACTCCACGGGGCCCCTTTATATTCGCCTCTGGCGACAGGGGCCACTCCATGGGGCCCCTTTATATTCGCCCTTGGCGACAGGGGCCACCTGTAGCCCCTTTATACTCGCCCTCCAGCGACAGGGGCCACCTGGCCTGGCTCCTAGGGCGGGATGGGGTGGGGGTGCACTGCACCCAAAGCCCCCCATCTTTGGCTCTCTTCGAGCCCCGCCCACGAGAGGGAGAGGGTTCTCTTGGGTGTTCTCCCAAGGGAGAGCACCCAAGGCCCCTCTCGACTCTCGTCGAGCCCCGACTTGACTGATGGGTGCACCCCTATTTATACCCTCCGGCCACCGCCAGGTTCGAATTTTTTCCAGGAATATTTCGTTATTTTCCTGGAATTCCCCTTCGAAATTTTTCCAGGAATATTTTGGTATTTTCCAGGAATTTTTTCGACTATCCCAGAGTGGCGATGGCTTTATGTATTGCACATGCGCACCACATCATTTGCACCACAAGCTTTGCCATTTCATTCTTCGCTAGGCTAGCTATTCCGTCGTGAAACGTCTTGATACTGCAAGAAACCCGTTCTCGTTCAATTAATAAGGTCAAGTTCGCAAGTTTTTCATTCTCTCCGGTTATAGATTTGAAAATAGAATATTTAATTTGCGAAGCGTTGCCATTTCATAATAACAATGTCAGGAAAACAAATGTGGCTTTCCATCGTGAAACGTCTTGATACTGCAAGAAACCCGTTCTCGTTCTATTAATAAGGTCAAGTTCGCAAGTTTTTCATTCTCGCCAGTTATAGATTTGAAAATAAAAAAATAGAATTGAATAAATAATGATTTGCTCCATATATTAATGGCGTCATTCTCGAAATCCCTGTTCCCGTTTAATTAACAAGGCCGAGTTCGCATATTTTCTAATAGATCGCGCTGAGAAAAATAATAACGAGTGAGGTACGTTCTGCTCGATAGATGGCGCTGCGAGATAATTTCCCAAATAACCGTCTTCGCCTTTGGCGACAGAAGCCCATTTCCTCTCTATGGGGATTTCATTCTTTGGCGACAGTATGGGGGGGGGGCGCCTTTATATTCACCTCTGGTGACAGCGGCCACTGTATGGGCCTCTTCATATTCGCCTCCGGCCTCCGCTTCTATTCACCTACGGTGACAGATGAGCTTATATCGCAAAAGCGACAGAGCCTGGGCGTGCTCGGTTCTAATCTAAACTAAAGGGCCCCAACTGTAGCTCCTTCCCTCTATATTCGCCCTCCGGCGACAGGGGCAACTCCACGGGGCCCCTTTATATTCGCCTCTGGCGACAGGGGCCACTCCATGGGGCCCCTTTATATTCGCCCTTGGCGACAGGGGCCACCTGTAGCCCCTTTATATTCGCCTCGGGCGACAGGGGCCACTCCATGGGGCCCCTTTATACTCGCCCTTGGCGACAGGGGTCACCAGTAGCCCCTTTATATTCGCCTCGGGCGACAGGGGCCACTCCATGGGGCCCCTTTATACTCGCCCTTGGCGACAGGGGCCACCTGTAGCCCCTTTATATTCGCCTCGGGCGACAGGGGCCACTCCATGGGACCCCTTTATATTCGCCCTTGGCGACAGGGGCCACCTGTAGCCCCTTTATATTCGCCTCGGGCGACAGGGGCCACTCCATGGGGCCCCTTTATATTCGCCCTTGGCGACAGGGGCCACCTGTAGCCCCTTTATACTCGCCCTCCGGCGACAGGGGCCACCTGGCCTGTCTCCTAGGGCGGGATGGGGTGGGGGGTGCACTGCACCCAAAGCCCCCCATCTTTGGCTCTCTTCGAGCCCCGCCCACGAGAGGGAGAGGGTTCTCTTGGGTGTTCTCCCGAGGGAGAGCACCCAAGGCCCCTCTCGACTCTCGTCGAGCCCCGACTTGACTGATGGGTGCACCCCTATTTATACCCTCCGGCCACCGCCAGGTTCGAATTTTTTCCAGGAATATTTTGGTATTTTCCAGGAATTTTTTCGACTATCCCAGAGTGGCGATGGCTTTATGTATTGCACATGCGCACCACATCATTTGCACCACAAGCTTTGCCATTTCATTCTTCGCTAGGCTAGCTATTCCGTCGTGAAACGTCTTGATACTGCAAGAAACCCGTTCTCGTTCAATTAATAAGGTCAAGTTCGCAAGTTTTTCATTCTCTCCAGTTATAGATTTGAAAATAGAATATTTAATTTGCGAAGCGTTGCCATTTCATAATAACAATGTCAGGAAAACAAATGTGGCTTTCCATCGTGAAACGTCTTGATACTGCAAGAAACCCGTTCTCGTTCTATTAATAAGGTCAAGTTCGCAAGTTTTTCATTCTCGCCAGTTATAGATTTGAAAATAAAATAGAATTGAATAAATAATGATTTGCTCAATATATTAATGGCGTCATTCTCGAAATCCCTGTTCCCGTTTAATTAACAAGGCCGAGTTCGCATATTTTTTAATAGATCGCGCTGAGAAAAATAATAACGAGTGAGGTACGTTCTGCTCGATAGATGGCGCTGCGAGATAATTTCCCAAATAACCGTCTTCGCCTTTGGCGACAGAAGCCCATTTCCTCTCTATGGGGATTTCATTCTTTGGCGACAGTATGGGGGGGGGGCGCCTTTATATTCACCTCTGGTGACAGCGGCCACTGTATGGACCTCTTCATATTCGCCTCCGACCTCCGCTTCTATTCACCTACGGTGACAGATGAGCTTATATCGCAAAAGCGACAGAGTCTGGGCGTGCTCGGTTCTAATCTAAACTAAAGGGCCCCAACTGTAGCTCCTTCCCTCTATATTCGCCCTCCGGCGACAGGGGCAACTCCACGGGGCCCCTTTATATTCGCCTCTGGCGACAGGGGCCACTCCATGGGGCCCCTTTATATTCGCCCTTGGCGACAGGGGCCACCTGTAGCCCTTTATATTCGCCTCGGGCGACGGGGGCCACTCCATGGGGCCCCTTTATACTCGCCCTTGGCGACAGGGGCCACCAGTAGCCCCTTTATATTCGCCTCGGGCGACAGGGGCCACTCCATGGGACCCCTTTATATTCGCCCTTGGCGACAGGGGCCACCTGTAGCCCCTTTATACTCGCCCTCCGGCGACAGGGGCCACCTGGCCTGGCTCCTAGGGCGGGATGGGGTGGGGGGTGCACTGCACCCAAAGCCCCCCATCTTTGGCTCTCTTCGAGCCCCGCCCACGAGAGGGAGAGGGTTCTCTTGGGTGTTCTCCCAAGGGAGAGCACCCAAGGCCCCTCTCGACTCTCGTCGAGCCCCGACTTGACTGATGGGTGCACCCCTATTTATACCCTCCGGCCACCGCCAGGTTCGAATTTTTTCCAGGAATATTTCGTTATTTTCCTGGAATTCCCCTTCGAATTTTTTCCAGGAATATTTTGGTATTTTCCAGGAATTTTTTCGACTATCCCAGAGTGGCGATGGCTTTATGTATTGCACATGCGCACCACATCATTTGCACCACAAGCTTTGCCATTTCATTCTTCGCTAGGCTAGCTATTCCGTCGTGAAACGTCTTGATACTGCAAGAAACCCGTTCTCGTTCAATTAATAAGGTCAAGTTCGCAAGTTTTTCATTCTCTCCAGTTATAGATTTGAAAATAGAATATTTAATTTGCGAAGCGTTGCCATTTCATAATAACAATGTCAGGAAAACAAATGTGGCTTTCCATCGTGAAACGTCTTGATACTGCAAGAAACCCGTTCTCGTTCTATTAATAAGGTCAAGTTCGCAAGTTTTTCATTCTCGCCAGTTATAGATTTGAAAATAAAATAGAATTGAATAAATAATGATTTGCTCCATATATTAATGGCGTCATTCTCGAAATCCCTGTTCCCGTTTAATTAACAAGGCCGAGTTCGCATATTTTCTAATAGATCGCGCTGAGAAAAATAATAACGAGTGAGGTACGTTCTGCTCGATAGATGGCGCTGCGAGATAATTTCCCAAATAACCGTCTTCGCCTTTGGCGACAGAAGCCCATTTCCTCTCTATGGGGAATTCATTCTTTGGCGACAGTATGGGGGGGGCGCCTTTATATTCACCTCTGGTGACAGCGGCCACTGTATGGGCCTCTTCATATTCGCCTCCGGCCTCCGCTTCTATTCACCTACGGTGACAGATGAGCTTATATCGCAAAAGCGACAGAGCCTGGGCGTGCTCGGTTCTAATCTAAACTAAAGGGCCCCAACTGTAGCTCCTTCCCTCTATATTCGCCCTCCGGCGACAGGGGCAACTCCACGGGGCCCCTTTATATTCGCCTCTGGCGACAGGGGCCACTCCATGGGGCCCCTTTATATTCGCCCTTGGCGACAGGGGCCACCTGTAGCCCCTTTATATTCGCCTCGGGCGACAGGGGCCACTCCATGGGGCCCCTTTATACTCGCCCTTGGCGACAGGGGCAACTCCACGGGGCCCCTTTATATTCGCCTCTGGCGACAGGGGCCACTCCATGGGGCCCCTTTATATTCGCCCTTGGCGACAGGGGCCACCTGTAGCCCCTTTATATTCGCCTCGGGCGACAGGGGCCACTCCATGGGACCCCTTTATATTCGCCCTTGGCGACAGGGGCCACCTTTAGCCCCTTTATATTCGCCTCGGGCGACAGGGGCCACTCCATGGGGCCCCTTTATATTCGCCCTTGGCGACAGGGGCCACCTGTAGCCCCTTTATACTCGCCCTCCGGCGACAGGGGCCACCTGGCCTGTCTCCTAGGGCGGGATGGGGTGGGGGGTGCACTGCACCCAAAGCCCCCCATCTTTGGCTCTCTTCGAGTCCCGCCCACGAGAGGGAGAGGGTTCTCTTGGGTGTTCTCCCAAGGGAGAGCACCCAAGGCCCCTCTCGACTCTCGTCGAGCCCCGACTTGACTGATGGGTGCACCCCTATTTATACCCTCCGGCCACCGCCAGGTTCGAATTTTTTCCAGGAATATTTTGGTATTTTCCAGGAATTTTTTCGACTATCCCAGAGTGGCGATGGCTTTATGTATTGCACATGCGCACCACATCATTTGCACCACAAGCTTTGCCATTTCATTCTTCGCTAGGCTAGCTATTCCGTCGTGAAACGTCTTGATACTGCAAGAAACCCGTTCTCGTTCAATTAATAAGGTCAAGTTCGCAAGTTTTTCATTCTCTCCAGTTATAGATTTGAAAATAGAATATTTAATTTGCGAAGCGTTGCCATTTCATAATAACAATGTCAGGAAAACAAATGTGGCTTTCCATCGTGAAACGTCTTGATACTGCAAGAAACCCGTTCTCGTTCTATTAATAAGGTCAAGTTCGCAAGTTTTTCATTCTCGCCAGTTATAGATTTGAAAATAAAATAGAATTGAATAAATAATGATTTGCTCAATATATTAATGGCGTCATTCTCGAAATCCCTGTTCCCGTTTAATTAACAAGGCCGAGTTCGCATATTTTCTAATAGATCGCGCTGAGAAAAATAATAACGAGTGAGGTACGTTCTGCTCGATAGATGGCGCTGCGAGATAATTTCCCAAATAACCGTCTTCGCCTTTGGCGACAGAAGCCCATTTCCTCTCTATGGGGATTTCATTCTTTGGCGACAGTATGGGGGGGGCGCCTTTATATTCACCTCTGGTGACAGCGGCCACTGTATGGACCTCTTCATATTCGCCTCCGACCTCCGCTTCTATTCACCTACGGTGACAGATGAGCTTATATCGCAAAAGCGACAGAGTCTGGGCGTGCTCGGTTCTAATCTAAACTAAAGGGCCCCAACTGTAGCTCCTTCCCTCTATATTCGCCCTCCGGCGACAGGGGCAACTCCACGGGGCCCCTTTATATTCGCCTCTGGCGACAGGGGCCACTCCATGGGGCCCCTTTATATTCGCCCTTGGCGACAGGGGCCACCTGTAGCCCCTTTATATTCGCCTCGGGCGACGGGGGCCACTCCATGGGGCCCCTTTATACTCGCCCTTGGCGACAGGGGCCACCAGTAGCCCCTTTATATTCGCCTCGGGCGACAGGGGCCACTCCATGGGACCCCTTTATATTCGCCCTTGGCGACAGGGGCCACCTGTAGCCCCTTTATATTCGCCTCGGGCGACAGGGGCCACTCCATGGGGCCCCTTTATATTCGCCCTTGGTGACAGGGGCCACCTGTAGCCCCTTTATACTCGCCCTCCGGCGACAGGGGCCACCCGGCCTGGCTCCTATTGCGGGATGGGGTGGGGGGTGCACTGCACCCAAAGCCCCCCATCTTTGGCTCTCTTCGAGCCCCGCCCACGAGAGGGAGAGGGTTCTCTTGGGTGTTCTCCCAAGGGAGAGCACCCAAGGCCCCTCTCGACTCTCGTCGAGCCCCGACTTGACTGATGGGTGCACCCCTATTTATACCCTCCGGCCACCGCCAGGTTCGAATTTTTTCCAGGAATATTTCGTTATTTTCCTGGAATTCCCCTTCGAATTTTTTCCAGGAATATTTTGGTATTTTCCAGGAATTTTTTCGACTATCCCAGAGTGGCGATGGCTTTATGTATTGCACATGCGCACCACATCATTTGCACCACAAGCTTTGCCATTTCATTCTTCGCTAGGCTAGCTATTCCGTCGTGAAACGTCTTGATACTGCAAGAAACCCGTTCTCGTTCAATTAATAAGGTCAAGTTCGCAAGTTTTTCATTCTCTCCAGTTATAGATTTGAAAATAGAATATTTAATTTGCGAAGCGTTGCCATTTCATAATAACAATGTCAGGAAAACAAATGTGGCTTTCCATCGTGAAACGTCTTGATACTGCAAGAAACCCGTTGTCGTTCTATTAATAAGGTCAAGTTCGCAAGTTTTTCATTCTCGCCAGTTATAGATTTGAAAATAAAATAGAATTGAATAAATAATGATTTGCTCAATATATTAATGGCGTCATTCTCGAAATCCCTGTTCCCGTTTAATTAACAAGGCCGAGTTCGCATATTTTCTAATAGATCGCGCTGAGAAAAATAATAACGAGTGAGGTACGTTCTGCTCGATAGATGGCGCTGCGAGATAATTTCCCAAATAACCGTCTTCGCCTTTGGCGACAGAAGCCCATTTCCTCTCTATGGGGATTTCATTCTTTGGCGACAGTATGGGGGGGGCGCCTTTATATTCACCTCTGGTGACAGCGGCCACTGTATGGACCTCTTCATATTCGCCTCCGACCTCCGCTTCTATTCACCTACGGTGACAGATGAGCTTATATCGCAAAAGCGACAGAGTCTGGGCGTGCTCGGTTCTAATCTAAACTAAAGGGCCCCAACTGTAGCTCCTTCCCTCTATATTCGCCCTCCGGCGACAGGGGCAACTCCACGGGGCCCCTTTATATTCGCCTCTGGCGACAGGGGCCACTCCATGGGGCCCCTTTATATTCGCCCTTGGCGACAGGGGCCACCTGTAGCCCCTTTATATTCGCCTCGGGCGACGGGGGCCACTCCATGGGGCCCCTTTATACTCGCCCTTGGCGACAGGGGCCACCAGTAGCCCCTTTATATTCGCCTCGGGCGACAGGGGCCACTCCATGGGACCCCTTTATATTCGCCCTTGGCGACAGGGGCCACCTGTAGCCCCTTTATATTCGCCTCGTGCGACAGGGGCCACTCCATGGGGCCCCTTTATATTCGCCCTTGGTGACAGGGGCCACCTGTAGCCCCTTTATACTCGCCCTCCGGCGACAGGGGCCACCCGGCCTGGCTCCTATTGCGGGATGGGGTGGGGGGTGCACTGCACCCAAAGCCCCCCATCTTTGGCTCTCTTCGAGCCCCGCCCACGAGAGGGAGAGGGTTCTCTTGGGTGTTCTCCCAAGGGAGAGCACCCAAGGCCCCTCTCGACTCTCGTCGAGCCCCGACTTGACTGATGGGTGCACCCCTATTTATACCCTCCGGCCACCGCCAGGTTCGAATTTTTTCCAGGAATATTTCGTTATTTTCCTGGAATTCCCCTTCGAATTTTTTCCAGGAATATTTTGGTATTTTCCAGGAATTTTTTCGACTATCCCAGAGTGGCGATGGCTTTATGTATTGCACATGCGCACCACATCATTTGCACCACAAGCTTTGCCATTTCATTCTTCGCTAGGCTAGCTATTCCGTCGTGAAACGTCTTGATACTGCAAGAAACCCGTTCTCGTTCAATTAATAAGGTCAAGTTCGCAAGTTTTTCATTCTCTCCAGTTATAGATTTGAAAATAGAATATTTAATTTGCGAAGCGTTGCCATTTCATAATAACAATGTCAGGAAAACAAATGTGGCTTTCCATCGTGAAACGTCTTGATACTGCAAGAAACCCGTTCTCGTTCTATTAATAAGGTCAAGTTCGCAAGTTTTTCATTCTCGCCAGTTATAGATTTGAAAATAAAATAGAATTGAATAAATAATGATTTGCTCCATATATTAATGCCGTCATTCTCGAAATCCCTGTTCCCGTTTAATTAACAAGGCCGAGTTCGCATATTTTCTAATAGATCGCGCTGAGAAAAATAATAACGAGTGAGGTACGTTCTGCTCGATAGATGGCACTGCGAGATAATTTCCCAAATAACCGTCTTCGCCTTTGGCGACAGAAGCCCATTTCCTCTCTATGGGGATTTCATTCTTTGGCGACAGTATGGGGGGGGGGCGCCTTTATATTCACCTCTGGTGACAGCGGCCACTGTATGGGCCTCTTCATATTCGCCTCCGGCCTCCGCTTCTATTCACCTACCGTGACAGATAAGCTTATATCGCAAAAGCGACAGAGCCTGGGCGTGCTCGGTTCTAATCTAAACTAAAGGGCCCCAACTGTAGCTCCTTCCCTCTATATTCGCCCTCCGGCGACAGGGGCAACTCCACGGGGCCCCTTTATATTCGCCTCTGGCGACAGGGGCCACTCCATGGGGCCCCTTTATATTCGCCCTTGGCGACAGGGGCCACCTGAAGCCCCTTTATATTCGCCTCGGGCGACAGGGGCCACTCCATGGGGCCCCTTTATATTCGCCTCTGGCGACAGGGGCCACTCCATGGGGCCCCTTTATATTCGCCCTTGGCGACAGGGGCCACCTGTAGCCCCTTTATATTCGCCTCGGGCGACAGGGGCCACTCCATGGGACCCCTTTATATTCGCCCTTGGCGACAGGGGCCACCTGTAGCCCCTTTATATTCGCCTCGGGCGACAGGGGCCACTCCATGGGGCCCCTTTATATTCGCCTTCGGCGACAGTCGCCACAAATCAGCAACCTACAGCCGCATCCGCAGCCCCTAAATACTTACTGTACCCCATTCGTACGTTTATATTCCGGCACAGTGTTCTTTTTGATATTTTGAAAATGCCCGCATTGGAACTGTACTGTACATATTTTTCTCTTAACATATTGTCTGTATAATAAGTGCTGTATCATACGTCGCTTTCAGAAATAAAACAGCCTGGAAAATCCTTGAACCGGGTGGCCGGGGCGTGTGGATGGGGCGCCTGCAACCGAGGAGGAGAACTTCAACCGACAGGGAACAGAGAGCTGCCCGGAGAGGGTGAGAAACGTAGGGAGGACAAGCAACAACACTAAGGGGGTAACTGGGTAAGGCCGAGGAGCGGGAGTGCCGGGGCGAGCGCCTAGGGGATTTCACCCCCTGGGCGCTCGCCCCGGCTCCCCCGTTCCTCTCCAGCGATAACCAACCCAATAGGGTAAAGGGCTTATATCCCTCAAGGGACAGAGCCCGGGTGTTGTCTGGACTTCAGGGGCCACCTGTAGCCCCTTTATACTCGCCCTCCGGCGACAGGGGCCACCTGGCCTGGCTCCTAGGGCGGGATGGGGTGGGGGGTGCACTGCACCCAAAGCCCCCCATCTTTGGCTCTCTTCGAGCCCCGCCCACGAGAGGGAGAGGGTTCTCTTGGGTGTTCTCCCAAGGGAGAGCACCCAAGGCCCCTCTCGACTCTCGTCGAGCCCCGACTTGACTGATGGGTGCACCCCTATTTATACCCTCCGGCCACCGCCAGGTTCGAATTTTTTCCAGGAATATTTCGTTATTTTCCTGGAATTCCCCTTCGAATTTTTTCCAGGAATATTTTGGTATTTTCCAGGAATTTTTTCGACTATCCCAGAGTGGCGATGGCTTTATGTATTGCACATGCGCACCACATCATTTGCACCACAAGCTTTGCCATTTCATTCTTCGCTAGGCTAGCTATTCCGTCGTGAAACGTCTTGATACTGCAAGAAACCCGTTCTCGTTCAATTAATAAGGTCAAGTTCGCAAGTTTTTCATTCTCTCCAGTTATAGATTTGAAAATAGAATATTTAATTTGCGAAGCGTTGCCATTTCATAATAACAATGTCAGGAAAACAAATGTGGCTTTCCATCGTGAAACGTCTTGATACTGCAAGAAACCCGTTCTCGTTCTATTAATAAGGTCAAGTTCGCAAGTTTCTCATTCTCGCCAGTTATAGATTTGAAAATAAAATAGAATTGAATAAATAATGATTTGCTCCATATATTAATGGCGTCATTCTCGAAATCCCTGTTCCCGTTTAATTAACAAGGCCGAGTTCGCATATTTTCTAATAGATCGCGCTGAGAAAAATAATAACGAGTGAGGTACGTTCTGCTCGATAGATGGCGCTGCGAGATAATTTCCCAAATAACCGTCTTCGCCTTTGCCGACAGAAGCCCATTTCCTCTCTATGGGGATTTCATTCTTTGGCGACAGTATGGGGGGAGACGCCTTTATATTCACCTCTGGTGACAGCGGCCACTGTATGGGCCTCTTCATATTCGCCTCCGGCCTCCGCTTCTATTCACCTACGGTGACAGATGACCTTATATCGCAAAAGCGACAGAGCCTGGGCGTGCTCGGTTCTAATCTAAACTAAAGGGCCCCAACTGTAGCTCCTTCCCTCTATATTCGCCCTCCGGCGACAGGGGCAACTCCACGGGGCCCCTTTATATTCGCCTCTGGCGACAGGGGCCACTCCATGGGGCCCCTTTATATTCGCCCTTGGCGACAGGGGCCACCTGTAGCCCCTTTATATTCGCCTCGGGCGACAGGGGCCACTCCATGGGGCCCCTTTATATTCGCCCTTGGCGACAGGGGCCACCTGTAGCCCCTTTATACTCGCCCTCCGGCGACAGGGGCCACCTGGCCTGGCTCCTAGGGCGGGATGGGGTGGGGGGTGCACTGCACCCAAAGCCCCCCATCTTTGGCTCTCTTCGAGCCCCGCCCACGAGAGGGAGAGGGTTCTCTTGGGTGTTCTCCCAAGGGAGAGCACCCAAGGCCCCTCTCGACTCTCGTCGAGCCCCGACTTGACTGATGGGTGCACCCCTATTTATACCCTCCGGCCACCGCCAGGTTCGAATTTTTTCCAGGAATATTTCGTTATTTTCCTGGAATACCCCTTCGAATTTTTTCCAGGAATATTTTGGTATTTTCCAGGAATTTTTTCGACTATCCCAGAGTGGCGATGGCTTTATGTATTGCACATGCGCACCACATCATTTGCACCACAAGCTTTGCCATTTCATTCTTCGCTAGGCTAGCTATTCCGTCGTGAAACGTCTTGATACTGCAAGAAACCCGTTCTCGTTCAATTAATAAGGTCAAGTTCGCAAGTTTTTCATTCTCTCCAGTTATAGATTTGAAAATAGAATATTTAATTTGCGAAGCGTTGCCATTTCATAATAACAATGTCAGGAAAACAAATGTGGCTTTCCATCGTGAAACGTCTTGATACTGCAAGAAACCCGTTCTCGTTCTATTAATAAGGTCAAGTTCGCAAGTTTTTCATTCTCGCCAGTTATAGATTTGAAAATAAAATAGAATTGAATAAATAATGATTTGCTCCATATATTAATGGCGTCATTCTCGAAATCCCTGTTCCCGTTTAATTAACAAGGCCGAGTTCGCATATTTTCTAATAGATCGCGCTGAGAAAAATAATAACGAGTGAGGTACGTTCTGCTCGATAGATGGCGCTGCGAGATAATTTCCCAAATAACCGTCTTCGCCTTTGGCGACAGAAGCCCATTTCCTCTCTATGGGGATTTCATTATTTGGCGACAGTATGGGGGGGGGCGCCTTTATATTCACCTCTGGTGACAGCGGCCACTGTATGGGCCTCTTCATATTCGCCTCCGGCCTCCGCTTCTATTCACCTACGGTGACAGATGAGCTTATATCGCAAAAGCGACAGAGCCTGGGCGTGCTCGGTTCTAATCTAAACTAAAGGGCCCCAACTGTAGCTCCTTCCCTCTATATTCGCCCTCCGGCGACAGGGGCAACTCCACGGGGCCCCTTTATATTCGCCTCTGGCGACAGGGGCCACTCCATGGGGCCCCTTTATATTCGCCCTTGGCGACAGGGGCCACCTGTAGCCCCTTTATATTCGCCTCGGGCGACAGGGGCCACTCCATGGGGGCCCCTTTATACTCGCCCTTGGCGACAGGGGCCACCTGTAGCCCCTTTATATTCCCCCTTGGCGACAGGGGCCACCTGTGTTCTCGCTGCAAATTTTCTCGCACATGGCCTGTACATACTTTCTAGTGCGCACCGCTCCGCTACCGTATCGCACCGTATAATTGTATCGCACTAATTGTCGTTTTGCAAATGCCATGTATATATATATATATCTGTTTCTTAGACATATCTGCATATGTTCCGTACATATAGTACTGCGCATACTCTGTAAATGTCTCGCTACAAATTTTCTCGCACATGGCCTGTACATACTATCTAGCGCGCATCGCTCCGCTACCGTATCGCACCGTATAATTGTATCGCACTAATTGCCGTTTTGCACATGCCATGTGTATATACATATATATTTGTTTCCCAGATATATCTGCTTTGCTCATGTTCGAAATATATTGACTCGCACTGGCTGAGTGTACTCTGCGGCCGGCATATTATTCTGCTTCGGCACATACCGACTAGCTGTTTCGTAGACAACTTGCACATCGCCACAAATCAGCAACCTACAGCCGCATCCGCAGCCCCTAAATACTTACTGTACCCCATTCGTACATTTATAATCCGGAACAGTGTTCTTTTTCATATTTTGAAAATGCCCGCATTGGAACTGTACTGTACAAATCTTTCTCTTAACATATTGTCTGTATAATAAGTGCTGTATCATACGTCGCTTTCAGAAATAAAACAGCCTGGAAAATCCTTGAACCGGGTGGCCGGGGGCGCCTGCAACCGAGGAGGAGAACTTCAAACAACAGGGAACAGAGAGCCGCCTGGAGAGGGTAAGAAACATAGGGAGGACAAGCAACATCACTAAGGGGGTAACTGAGTAAGGCCGAGGAGCGGGAGGGCCGGGGCGGGCGCCTAGAGGATTTCATCCCCTGGGCGCTCGACCCGGCTCCCCCGTTCCTCTCCAGCGATACCCAACCAAATAGGGTAAAGGGCTTATATCCCTCAAGGGACAGAGCCCGGGTGTTGTCTGGACTTCAGGGGCCACCTGTAGCCCCTTTATACTCGCCCTCCGGCGACAGGGGCCACCTGGTCTGGCTCCTAGGGCGGGATGGGGTGGAGGGTGCACTGCACCCAAAGCCCCCCATCTTTGGCTCTCTTCGAGCCCCGCCCACGAGAGGGAGAGGGTTCTCTTGGGTGTTCTCCCAAGGGAGAGCACCCAAGGCCCCTCTCGACTCTCGTCGAGCCCCGACTTGACTGATGGGTGCACCCCTATTTATACCCTCCGGCCACCGCCAGGTTCGAATTTTTTCCAGGAATATTTTGGTATTTTCCAGGAATTTTTTTGACTATCCCAGAGTGGCGATGGCTTTATGTATTGCACATGCGCACCACATCATTTGCACCACAAGCTTTGCCATTTCATTCTTCGCTAGGCTAGCTATTCCGTCGTGAAACGTCTTGATACTGCAAGAAACCCGTTCTCGTTCAATTAATAAGGTCAAGTTCGCAAGTTTTTCATTCTCTCCAGTTATAGATTTGAAAATAGAATATTTAATTTGCGAAGCGTTGCCATTTCATAATAACAATGTCAGGAAAACAAATGTGGCTTTCCATCGTGAAACGTCTTGATACTGCAAGAAACCCGTTCTCGTTCTATTAATAAGGTCAAGTTCGCAAGTTTTTCATTCTCGCCAGTTATAGATTTGAAAATAAAATAGAATTGAATAAATAATGATTTGCTCAATATATTAATGGCGTCATTCTCGAAATCCCTGTTCCCGTTTAATTAACAAGGCCGAGTTCGCATATTTTCTAATAGATCGCGCTGAGAAAAATAATAACGAGTGAGGTACGTTCTGCTCGATAGATGGCGCTGCGAGATAATTTCCCAAATAACCGTCTTCGCCTTTGGCGACAGAAGCCCATTTCCTCTCTATGGGGATTTCATTCTTTGGCGACAGTATGGGGGGGGCGCCTTTATATTCACCTCTGGTGACAGCGGCCACTGTATGGACCTCTTCATATTCGCCTCCGACCTCCGCTTCTATTCACCTACGGTGACAGATGAGCTTATATCGCAAAAGCGACAGAGTCTGGGCGTGCTCGGTTCTAATCTAAACTAAAGGGCCCCAACTGTAGCTCCTTCCCTCTATATTCGCCCTCCGGCGACAGGGGCAACTCCACGGGGCCCCTTTATATTCGCCTCTGGCGACAGGGGCCACTCCATGGGGCCCCTTTATATTCGCCCTTGGCGACAGGGGCCACCTGTAGCCCCTTTATATTCGCCTCGGGCGACGGGGGCCACTCCATGGGGCCCCTTTATACTCGCCCTTGGCGACAGGGGCCACCAGTAGCCCCTTTATATTCGCCTCGGGCGACAGGGGCCACTCCATGGGACCCCTTTATATTCGCCCTTGGCGACAGGGGCCACCTGTAGCCCCTTTATATTCGCCTCGGAGGACAGGGGCCACTCCATGGGGCCCCTTTATATTCGCCCTTGGTGACAGGGGCCACCTGTAGCCCCTTTATACTCGCCCTCCGGCGACAGGGGCCACCCGGCCTGGCTCCTATTGCGGGATGGGGTGGGGGGTGCACTGCACCCAAAGCCCCCCATCTTTGGCTCTCTTCGAGCCCCGCCCACGAGAGGGAGAGGGTTCTCTTGGGTGTTCTCCCAAGGGAGAGCACCCAAGGCCCCTCTCGACTCTCGTCGAGCCCCGACTTGACTGATGGGTGCACCCCTATTTATACCCTCCGGCCACCGCCAGGTTCGAATTTTTTCCAGGAATATTTCGTTATTTTCCTGGAATTCCCCTTCGAATTTTTTCCAGGAATATTTTGGTATTTTCCAGGAATTTTTTCGACTATCCCAGAGTGGCGATGGCTTTATGTATTGCACATGCGCACCACATCATTTGCACCACAAGCTTTGCCATTTCATTCTTCGCTAGGCTAGCTATTCCGTCGTGAAACGTCTTGATACTGCAAGAAACCCGTTCTCGTTCAATTAATAAGGTCAAGTTCGCAAGTTTTTCATTCTCTCCAGTTATAGATTTGAAAATAGAATATTTAATTTGCGAAGCGTTGCCATTTCATAATAACAATGTCAGGAAAACAAATGTGGCTTTCCATCGTGAAACGTCTTGATACTGCAAGAAACCCGTTCTCGTTCTATTAATAAGGTCAAGTTCGCAAGTTTTTCATTCTCGCCAGTTATAGATTTGAAAATAAAATAGAATTGAATAAATAATGATTTGCTCAATATATTAATGGCGTCATTCTCGAAATCCCTGTTCCCGTTTAATTAACAAGGCCGAGTTCGCATATTTTCTAATAGATCGCGCTGAGAAAAATAATAACGAGTGAGGTACGTTCTGCTCGATAGATGGCGCTGCGAGATAATTTCCCAAATAACCGTCTTCGCCTTTGGCGACAGAAGCCCATTTCCTCTCTATGGGGATTTCATTCTTTGGCGACAGTATGGGGGGGGCGCCTTTATATTCACCTCTGGTGACAGCGGCCACTGTATGGACCTCTTCATATTCGCCTCCGACCTCCGCTTCTATTCACCTACGGTGACAGATGAGCTTATATCGCAAAAGCGACAGAGTCTGGGCGTGCTCGGTTCTAATCTAAACTAAAGGGCCCCAACTGTAGCTCCTTCCCTCTATATTCGCCCTCCGGCGACAGGGGCAACTCCACGGGGCCCCTTTATATTCGCCTCTGGCGACAGGGGCCACTCCATGGGGCCCCTTTATATTCGCCCTTGGCGACAGGGGCCACCTGTAGCCCCTTTATATTCGCCTCGGGCGACGGGGGCCACTCCATGGGGCCCCTTTATACTCGCCCTTGGCGACAGGGGCCACCAGTAGCCCCTTTATATTCGCCTCGGGCGACAGGGGCCACTCCATGGGACCCCTTTATATTCGCCCTTGGCGACAGGGGCCACCTGTAGCCCCTTTATATTCGCCTCGGGCGACAGGGGCCACTCCATGGGGCCCCTTTATATTCGCCCTTGGTGACAGGGGCCACCTGTAGCCCCTTTATACTCGTTCTCCGGCGACAGGGGCCACCCGGCCTGGCTCCTATTGCGGGATGGGGTGGGGGGTGCACTGCACCCAAAGCCCCCCATCTTTGGCTCTCTTCGAGCCCCGCCCACGAGAGGGAGAGGGTTCTCTTGGGTGTTCTCCCAAGGGAGAGCACCCAAGGCCCCTCTCGACTCTCGTCGAGCCCCGACTTGACTGATGGGTGCACCCCTATTTATACCCTCCGGCCACCGCCAGGTTCGAATTTTTTCCAGGAATATTTCGTTATTTTCCTGGAATTCCCCTTCGAATTTTTTCCAGGAATATTTTGGTATTTTCCAGGAATTTTTTCGACTATCCCAGAGTGGCGATGGCTTTATGTATTGCACATGCGCACCACATCATTTGCACCACAAGCTTTGCCATTTCATTCTTCGCTAGGCTAGCTATTCCGTCGTGAAACGTCTTGATACTGCAAGAAACCCGTTCTCGTTCAATTAATAAGGTCAAGTTCGCAAGTTTTTCATTCTCTCCAGTTATAGATTTGAAAATAGAATATTTAATTTGCGAAGCGTTGCCATTTCATAATAACAATGTCAGGAAAACAAATGTGGCTTTCCATCGTGAAACGTCTTGATACTGCAAGAAACCCGTTCTCGTTCTATTAATAAGGTCAAGTTCGCAAGTTTTTCATTCTCGCCAGTTATAGATTTGAAAATAAAATAGAATTGAATAAATAATGATTTGCTCCATATATTAATGCCGTCATTCTCGAAATCCCTGTTCCCGTTTAATTAACAAGGCCGAGTTCGCATATTTTCTAATAGATCGCGCTGAGAAAAATAATAACGAGTGAGGTACGTTCTGCTCGATAGATGGCACTGCGAGATAATTTCCCAAATAACCGTCTTCGCCTTTGGCGACAGAAGCCCATTTCCTCTCTATGGGGATTTCATTCTTTGGCGACAGTATGGGGGGGGGCGCCTTTATATTCACCTCTGGTGACAGCGGCCACTGTATGGGCCTCTTCATATTCGCCTCCGGCCTCCGCTTCTATTCACCTACCGTGACAGATAAGCTTATATCGCAAAAGCGACAGAGCCTGGGCGTGCTCGGTTCTAATCTAAACTAAAGGGCCCCAACTGTAGCTCCTTCCCTCTATATTCGCCCTCCGGCGACAGGGGCCACTCCATGGGGCCCCTTTATATTCGCCCTTGGCGACAGGGGCCACCTGAAGCCCCTTTAAATTCGCCTCGGGCGACAGGGGCCACTCCATGGGGCCCCTTTATATTCGCCTCTGGCGACAGGGGCCACTCCATGGGGCCCCTTTATATTCGCCCTTGGCGACAGGGGCCACCTGTAGCCCCTTTATATTCGCCTCGGGCGACAGGGGCCACTCCATGGGACCCCTTTATATTCGCCCTTGGCGACAGGGGCCACCTGTAGCCCCTTTATATTCGCCTCGGGCGACAGGGGCCACTCCATGGGGCCCCTTTATATTCGCCTTCGGCGACAGTCGCCACAAATCAGCAACCTACAGCCGCATCCGCAGCCCCTAAATACTTACTGTACCCCATTCGTACGTTTATATTCCGGCACAGTGTTCTTTTTGATATTTTGAAAATGCTCGCATTGGAACTGTACTGTACATATTTTTCTCTTAACATATTGTCTGTATAATAAGTGCTGTATCATACGTCGCTTTCAGAAATAAAACAGCCTGGAAAATCCTTGAACCGGGTGGCCGGGGCGTGTGGATGGGGCGCCTGCAACCGAGGAGGAGAACTTCAACCGACAGGGAACAGAGAGCTGCCCGGAGAGGGTGAGAAACGTAGGGAGGACAAGCAACAACACTAAGGGGGTAACTGGGTAAGGCCGAGGAGCGGGAGTGCCGGGGCGAGCGCCTAGGGGATTTCACCCCCTGGGCGCTCGCCCCGGCTCCCCCGTTCCTCTCCAGCGATAACCAACCCAATAGGGTAAAGGGCTTATATCCCTCAAGGGACAGAGCCCGGGTGTTGTCTGGACTTCAGGGGCCACCTGTAGCCCCTTTATACTCGCCCTCCGGCGACAGGGGCCACCTGGCCTGGCTCCTAGGGCGGGATGGGGTGGGGGGTGCACTGCACCCAAAGCCCCCCATCTTTGGCTCTCTTCGAGCCCCGCCCACGAGAGGGAGAGGGTTCTCTTGGGTGTTCTCCCAAGGGAGAGCACCCAAGGCCCCTCTCGACTCTCGTCGAGCCCCGACTTGACTGATGGGTGCACCCCTATTTATACCCTCCGGCCACCGCCAGGTTCGAATTTTTTCCAGGAATATTTCGTTATTTTCCTGGAATTCCCCTTCGAATTTTTTCCAGGAATATTTTGGTATTTTCCAGGAATTTTTTCGACTATCCCAGAGTGGCGATGGCTTTATGTATTGCACATGCGCACCACATCATTTGCACCACAAGCTTTGCCATTTCATTCTTCGCTAGGCTAGCTATTCCGTCGTGAAACGTCTTGATACTGCAAGAAACCCGTTCTCGTTCAATTAATAAGGTCAAGTTCGCAAGTTTTTCATTCTCTCCAGTTATAGATTTGAAAATAGAATATTTAATTTGCGAAGCGTTGCCATTTCATAATAACAATGTCAGGAAAACAAATGTGGCTTTCCATCGTGAAACGTCTTGATACTGCAAGAAACCCGTTCTCGTTCTATTAATAAGGTCAAGTTCGCAAGTTTCTCATTCTCGCCAGTTATAGATTTGAAAATAAAATAGAATTGAATAAATAATGATTTGCTCCATATATTAATGGCGTCATTCTCGAAATCCCTGTTCCCGTTTAATTAACAAGGCCGAGTTCGCATATTTTCTAATAGATCGCGCTGAGAAAAATAATAACGAGTGAGGTACGTTCTGCTCGATAGATGGCGCTGCGAGATAATTTCCCAAATAACCGTCTTCGCCTTTGCCGACAGAAGCCCATTTCCTCTCTATGGGGATTTCATTCTTTGGCGACAGTATGGGGGGAGACGCCTTTATATTCACCTCTGGTGACAGCGGCCACTGTATGGGCCTCTTCATATTCGCCTCCGGCCTCCGCTTCTATTCACCTACGGTGACAGATGACCTTATATCGCAAAAGCGACAGAGCCTGGGCGTGCTCGGTTCTAATCTAAACTAAAGGGCCCCAACTGTAGCTCCTTCCCTCTATATTCGCCCTCCGGCGACAGGGGCAACTCCACGGGGCCCCTTTATATTCGCCTCTGGCGACAGGGGCCACTCCATGGGGCCCCTTTATATTCGCCCTTGGCGACAGGGGCCACCTGTAGCCCCTTTATATTCGCCTCGGGCGACAGGGGCCACTCCATGGGGCCCCTTTATATTCGCCCTTGGCGACAGGGGCCACCTGTAGCCCCTTTATATTCGCCTCGGGCGACAGGGGCCACTCCATGGGGCCCCTTTATATTCGCCCTTGGCGACAGGGGCCACCTGTAGCCCCTTTATACTCGCCCTCCGGCGACAGGGGCCACCTGGCCTGGCTCCTAGGGCGGGATGGGGTGGGGGGTGCACTGCACCCAAAGCCCCCCATCTTTGGCTCTCTTCGAGCCCCGCCCACGAGAGGGAGAGGGTTCTCTTGGGTGTTCTCCCAAGGGAGAGCACCCAAGGCCCCTCTCGACTCTCGTCGAGCCCCGACTTGACTGATGGGTGCACCCCTATTTATACCCTCCGGCCACCGCCAGGTTCGAATTTTTTCCAGGAATATTTCGTTATTTTCCTGGAATACCCCTTCGAATTTTTTCCAGGAATATTTTGGTATTTTCCAGGAATTTTTTCGACTATCCCAGAGTGGCGATGGCTTTATGTATTGCACATGCGCACCACATCATTTGCACCACAAGCTTTGCCATTTCATTCTTCGCTAGGCTAGCTATTCCGTCGTGAAACGTCTTGATACTGCAAGAAACCCGTTCTCGTTCAATTAATAAGGTCAAGTTCGCAAGTTTTTCATTCTCTCCAGTTATAGATTTGAAAATAGAATATTTAATTTGCGAAGCGTTGCCATTTCATAATAACAATGTCAGGAAAACAAATGTGGCTTTCCATCGTGAAACGTCTTGATACTGCAAGAAACCCGTTCTCGTTCTATTAATAAGGTCAAGTTCGCAAGTTTTTCATTCTCGCCAGTTATAGATTTGAAAATAAAATAGAATTGAATAAATAATGATTTGCTCCATATATTAATGGCGTCATTCTCGAAATCCCTGTTCCCGTTTAATTAACAAGGCCGAGTTCGCATATTTTCTAATAGATCGCGCTGAGAAAAATAATAACGAGTGAGGTACGTTCTGCTCGATAGATGGCGCTGCGAGATAATTTCCCAAATAACCGTCTTCGCCTTTGGCGACAGAAGCCCATTTCCTCTCTATGGGGATTTCATTCTTTGGCGACAGTATGGGGGGGGCGCCTTTATATTCACCTCTGGTGACAGCGGCCACTGTATGGGCCTCTTCATATTCGCCTCCGGCCTCCGCTTCTATTCACCTACGGTGACAGATGAGCTTATATCGCAAAAGCGACAGAGCCTGGGCGTGCTCGGTTCTAATCTAAACTAAAGGGCCCCAACTGTAGCTCCTTCCCTCTATATTCGCCCTCCGGCGACAGGGGCAACTCCACGGGGCCCCTTTATATTCGCCTCTGGCGACAGGGGCCACTCCATGGGGCCCCTTTATATTCGCCCTTGGCGACAGGGGCCACCTGTAGCCCCTTTATATTCGCCTCGGGCGACAGGGGCCACTCCATGGGGGCCCCTTTATACTCGCCCTTGGCGACAGGGGCCACCTGTAGCCCCTTTATATTCCCCCTTGGCGACAGGGGCCACCTGTGTTCTCGCTGCAAATTTTCTCGCACATGGCCTGTACATACTTTCTAGTGCGCACCGCTCCGCTACCGTATCGCACCGTATAATTGTATCGCACTAATTGTCGTTTTGCAAATGCCATGTATATATATATATATCTGTTTCTTAGACATATCTGCATATGTTCCGTACATATAGTACTGCGCATACTCTGTAAATGTCTCGCTACAAATTTTCTCGCACATGGCCTGTACATACTATCTAGCGCGCATCGCTCCGCTACCGTATCGCACCGTATAATTGTATCGCACTAATTGCCGTTTTGCACATGCCATGTGTATATACATATATATTTGTTTCCCAGATATATCTGCTTTGCTCATGTTCGAAATATATTGACTCGCACTGGCTGAGTGTACTCTGCGGCCGGCATATTATTCTGCTTCGGCACATACCGACTAGCTGTTTCGTAGACAACTTGCACATCGCCACAAATCAGCAACCTACAGCCGCATCCGCAGCCCCTAAATACTTACTGTACCCCATTCGTACATTTATAATCCGGAACAGTGTTCTTTTTCATATTTTGAAAATGCCCGCATTGGAACTGTACTGTACAAATCTTTCTCTTAACATATTGTCTGTATAATAAGTGCTGTATCATACGTCGCTTTCAGAAATAAAACAGCCTGGAAAATCCTTGAACCGGGTGGCCGGGGGCGCCTGCAACCGAGGAGGAGAACTTCAAACAACAGGGAACAGAGAGCCGCCTGGAGAGGGTAAGAAACATAGGGAGGACAAGCAACATCACTAAGGGGGTAACTGAGTAAGGCCGAGGAGCGGGAGGGCCGGGGCGGGCGCCTAGAGGATTTCATCCCCTGGGCGCTCGACCCGGCTCCCCCGTTCCTCTCCAGCGATACCCAACCAAATAGGGTAAAGGGCTTATATCCCTCAAGGGACAGAGCCCGGGTGTTGTCTGGACTTCAGGGGCCACCTGTAGCCCCTTTATACTCGCCCTCCGGCGACAGGGGCCACCTGGCCTGTCTCCTAGGGCGGGATGGGGTGGGGGGTGCACTGCACCCAAAGCCCCCATCTTTGGCTCTCTTCGAGCCCCGCCCACGAGAGGGAGAGTGTTCTCTTGGGTGTTCTCCCAAGGGAGAGCACCCAAGGCCCCTCTCGACTCTCGTCGAGCCCCGACTTGACTGATGGGTGCACCCCTATTTATACCCTCCGGCCACCGCCAGGTTCGAATTTTTTCCAGGAATATTTTGGTATTTTCCAGGAATTTTTTCGACTATCCCAGAGTGGCGATGGCTTTATGTATTGCACATGCGCACCACATCATTTGCACCACAAGCTTTGCCATTTCATTCTTCGCTAGGCTAGCTATTCCGTCGTGAAACGTCTTGATACTGCAAGAAACCCGTTCTCGTTCAATTAATAAGGTCAAGTTCGCAAGTTTTTCATTCTCTCCAGTTATAGATTTGAAAATAGAATATTTAATTTGCGAAGCGTTGCCATTTCATAATAACAATGTCAGGAAAACAAATGTGGCTTTCCATCGTGAAACGTCTTGATACTGCAAGAAACCCGTTCTTGTTCTATTAATAAGGTCAAGTTCGCAAGTTTTTCATTCTCGCCAGTTATAGATTTGAAAATAAAATAGAATTGAATAAATAATGATTTGCTCCATATATTAATGGCGTCATTCTCGAAATCCCTGTTCCCGTTTAATTAACAAGGCCGAGTTCGCATATTTTCTAATAGATCGCGCTGAGAAAAATAATAACGAGTGAGGTACGTTCTGCTCGATAGATGGCGCTGCGAGATAATTTCCCAAATAACCGTCTTCGCCTTTGGCGACAGAAGCCCATTTCCTCTCTATGGGGATTTCATTCTTTGGCGACAGTATGGGGGGGGCGCCTTTATATTCACCTCTGGTGACAGCGGCCACTGTATGGACCTCTTCATATTCGCCTCCGACCTCCGCTTCTATTCACCTACGGTGACAGATGAGCTTATATCGCAAAAGCGACAGAGTCTGGGCGTGCTCGGTTCTAATCTAAACTAAAGGGCCCCAACTGTAGCTCCTTCCCTCTATATTCGCCCTCCGGCGACAGGGGCAACTCCACGGGGCCCCTTTATATTCGCCTCTGGCGACCGGGGCCACTCCATGGGGCCCCTTTATATTCGCCCTTGGCAACAGGGGCCACCTGTAGCCCCTTTATATTCGCCTCGGGCGACGGGGGCCACTCCATGGGGCCCCTTTATATTCGCCCTTGGTGACAGGGGCCACCTGTAGCCCCTTTATACTCGCCCTCCGGCGACCGGGGCCACCTGGCCTGGCTCCTATTGCGGGATGGGGTGGGGGGTGCACTGCACCCAAAGCCCCCCATCTTTGGCTCTCTTCGAGCCCCGCCCACGAGAGGGAGAGGGTTCTCTTGGGTGTTCTCCCAAGGGAGAGCACCCAAGGCCCCTCTCGACTCTCGTCGAGCCCCGACTTGACTGATGGGTGCACCCCTATTTATACCCTCCGGCCACCGCCAGGTTCGAATTTTTTCCAGGAATATTTCGTTATTTTCCTGGAATTCCCCTTCGAATTTTTTCCAGGAATATTTTGGTATTTTCCAGGAATTTTTTCGACTATCCCAGAGTGGCGATGGCTTTATGTATTGCACATGCGCACCACATCATTTGCACCACAAGCTTTGCCATTTCATTCTTCGCTAGGCTAGCTATTCCGTCGTGAAACGTCTTGATACTGCAAGAAACCCGTTCTCGTTCAATTAATAAGGTCAAGTTCGCAAGTTTTTCATTCTCTCCAGTTATAGATTTGAAAATAGAATATTTAATTTGCGAAGCGTTGCCATTTCATAATAACAATGTCAGGAAAACAAATGTGGCTTTCCATCGTGAAACGTCTTGATACTGCAAGAAACCCGTTGTCGTTCTATTAATAAGGTCAAGTTCGCAAGTTTTTCATTCTCGCCAGTTATAGATTTGAAAATAAAATAGAATTGAATAAATAATGATTTGCTCAATATATTAATGGCGTCATTCTCGAAATCCCTGTTCCCGTTTAATTAACAAGGCCGAGTTCGCATATTTTCTAATAGATCGCGCTGAGAAAAATAATAACGAGTGAGGTACGTTCTGCTCGATAGATGGCGCTGCGAGATAATTTCCCAAATAACCGTCTTCGCCTTTGGCGACAGAAGCCCATTTCCTCTCTATGGGGATTTCATTCTTTGGCGACAGTATGGGGGGGGCGCCTTTATATTCACCTCTGGTGACAGCGGCCACTGTATGGACCTCTTCATATTCGCCTCCGACCTCCGCTTCTATTCACCTACGGTGACAGATGAGCTTATATCGCAAAAGCGACAGAGTCTGGGCGTGCTCGGTTCTAATCTAAACTAAAGGGCCCCAACTGTAGCTCCTTCCCTCTATATTCGCCCTCCGGCGACAGGGGCAACTCCACGGGGCCCCTTTATATTCGCCTCTGGCGACAGGGGCCACCTGTAGCCCCTTTATATTCGCCTCGGGCGACAGGGGCCACTCCATGGGGGCCCCTTTATACTCGCCCTTGGCGACAGGGGCCACCTGTAGCCCCTTTATATTCGCCTCGGGCGACAGGGGCCACTCCATGGGGCCCCTTTATATTCGCCCTTGGCGACAGGGGCCACCTGTAGCCCCTTTATACTCGCCCTCCGGCGACAGGGGCCACCTGGCCTGGCTCCTAGGGCGGGATGGGGTGGGGGGTGCACTGCACCCAAAGCCCCCCATCTTTGGCTCTCTTCGAGCCCCGCCCACGAGAGGGAGAGGGTTCTCTTGGGTGTTCTCCCAAGGGAGAGCACCCAAGGCCCCTCTCGACTCTCGTCGAGCCCCGACTTGACTGATGGGTGCACCCCTATTTATACCCTCCGGCCACCGCCAGGTTCGAATTTTTTCCAGGAATATTCCGTTATTTTCCTGGAATACCCCTTCGAATTTTTTCCAGGAATATTTTGGTATTTTCCAGGAATTTTTTCGACTATCCCAGAGTGGCGATGGCTTTATGTATTGCACATGCGCACCACGTCATTTGCACCACAAGCTTTGCCATTTCATTCTTCGCTAGGCTAGCTATTCCGTCGTGAAACGTCTTGATACTGCAAGAAACCCGTTCTCGTTCAATTAATAAGGTCAAGTTCGCAAGTTTTTCATTCTCTCCAGTTATAGATTTGAAAATAGAATATTTAATTTGCGAAGCGTTGCCATTTCATAATAACAATGTCAGGAAAACAAATGTGGCTTTCCATCGTGAAACGTCTTGATACTGCAAGAAACCCGTTCTCGTTCTATTAATAAGGTCAAGTTCGCAAGTTTTTCATTCTCGCCAGTTATAGATTTGAAAATAAAATAGAATTGAATAAATAATGATTTGCTCCATATATTAATGGCGTCATTCTCGAAATCCCTGTTCCCGTTTAATTAACAAGGCCGAGTTCGCATATTTTCTAATAGATCGCGCTGAGAAAAATAATAACGAGTGAGGTACGTTCTGCTCGATAGATGGCGCTGCGAGATAATTTCCCAAATAACCGTCTTCCCCTTTGGCGACAGAAGCCCATTTCCTCTCTATGGGGATTTCATTCTTTGGCGACAGTATGGAAGGGGGCGCCTTTATATTCACCTCTGGTGACAGCGGCCACTGTATGGGCCTCTTCATATTCGCCTCCGGCCTCCGCTTCTATTCACCTACGGTGACAGATGAGCTTATATCGCAAAAGCGACAGAGCCTGGGCGTGCTCGGTTCTAATCTAAACTAAAGGGCCCCAACTGTAGCTCCTTCCCTCTATATTCGCCCTCCGGCGACAGGGGCAACTCCACGGGGCCCCTTTATATTCGCCTCTGGCGACAGGGGCCACTCCATGGGGCCCCTTTATATTCGCCCTTGGCGACAGGGGCCACCTGTAGCCCCTTTATATTCGCCTCGGGCGACGGGGGCCACTCCATGGGGCCCCTTTATACTCGCCCTTGGCGACAGGGGCCACCAGTAGCCCCTTTATATTCGCCTCGGGCGACAGGGGCCACTCCATGGGACCCCTTTATATTCGCCCTTGGCGACAGGGGCCACCTGTAGCCCCTTTATATTCGCCTCGGGCGACAGGGGCCACTCCATGGGGCCCCTTTATATTCGCCCTTGGTGACAGGGGCCACCTGTAGCCCCTTTATACTCGTTCTCCGGCGACAGGGGCCACCCGGCCTGGCTCCTATTGCGGGATGGGGTGGGGGGTGCACTGCACCCAAAGCCCCCCATCTTTGGCTCTCTTCGAGCCCCGCCCACGAGAGGGAGAGGGTTCTCTTGGGTGTTCTCCCAAGGGAGAGCACCCAAGGCCCCTCTCGACTCTCGTCGAGCCCCGACTTGACTGATGGGTGCACCCCTATTTATACCCTCCGGCCACCGCCAGGTTCGAATTTTTTCCAGGAATATTTCGTTATTTTCCTGGAATTCCCCTTCGAATTTTTTCCAGGAATATTTTGGTATTTTCCAGGAATTTTTTCGACTATCCCAGAGTGGCGATGGCTTTATGTATTGCACATGCGCACCACGTCATTTGCACCACAAGCTTTGCCATTTCATTCTTCGCTAGGCTAGCTATTCCGTCGTGAAACGTCTTGATACTGCAAGAAACCCGTTCTCGTTCAATTAATAAGGTCAAGTTCGCAAGTTTTTCATTCTCTCCAGTTATAGATTTGAAAATAGAATATTTAATTTGCGAAGCGTTGCCATTTCATAATAACAATGTCAGGAAAACAAATGTGGCTTTCCATCGTGAAACGTCTTGATACTGCAAGAAACCCGTTCTCGTTCTATTAATAAGGTCAAGTTCGCAAGTTTTTCATTCTCGCCAGTTATAGATTTGAAAATAAAATAGAATTGAATAAATAATGATTTGCTCCATATATTAATGGCGTCATTCTCGAAATCCCTGTTCCCGTTTAATTAACAAGGCCGAGTTCGCATATTTTCTAATAGATCGCGCTGAGAAAAATAATAACGAGTGGGGTACGTTCTGCTCGATAGATGGCGCTGCGAGATAATTTCCCAAATAACCGTCTTCCTTTGGCGACAGAAGCCCATTTCCTCTCTATGGGGATTTCATTCTTTGGCGACAGTATGGGGGGGGCGCCTTTATATTCACCTCTGGTGACAGCGGCCACTGTATGGGCCTCTTCATATTCGCCTCCGGCCTCCGCTTCTATTCACCTACGGTGACAGATGAGCTTATATCGCAAAAGCGACAGAGCCTGGGCGTGCTCGGTTCTAATCTAAACTAAAGGGCCCCAACTGTAGCTCCTTCCCTCTATATTCGCCCTCCGGCGACAGGGGCAACTCCACGGGGCCCCTTTATATTCGCCTCTGGCGACAGGGGCCACTCCATGGGGCCCCTCTATATTCGCCCTTGGCGACAGGGGCCACATGTAGCCCCTTTATATTCGCCTCGGGCGACAGGGGCCACTCCATGGGGCCCCTTTATATTCGCCCTTGGCGACAGGGGCCACCTGTAGCCCCTTTATATTCGCCTCGGGCGACAGGGGCCACTCCATGGGGCCCCTTTATATTGGCCCTTGGCGACAGGGGCAACCTGTAGCCCCTTTATACTCGCCCTCCGGCGACAGGGGCCACCTGGCCTGGCTCCTAGGGCGGGATGGGGTGGGGGGTGCACTGCACCCAAAGCCCCCCATCTTTGGCTCTCTTCGAGCCCCGCCCACGAGAGGGAGAGGGTTCTCTTGGGTGTTCTCCCAAGGGAGAGCACCCAAGGCCCCTCTCGACTCTCGTCGAGCCCCGACTTGACTGATGGGTGCACCCCTATTTATACCCTCCGGCCACCGCCAGGTTCGAATTTTTTCCAGGAATATTTCGTTATTTTCCTGGAATTCCCCTTCGAATTTTTTCCAGGAATATTTTGGTATTTTCCAGGAATTTTTTCGACTATCCCAGAGTGGCGATGGCTTTATGTATTGCACATGCGCACCACATCATTTGCACCACAAGCTTTGCCATTTCATTCTTCGCTAGGCTAGCTATTCCGTCGTGAAACGTCTTGATACTGCAAGAAACCCGTTCTCGTTCAATTAATAAGGTCAAGTTCGCAAGTTTTTCATTCTCTCCAGTTATAGATTTGAAAATAGAATATTTAATTTGCGAAGCGTTGCCATTTCATAATAACAATGTCAGGAAAACAAATGTGGCTTTCCATCGTGAAACGTCTTGATACTGCAAGAAACCCGTTCTCGTTCTATTAATAAGGTCAAGTTCGCAAGTTTTTCATTCTCGCCAGTTATAGATTTGAAAATAAAATAGAATTGAATAAATAATGATTTGCTCCATATATTAATGGCGTCATTCTCGAAATCCCTGTTCCCGTTTAATTAACAAGGCCGAGTTCGCATATTTTCTAATAGATCGCGCTGAGAAAAATAATAACGAGTGAGGTACGTTCTGCCCGATAGATGGCGCTGCGAGATAATTTCCCAAATAACCGTCTTCGCCTTTGGCGACAGAAGCCCATTTCCTCTCTATGGGGATTTCATTCTTTGGCGACAGTATGGGGGGGGGCGCCTTTATATTCACCTCTGGTGACAGCGGCCACTGTATGGGCCTCTTCATATTCGCCTCCGGCCTCCGCTTCTATTCACCTACGGTGACAGATGAGCTTATATCGCAAAAGCGACAGAGCCTGGGCGTGCTCGGTTCTAATCTAAACTAAAGGGCCCCAACTGTAGCTCCTTCCCTCTATATTCGCCCTCCGGCGACAGGAGCAACTCCACGGGGCCCCTTTATATTCGCCTCTGGCGACAGGGGCCACTCCATGGGGCCCCTTTATACTCGCCCTTGGCGACAGGGGCCACCAGTAGCCCCTTTATATTCGCCTCGGGCGACAGGTGCCACTCCATGGGGCCCCTTTATACTCGCCCTTGGCGACAGGGGCCACCTGTAGCCCCTTTATATTCGCCTCGGGCGACAGGGGCCACTCCATGGGACCCCTTTATATTCGCCCTTGGCGACAGGGGCCACCTGTAGCCCCTTTATATTCGCCTCGGGCGACAGGGGCCACTCCATGGGGCCCCTTTATATTCGCCCTTGGCGACAAGGGCCACCTGTAGCCCCTTTATACTCGCCCTCCGGCGACAGGGGCCACCTGGCCTGTCTCCTAGGGCGGGATGGGGTGGGGGGTGCACTGCACCCAAAGCCCCCCATCTTTGGCTCTCTTCGAGCCCCGCCCACGAGAGGGAGAGGGTTCTCTTGGGTGTTCTCCCAAGGGAGAGCACCCAAGGCCCCTCTCGACTCTCGTCGAGCCCCGACTTGACTGATGGGTGCACCCCTATTTATACCCTCCGGCCACCGCCAGGTTCGAATTTTTTCCAGGAATATTTTGGTATTTTCCAGGAATTTTTTCGACTATCCCAGAGTGGCGATGGGTTTATGTATTGCACATGCGCACCACATCATTTGCACCACAAGCTTTGCCATTTCATTCTTCGCTAGGCTAGCTATTCCGTCGTGAAACGTCTTGATACTGCAAGAAACCCGTTCTCGTTCAATTAATAAGGTCAAGTTCGCAAGTTTTTCATTCTCTCCAGTTATAGATTTGAAAATAGAATATTTAATTTGCGAAGCGTTGCCATTTCATAATAACAATGTCAGGAAAACAAATGTGGCTTTCCATCGTGAAACGTCTTGATACTGCAAGAAACCCGTTCTCGTTCTATTAATAAGGTCAAGTTCGCAAGTTTTTCATTCTCGCCAGTTATAGATTTGAAAATAAAATAGAATTGAATAAATAATGATTTGCTCCATATATTAATGGCGTCATTCTCGAAATCCCTGTTCCCATTTAATTAACAAGGCCGAGTTCGCATATTTTCTAATAGATCGCGCTGAGAAAAATAATAACGAGTGAGGTACGTTCTGCTCGATAGATGGCGCTGCGAGATAATTTCCCAAATAACCGTCTTCGCCTTTGGCGACAGAAGCCCATTTCCTCTCTATGGGGATTTCATTTTTGGCGACAGTATGGGGGGGGCGCCTTTATATTCACCTCTGGTGACAGCGGCCACTGTATGGGCCTATTCATATTCGCCTCCGGCCTCCGCTTCTATTCACCTACGGTGACAGATGAGCTTATATCGCAAAAGCGACAGAGCCTGGGCGTGCTCGGTTCTAATCTAAACTAAAGGGCCCCAACTGTAGCTCCTTCCCTCTATATTCGCCCTCCGGCGACAGGGGCAACTCCACGGGGCCCCTTTATATTCGCCTCTGGCGACAGGGGCCACCTGTAGCCCCTTTATATTCGCCTCGGGCGACAGGGGCCACTCCATGGGGCCCCTTTATACTCGCCCTTGGCGACAGGGGCCACCAGTAGCCCCTTTATATTCGCCTCGGGCGACAGGGGCCACTCCATGGGGCCCCTTTATACTCGCCCTTGGCGACAGGGGCCACCTGTAGCCCCTTTATATTCGCCTCGGGCGACAGGGGCCACTCCATGGGACCCCTTTATATTCGCCCTTGGCGACAGGGGCCACCTGTAGCCCCTTTATATTCGCCTCGGGCGACAGGGGCCACTCCATGGGGCCCCTTTATATTCGCCCTTGGCGACAGGGGCCACCAGTAGCCCCTTTATATTCGCCTCGGGCGACAGGGGCCACTCCATGGGGCCCCTTTATACTCGCCCTTGGCGACAGGGGCCACCTGTAGCCCCTTTATATTCGCCTCGGGCGACAGGGGCCACTCCATGGGACCCCTTTATATTCGCCCTTGGCGACAGGGGCCACCTGTAGCCCCTTTATACTCGCCCTCCGGCGACAGGGGCCACCTGGCCTGGCTCCTAGGGCGGGATGGGGTGGGGGGTGCACTGCACCCAAAGCCCCCCATCTTTGGCTCTCTTCGAGCCCCGCCCACGAGAGGGAGAGGGGCCTTGGGTGCTCTCCCAAGGGAGAGCACCCAAGGCCCCTCTCGACTCTTGTCGAGCCCCGACTTGACTGATGGGTGCACCCCTATTTATACCCTCCGGCCACCGCCAGGTTCGAATTTTTTCCAGGAATATTTCGTTATTTTCCTGGAATTCCCCTTCGAATTTTTTCCAGGAATATTTTGGTATTTTCCAGGAATTTTTTCGACTATCCCAGAGTGGCGATGGATTTATGTATTGCACATGCGCACCACATCATTTGCACCACAAGCTTTGCCATTTCATTCTTCGCTAGGCTAGCTATTCCGTCGTGAAACGTCTTGATACTGCAAGAAACCCGTTCTCGTTCAATTAATAAGGTCAAGTTCGCAAGTTTTTCATTCTCTCCAGTTATAGATTTGAAAATAGAATATTTAATTTGCGAAGCGTTGCCATTTCATAATAACAATGTCAGGAAAACAAATGTGGCTTTCCATCGTGAAACGTCTTGATACTGCAAGAAACCCGTTCTCGTTCTATTAATAAGGTCAAGTTCGCAAGTTTTTCATTCTCGCCAGTTATAGATTTGAAAATAAAATAGAATTGAATAAATAATGATTTGCTCCATATATTAATGGCGTCATTCTCGAAATCCCTGTTCCCGTTTAATTAACAAGGCCGAGTTCGCATATTTTCTAATAGATCGCGCTGAGAAAAATAATAACGAGTGAGGTACGTTCTGCTCGATAGATGGCGCTGCGAGATAATTTCCCAAATAACCGTCTTCGCCTTTGGCGACAGAAGCCCATTTCCTCTCTATGGGGATTTCATTCTTTGGCGACAGTATGGGGGGGGGCGCCTTTATATTCACCTCTGGTGACAGCGGCCACTGTATGGACCTCTTCATATTCGCCTCCGACCTCCGCTTCTATTCACCTACGGTGACAGATGAGCTTATATCGCAAAAGCGACAGAGTCTGGGCGTGCTCGGTTCTAATCTAAACTAAAGGGCCCCAACTGTAGCTCCTTCCCTCTATATTCGCCCTCCGGCGACAGGGGCAACTCCACGGGGCCCCTTTATATTCGCCTCTGGCGACAGGGGCCACTCCATGGGGCCCCTTTATATTCGCCCTTGGCGACAGGGGCCACCTGTAGCCCCTTTATATTCGCCTCGGGCGACAGGGACCACTCCATGGGGCCCCTTTATATTCGCCCTTGGCGACAGGGGCCACCAGTAGCCCCTTTATATTCGCCTCGGGCGACAGGGGCCACTCCATGGGACCCCTTTATATTCGCCCTTGGCGACAGGGGCCACCTGTAGCCCCTTTATATTCGCCTCGGGCGACAGGGGCCACTCCATGGGGCCCCTTTATATTCGCCCTTGGTGACAGGGGCCACCTGTAGCCCCTTTATACTCGCCCTCCGGCGACAGGGGCCACCTGGCCTGGCTCCTTTCGCGGGATGGGGTGGGGGGTGCACTGCACCCAAAGCCCCCCATCTTTGGCTCTCTTCGAGCCCCGCCCACGAGAGGGAGAGGGTTCTCTTGGGTGTTCTCCCAAGGGAGAGCACCCAAGGCCCCTCTCGACTCTCGTCGAGCCCCGACTTGACTGATGGGTGCACCCCTATTTATACCCTCCGGCCACCGCCAGGTTCGAATTTTTTCCAGGAATATTTCGTTATTTTCCTGGAATTCCCCTTCGAATTTTTTCCAGGAATATTTTGGTATTTTCCAGGAATTTTTTCGACTATCCCAGAGTGGCGATGGCTTTATGTATTGCACATGCGCACCACATCATTTGCACCACAAGCTTTGCCATTTCATTCTTCGCTAGGCTAGCTATTCCGTCGTGAAACGTCTTGATACTGCAAGAAACCCGTTCTCGTTGAATTAATAAGGTCAAGTTCGCAAGTTTTTCATTCTCTCCAGATATAGATTTGAAAATAGAATATTTAATTTGCGAAGCGTTGCCATTTCATAATAACAATGTCAGGAAAACAAATGTGGCTTTCCATCGTGAAACGTCTTGATACTGCAAGAAACCCGTTCTCGTTCTATTAATAAGGTCAAGTTCGCAAGTTTTTCATTCTCGCCAGTTATAGATTTGAAAATAAAATAGAATTGAATAAATAATGATTTGCTCCATATATTAATGGCGTCATTCTCGAAATCCCTGTTCCCGTTTAATTAACAAGGCCGAGTTCGCATATTTTCTAATAGATCGCGCTGAGAAAAATAATAACGAGTGAGGTACGTTCTGCTCGATAGATGGCGCTGCGAGATAATTTCCCAAATAACCGTCTTCGCCTTTGGCGACAGAAGCCCATTTCCTCTCTATGGGGATTTCATTTTTGGCGACAGTATGGGGGGGGGCGCCTTTATATTCACCTCTGGTGACAGCGGCCACTGTATGGGCCTATTCATATTCGCCTCCGGCCTCCGCTTCTATTCACCTACGGTGACAGATGAGCTTATATCGCAAAAGCGACAGAGCCTGGGCGTGCTCGGTTCTAATCTAAACTAAAGGGCCCCAACTGTAGCTCCTTCCCTCTATATTCGCCCTCCGGCGACAGGGGCAACTCCACGGGGCCCCTTTATATTCGCCTCTGGCGACAGGGGCCACCTGTAGCCCCTTTATATTCGCCTCGGGCGACAGGGGCCACTCCATGGGGCCCCTTTATACTCGCCCTTGGCGACAGGGGCCACCAGTAGCCCCTTTATATTCGCCTCGGGCGACAGGGGCCACTCCATGGGGCCCCTTTATACTCGCCCTTGGCGACAGGGGCCACCTGTAGCCCCTTTATATTCGCCTCGGGCGACAGGGGCCACTCCATGGGACCCCTTTATATTCGCCCTTGGCGACAGGGGCCACCTGTAGCCCCTTTATATTCGCCTCGGGCGACAGGGACCACTCCATGGGGCCCCTTTATATTCGCCCTTGGCGACAGGGGCCACCCGTAGCCCCTTTATATTCGCCTCGGGCGACAGGGGCCACTCCATGGGGCCCCTTTATACTCGCCCTTGGCGACAGGGGCCACCTGTAGCCCCTTTATATTCGCCTCGGGCGACAGGGGCCACTCCATGGGGCCCCTTTATATTCGCCCTTGGTGACAGGGGCCACCTGTAGCCCCTTTATACTCGCCCTCCGGCGACAGGGCCCACCTGGCCTGGCTCCTTTCGCGGGATGGGGTGGGGGGTGCACTGCACCCAAAGCCCCCCATCTTTGGCTCTCTTCGAGCCCCGCCCACGAGAGGGAGAGGGTTCTCTTGGGTGTTCTCCCAAGGGAGAGCACCCAAGGCCCCTCTCGACTCTCGTCGAGCCCCGACTTGACTGATGGGTGCACCCCTATTTATACCCTCCGGCCACCGCCAGGTTCGAATTTTTTCCAGGAATATTTCGTTATTTTCCTGGAATTCCCCTTCGAATTTTTTCCAGGAATATTTTGGTATTTTCCAGGAATTTTTTCGACTATCCCAGAGTGGCGATGGCTTTATGTATTGCACATGCGCACCACATCATTTGCACCACAAGCTTTGCCATTTCATTCTTCGCTAGGCTAGCTATTCCGTCGTGAAACGTCTTGATACTGCAAGAAACCCGTTCTCGTTCAATTAATAAGGTCAAGTTCGCAAGTTTTTCATTCTCTCCAGTTATAGATTTGAAAATAGAATATTTAATTTGCGAAGCGTTGCCATTTCATAATAACAATGTCAGGAAAACAAATGTGGCTTTCCATCGTGAAACGTCTTGATACTGCAAGAAACCCGTTCTCGTTCTATTAATAAGGTCAAGTTCGCAAGTTTTTCATTCTCGCCAGTTATAGATTTGAAAATAAAATAGAATTGAATAAATAATGATTTGCTCCATATATTAATGGCGTCATTCTCGAAATCCCTGTTCCCGTTTAATTAACAAGGCCGAGTTCGCATATTTTCTAATAGATCGCGCTGAGAAAAATAATAACGAGTGAGGTACGTTCTGCTCGATAGATGGCGCTGCGAGATAATTTCCCAAATAACCGTCTTCGCCTTTGGCGACAGAAGCCCATTTCCTCTCTATGGGGATTTCATTTTTGGCGACAGTATGGGGGGGGCGCCTTTATATTCACCTCTGGTGACAGCGGCCACTGTATGGGCCTATTCATATTCGCCTCCGGCCTCCGCTTCTATTCACCTACGGTGACAGATGAGCTTATATCGCAAAAGCGACAGAGCCTGGGCGTGCTCGGTTCTAATCTAAACTAAAGGGCCCCAACTGTAGCTCCTTCCCTCTATATTCGCCCTCCGGCGACAGGGGCAACTCCACGGGGCCCCTTTATACTCGCCCTTGGCGACAGGGGCCACCTGTAGCCCCTTTATATTCGCCTCGGGCGACAGGGGCCACTCCATGGGACCCCTTTATATTCGCCCTTGGCGACAGGGGCCACCTGTAGCCCCTTTATATTCGCCTCGGGCGACAGGGGCCACTCCATGGGGCCCCTTTATATTCGCCCTTGGCGACAGGGGCCACCCGTAGCCCCTTTATATTCGCCTCGGGCGACAGGGGCCACTCCATGGGGCCCCTTTATACTCGCCCTTGGCGACAGGGGCCACCTGTAGCCCCTTTATATTCGCCTCGGGCGACAGGGGCCACTCCATGGGACCCCTTTATATTCGCCCTTGGCGACAGGGGCCACCTGTAGCCCCTTTATACTCGCCCTCCGGCGACAGGGGCCACCTGGCCTGGCTCCTAGGGCGGGATGGGGTGGGGGGTGCACTGCACCCAAAGGCCCCCATCTTTGGCTCTCTTCGAGCCCCGCCCACGAGAGGGAGAGGGTTCTCTTGGGTGTTCTCCCAAGGGAGAGCACCCAAGGCCCCTCTCGACTCTTGTCGAGCCCCGACTTGACTGATGTGTGCACCCCTATTTATACCCTCCGGCCACCGCCAGGTTCGAATTTTTTCCAGGAATATTTCGTTATTTTCCTGGAATTCCCCTTCGAATTTTTTCCAGGAATATTTTGGTATTTTCCAGGAATTTTTTCGACTATCCCAGAGTGGCGATGGATTTATGTATTGCACATGCGCACCACATCATTTGCACCACAAGCTTTGCCATTTCATTCTTCGCTAGGCTAGCTATTCCGTCGTGAAACGTCTTGATACTGCAAGAAACCCGTTCTCGTTCAATTAATAAGGTCAAGTTCGCAAGTTTTTCATTCTCTCCAGTTATAGATTTGAAAATAGAATATTTAATTTGCGAAGCGTTGCCATTTCATAATAACAATGTCAGGAAAACAAATGTGGCTTTCCATCGTGAAACGTCTTGATACTGCAAGAAACCCGTTCTCGTTCTATTAATAAGGTCAAGTTCGCAAGTTTTTCATTCTCGCCAGTTATAGATTTGAAAATAAAATAGAATTGAATAAATAATGATTTGCTCCATATATTAATGGCGTCATTCTCGAAATCCCTGTTCCCGTTTAATTAACAAGGCCGAGTTCGCATATTTTCTAATAGATCGCGCTGAGAAAAATAATAACGAGTGAGGTACGTTCTGCTCGATAGATGGCGCTGCGAGATAATTTCCCAAATAACCGTCTTCGCCTTTGGCGACAGAAGCCCATTTCCTCTCTATGGGGATTTCATTCTTTGGCGACAGTATGGGGGGGGGCGCCTTTATATTCACCTCTGGTGACAGCGGCCACTGTATGGACCTCTTCATATTCGCCTCCGACCTCCGCTTCTATTCACCTACGGTGACAGATGAGCTTATATCGCAAAAGCGACAGAGTCTGGGCGTGCTCGGTTCTAATCTAAACTAAAGGGCCCCAACTGTAGCTCCTTCCCTCTATATTCGCCCTCCGGCGACAGGGGCAACTCCACGGGGCCCCTTTATATTCGCCTCTGGCGACAGGGGCCACTCCATGGGGCCCCTTTATATTCGCCCTTGGCGACAGAGGCCACCTGTAGCCCCTTTATATTCGCCTCGGGCGACAGGGACCACTCCATGGGGCCCCTTTATATTCGCCCTTGGCGACAGGGGCCACCAGTAGCCCCTTTATATTCGCCTCGGGCGACAGGGGCCACTCCATGGGACCCCTTTATATTCGCCCTTGGCGACAGGGGCCACCTGTAGCCCCTTTATATTCGCCTCGGGCGACAGGGGCCACTCCATGGGGCCCCTTTATATTCGCCCTTGGTGACAGGGGCCACCTGTAGCCCCTTTATACTCGCCCTCCGGCGACAGGGGCCACCTGGCCTGGCTCCTTTCGCGGGATGGGGTGGGGGGTGCACTGCACCCAAAGCCCCCCATCTTTGGCTCTCTTCGAGCCCCGCCCACGAGAGGGAGAGGGTTCTCTTGGGTGTTCTCCCAAGGGAGAGCACCCAAGGCCCCTCTCGACTCTCGTCGAGCCCCGACTTGACTGATGGGTGCACCCCTATTTATACCCTCCGGCCACCGCCAGGTTCGAATTTTTTCCAGGAATATTTCGTTATTTTCCTGGAATTCCCCTTCGAATTTTTTCCAGGAATATTTTGGTATTTTCCAGGAATTTTTTCGACTATCCCAGAGTGGCGATGGCTTTATGTATTGCACATGCGCACCACATCATTTGCACCACAAGCTTTGCCATTTCATTCTTCGCTAGGCTAGCTATTCCGTCGTGAAACGTCTTGATACTGCAAGAAACCCGTTCTCGTTCAATTAATAAGGTCAAGTTCGCAAGTTTTTCATTCTCTCCAGTTATAGATTTGAAAATAGAATATTTAATTTGCGAAGCGTTGCCATTTCATAATAACAATGTCAGGAAAACAAATGTGGCTTTCCATCGTGAAACGTCTTGATACTGCAAGAAACCCGTTCTCGTTCTATTAATAAGGTCAAGTTCGCAAGTTTTTCATTCTCGCCAGTTATAGATTTGAAAATAAAATAGAATTGAATAAATAATGATTTGCTCCATATATTAATGGCGTCATTCTCGAAATCCCTGTTCCCGTTTAATTAACAAGGCCGAGTTCGCATATTTTCTAATAGATCGCGCTGAGAAAAATAATAACGAGTGAGGTACGTTCTGCTCGATAGATGGCGCTGCGAGATAATTTCCCAAATAACCGTCTTCGCCTTTGGCGACAGAAGCCCATTTCCTCTCTATGGGGATTTCATTCTTTGGCGACAGTATGGGGGGGGGCGCCTTTATATTCACCTCTGGTGACAGCGGCCACTGTATGGGCCTCTTCATATTCGCCTCCGGCCTCCGCTTCTATTCACCTACGGTGACAGATGAGCTTATATCGCAAAAGCGACAGAGCCTGGGCGTGCTCGGTTCTAATCTAAACTAAAGGGCCCCAACTGTAGCTCCTTCCCTCTATATTCGCCCTCCGGCGACAGGGGCAACTCCACGGGGCCCCTTTATATTCGCCTCTGGCGACAGGGGCCACTCCATGGGGCCCCTTTATATTCGCCCTTGGTGACAGGGGCCACCTGTAGCCCCTTTATATTCGCCTCGGGCGACAAGGGCCACTCCATGGGGCCCCTTTATACTCGCCCTTGGCGACAGGGGCCACCAGTAGCCCCTTTATATTCGCCTCGGGCGACAGGGGCCACTCCATGGGACCCCTTTATATTCGCCCTTGGCGACAGGGGCCACCTGTAGCCCCTTTATATTCGCCTCGGGCGACAGGGGCCACTCCATGGGGCCCCTTTATATTCGCCCTTGGCGACAGGGGCCACCTGTAGCCCCTTTATACTCGCCCTCCGGCGACAGGGGCCACCTGGCCTGGCTCCTAGGGCGGGATGGGGTGGGGGTGCACTGCACCCAAAGCCCCCCATCTTTGGCTCTCTTCGAGCCCCGCCCACGAGAGGGAGAGGGTTCTCTTGGGTGTTCTCCCAAGGGAGAGCACCCAAGGCCCCTCTCGACTCTCGTCGAGCCCCGACTTGACTGATGGGTGCACCCCTATTTATACCCTCCGGCCATCGCCAGGTTCGAATTTTTCCCAGGAATATTTCGTTATTTTCCTGGAATTCCCCTTCGAATTTTTTCCAGGAATATTTTGGTATTTTCCAGGAATTTTTTCGACTATCCCAGAGTGGCGATGGCTTTATGTATTGCACATGCGCACCACATCATTTGCACCACAAGCTTTGCCATTTCATTCTTCGCTAGGCTAGCTATTCCGTCGTGAAACGTCTTGATACTGCAAGAAACCCGTTCTCGTTCAATTAATAAGGTCAAGTTCGCAAGTTTTTCATTCTCTCCAGTTATAGATTTGAAAATAGAATATTTAATTTGCGAAGCGTTGCCATTTCATAATAACAATGTCAGGAAAACAAATGTGGCTTTCCATCGTGAAACGTCTTGATACTGCAAGAAACCCGTTCTCGTTCTATTAATAAGGTCAAGTTCGCAAGTTTTTCATTCTCGCCAGTTATAGATTTGAAAATAAAATAGAATTGAATAAATAATGATTTGCTCCATATATTAATGGCGTCATTCTCGAAATCCCTGTTCCCGTTTAATTAACAAGGCCGAGTTCGCATATTTTCTAATAGATCGCGCTGAGAAAAATAATAACGAGTGAGGTACGTTCTGCTCGATAGATGGCGCTGCGAGATAATTTCCCAAATAACCGTCTTCGCCTTTGGCGACAGAAGCCCATTTCCTCTCTATGGGGATTTCATTCTTTGGCGACAGTATGGGGGGGGGGCGCCTTTATATTCACCTCTGGTGACAGCGGCCACTGTATGGGCCTCTTCATATTCGCCTCCGGCCTCCGCTTCTATTCACCTACGGTGACAGATGAGCTTATATCGCAAAAGCGACAGAGCCTGGGCGTGCTCGGTTCTAATCTAAACTAAAGGGCCCCAACTGTAGCTCCTTCCCTCTATATTCGCCCTCCGGCGACAGGGGCAACTCCACGGGGCCCCTTTATATTCGCCTCTGGCGACAGGGGCCACTCCATGGGGCCCCTTTATATTCGCCCTTGGCGACAGGGGCCACCTGTAGCCCCTTTACATTCGCCTCGGGCGACAGGGGCCACTCCATGGGGCCCCTTTATACTCGCCCTTGGCGACAGGGGCCACCAGTAGCCCCTTTATATTCGCCTCGGGCGACAGGGGCCACTCCATGGGACCCCTTTATATTCGCCCTTGGCGACAGGGGCCACCTGTAGCCCCTTTATATTCGCCTCGGGCGACAGGGGCCACTCCATGGGGCCCCTTTATATTCGCCCTTGGCGACAGGGGCCACCTGTAGCCCCTTTATACTCGCCCTCCGGCGACAGGGGCCACCTGGCCTGGCTCCTAGGGCGGGATGGGGTGGGGGGTACACTGCACCCAAAGCCCCCCATCTTTGGCTCTCTTCGAGCCCCGCCCACGAGAGGGAGAGGGTTCTCTTGGGTGTTCTCCCAAGGGAGAGCACCCAAGGCCCCTCTCGACTCTCGTCGAGCCCCGACTTGACTGATGGGTGCACCCCTATTTATACCCTCCGGCCACCGCCAGGTTCGAATTTTTTCCAGGAATATTTCGTTATTTTCCTGGAATTCCCCTTCGAATTTTTTCCAGGAATATTTTGGTATTTTCCAGGAATTTTTTCGACTATCCCAGAGTGGCGATGGCTTTATGTATTGCACATGCGCACCACATCATTTGCACCACAAGCTTTGCCATTTCATTCTTCGCTAGGCTAGCTATTCCGTCGTGAAACGTCTTGATACTGCAAGAAACCCGTTCTCGTTCAATTAATAAGGTCAAGTTCGCAAGTTTTTCATTCTCTCCAGTTATAGATTTGAAAATAGAATATTTAATTTGCGAAGCGTTGCCATTTCATAATAACAATGTCAGGAAAACAAATGTGGCTTTCCATCGTGAAACGTCTTGATACTGCAAGAAACCCGTTCTCGTTCTATTAATAAGGTCAAGTTCGCAAGTTTTTCATTCTCGCCAGTTATAGATTTGAAAATAAAATAGAATTGAATAAATAATGATTTGCTCCATATATTAATGGCGTCATTCTCGAAATCCCTGTTCCCGTTTAATTAACAAGGCCGAGTTCGCATATTTTCTAATAGATCGCGCTGAGAAAAATAATAACGAGTGAGGTACGTTCTGCTCGATAGATGGCGCTGCGAGATAATTTCCCAAAAAACCGTCTTCGCCTTTGGCGACAGAAGCCCATTTCCTCTCTATGGGGATTTCATTCTTTGGCGACAGTATGGGGGGGGCGCCTTTATATTCACCTCTGGTGACAGCGGCCACTGTATGGGCCTCTTCATATTCGCCTCCGGCCTCCGCTTCTATTCACCTACGGTGACAGATGAGCTTATATCGCAAAAGCGACAGAGCCTGGGCGTGCCCGGTTCTAATCTAAACTAAAGAGCCCCAACTGTAGCTCCTTCCCTCTATATTCGCCCTCCGGCGACAGGGGCAACTCCAAGGGGCCCCTTTATATTCGCCTCTGGCGACAGGGGCCACTCCATGGGGCCCCTTTATATTCGCCCTTGGCGACAGGGGCCACCTGTAGCCCCTTTATATTCGCCTCGGGCGACAGGGGCCACTCCATGGGGCCCCTTTATACTCGCCCTTGGCGACAGGGGCCAGCAGTAGCCCCTTTATATTCGCCTCGGGCGACAGGGGCCACTCCATGGGGCCCCTTTATACTTGCCCTTGGCGACAGGGGCCACCCCATGGGGCCCCTTTATACTCGCCCTCCGGCGACAGGGGCCACCTGGCCTGGCTCCTAGGGCGGGATGGGGTGGGGGGTGCACTGCACCCAAAGCCCCCCATCTTTGGCTCTCTTCGAGCCCCGCCCACGAGAGGGAGAGGGTTCTCTTGGGTGTTCTCCCAAGGGAGAGCACCCAAGGCCCCTCTCGACTCTCGTCGAGCCCCGACTTGACTGATGGGTGCACCCCTATTTATACCCTCCGGCCACCGCCAGGTTCGAATTTTTCCCAGGAATATTTCGTTATTTTCCTGGAATTCCCCTTCGAATTTTTTCCAGGAATATTTTGGTATTTTCCAGGAATTTTTTCGACTATCCCAGAGTGGCGATGGCTTTATGTATTGCACATGCGCACCACATCATTTGCACCACAAGCTTTGCCATTTCATTCTTCGCTAGGCTAGCTATTCCGTCGTGAAACGTCTTGATACTGCAAGAAACCCGTTCTCGTTCAATTAATAAGGTCAAGTTCGCAAGTTTTTCATTCTCTCCAGTTATAGATTTGAAAATAGAATATTTAATTTGCGAAGCGTTGCCATTTCATAATAACAATGTCAGGAAAACAAATGTGGCTTTCCATCGTGAAACGTCTTGATACTGCAAGAAACCCGTTCTCGTTCTATTAATAAGGTCAAGTTCGCAAGTTTTTCATTCTCGCCAGTTATAGATTTGAAAATAAAATAGAATTGAATAAATAATGATTTGCTCCATATATTAATGGCGTCATTCTCGAAATCCCTGTTCCCGTTTAATTAACAAGGCCGAGTTCGCATATTTTCTAATAGATCGCGCTGAGAAAAATAATAACGAGTGAGGTACGTTCTGCTCGATAGATGGCGCTGCGAGATAATTTCCCAAATAACCGTCTTCGCCTTTGGCGACAGAAGCCCATTTCCTCTCTATGGGGATTTCATTCTTTGGCGACAGTATGGGGGGGGCGCCTTTATATTCACCTCTGGTGACAGCGGCCACTGTATGGGCCTCTTCATATTCGCCTCCGGCCTCCGCTTCTATTCACTTACGGTGACAGATGAGCTTATATCGCAAAAGCGACAGAGCCTGGGCGTGCTCGGTTCTAATCTAAACTAAAGAGCCCCAACTGTAGCTCCTTCCCTCTATATTCGCCCTCCGGCAACAGGGGCAACTCCACGGGGCCCCTTTATATTCGCCTCTGGCGACAGGGGCCACTCCATGGGGCCCCTTTATATTCGCCCTTGGCGACAGGGGCCACCTGTAGCCCCTTTATATTCGCCTCGGGCGACAGGGGCCACTCCATGGGGCCCCTTTATACTCGCCCTTGGCGACAGGGGCCACTCCATGGTGCCCCTTTATACTCGCCCTTGGCGACAGGGGCCACCTGTAGCCCCTTTATATTCGCCTCGGGCGACAGGGGCCACTCCATGGGACCCCTTTATATTCGCCTTTGGCGACAGGGGCCACCTGTAGCCCCTTTATATTCTCCTCGGGTGACAGGGGCCACTCCATGGGGCCCCTTTATATTCGCCCTTGGCGACAGGGGCCACCTGTAGCCCCTTTATACTCGCCCTCCGGCGACAGGGGCCACCTGGCCTGGCTCCTGGGGCGGGATGGGGTGGGGGTGCACTGCACCCAAAGCCCCCCATCTTTGGCTCTCTTCGAGCCCCGCCCACGAGAGGGAGAGGGTTCTCTTGGGTGTTCTCCCAAGGGAGAGCACCCAAGGCCCCTCTCGACTCTCGTCGAGCCCCGACTTGACTGATGGGTGCACCCCTATTTATACCCTCCGGCCACCGCCAGGTTCGAATTTTTTCCAGGAATATTTCGTTATTTTCCTGGAATTCCCCTTCGAATTTTTTCCAGGAATATTTTGGTATTTTCCAGGAATTTTTTCGACTATCCCAGAGTGGCGATGGCTTTATGTATTGCACATGCGCACCACATCATTTGCACCACAAGCTTTGCCATTTCATTCTTCGCTAGGCTAGCTATTCCGTCGTGAAACGTCTTGATACTGCAAGAAACCCGTTCTCGTTCAATTAATAAGGTCAAGTTCGCAAGTTTTTCATTCTCTCCAGTTATAGATTTGAAAGTAGAATATTTAATTTGCGAAGCGTTGCCATTTCATAATAACAATGTCAGGAAAACAAATGTGGCTTTCCATCGTGAAACGTCTTGATACTGCAAGAAACCCGTTCTCGTTCTATTAATAAGGTCAAGTTCGCAAGTTTTTCATTCTCGCCAGTTATAGATTTGAAAATAAAATAGAATTGAATAAATAATGATTTGCTCCATATATTAATGGCGTCATTCTCGAAATCCCTGTTCCCGTTTAATTAACAAGGCCGAGTTCGCATATTTTCTAATAGATCGCGCTGAGAAAAATAATAACGAGTGAGGTACGTTCTGCTCGATAGATGGCGCTGCGAGATAATTTCCCAAATAACCGTCTTCGCCTTTGGCGACAGAAGCCCATTTCCTCTCTATGGGGATTTCATTTTTGGCGACAGTATGGGGGGGGCGCCTTTATATTCACCTCTGGTGACAGCGGCCACTGTATGGGCCTCTTCATATTCGCCTCCGGCCTCCGCTTCTATTCACTTACGGTGACAGATGAGCTTATATCGCAAAAGCGACAGAGCCTGGGCGTGCTCGGTTCTAATCTAAACTAAAGGGCCCCAACTGTAGCTCCTTCCCTCTATATTCGCCCTCCGGCGACAGGGGCAACTCCACGGGGCCCCTTTATATTCGCCTCTGGCGACAGGGGCCACTCCATGGGGCCCCTTTATATTCGCCCTTGGCGACAGGGGCCACCTGTAGCCCCTTTATATTCGCCTCGGGCGACAGGGGCCACCTGTAGCCCCTTTATATTCGCCTCGGGCGACAGGGGCCACTCCATGGGGCCCCTTTATACTCGCCCTTGGCGACAGGGGCCAGCAGTAGCCCCTTTATATTCGCCTCGGGCGACAGGGGCCACTCCATGGGGCCCCTTTATACTCGCCCTTGGCGACAGGGGCCACTCCATGGGGCCCCTTTATACTCGCCCTTGGCGACAGGGGCCACTCCATGGGGCCCCTTTATACTCGCCCTTGGCGACAGGGGCCACCTGTAGCCCCTTTATATTCGCCTCGGGCGACAGGGGCCACTCCATGGGACCCCTTTATATTCGCCTTTGGCGACAGGGGCCACCTGTAGCCCCTTTATATTCGCCTCGGGCGACAGGGGCCACTCCATGGGGCCCCTTTATACTCGCCCTTGGCGACAGGGGCCTCCTGTAGCCCCTTTATATTCGCCTCGGGCGACAGGGGCCACTCCATGGGGCCCCTTTATACTCGCCCTTGGCGACAGGGGCCACCTGTAGCCCCTTTATATTCGCCTCGGGCGACAGGGGCCACTCCATGGGACCACTTTATATTCGCCTTTGGCGACAGGGGCCACCTGTAGCCCCTTTATATTCGCCTCGGGCGACAGGGGCCACTCCATGGGGCCCCTTTATACTCGCCCTTGGCGACAGGGGCCTCCTGTAGCCCCTTTATATTCGCCTCGGGCGACAGGGGCCACTCCATGGGGCCCCCTTTATATTCGCCCTTGGCGACAGGGGCCACCTGTAGCCCCTTTATATTCGCCTCGGGCGACAGGGGCCACTCCATGGGGCCCCTTTATACTCGCCCTTGGCGACAGGGGCCACCAGTAGCCCCTTTATATTCGCCTCGGGCGACAGGGGCCACCTGTAGCCCCTTTATATTCGCCTCGGGCGACAGGGGCCACTCCATGGGACCCCTTTATATTCGCCTTTGGCGACAGGGGCCACCTGTAGCCCCTTTATATTCTCCTCGGGCGACAGGGGCCACTCCATGGGGCCCCTTTATATTCGCCCTTGGCGACAGGGGCCACCTGTAGCCCCTTTATACTCGCCCTCCGGCGACAGGGGCCACCTGGCCTGGCTCCTGGGGCGGGATGGGGTGGGGGTGCACTGCACCCAAAGCCCCCCATCTTTGGCTCTCTTCGAGCCCCGCCCACGAGAGGGAGAGGGTTCTCTTGGGTGTTCTCCCAAGGGAGAGCACCCAAGGCCCCTCTCGACTCTCGTCGAGCCCCGACTTGACTGATGGGTGCACCCCTATTTATACCCTCCGGCCACCGCCAGGTTCGAATTTTTTCCAGGAATATTTCGTTATTTTCCTGGAATTCCCCTTCGAATTTTTTCCAGGAATATTTTGGTATTTTCCAGGAATTTTTTCGACTATCCCAGAGTGGCGATGGCTTTATGTATTGCACATGCGCACCACATCATTTGCACCACAAGCTTTGCCATTTCATTCTTCGCTAGGCTAGCTATTCCGTCGTGAAACGTCTTGATACTGCAAGAAACCCGTTCTCGTTCAATTAATAAGGTCAAGTTCGCAAGTTTTTCATTCTCTCCAGTTATAGATTTGAATGTAGAATATTTAATTTGCGAAGCGTTGCCATTTCATAATAACAATGTCAGGAAAACAAATGTGGCTTTCCATCGTGAAACGTCTTGATACTGCAAGAAACCCGTTCTCGTTCTATTAATAAGGTCAAGTTCGCAAGTTTTTCATTCTCGCCAGTTATAGATTTGAAAATAAAATAGAATTGAATAAATAATGATTTGCTCCATATATTAATGGCGTCATTCTCGAAATCCCTGTTCCCGTTTAATTAACAAGGCCGAGTTCGCATATTTTCTAATAGATCGCGCTGAGAAAAATAATAACGAGTGAGGTACGTTCTGCTCGATAGATGGCGCTGCGAGATAATTTCCCAAATAACCGTCTTCGCCTTTGGCGACAGAAGCCCATTTCCTCTCTATGGGGATTTCATTTTTGGCGACAGTATGGGGGGGGGCGCCTTTATATTCACCTCTGGTGACAGCGGCCACTGTATGGGCCTCTTCATATTCGCCTCCGGCCTCCGCTTCTATTCACTTACGGTGACAGATGAGCTTATATCGCAAAAGCGACAGAGCCTGGGCGTGCTCGGTTCTAATCTAAACTAAAGGGCCCCAACTGTAGCTCCTTCCCTCTATATTCGCCCTCCGGCGACAGGGGCAACTCCACGGGGCCCCTTTACATTCGCCTCTGGCGACAGGGGCCACTCCATGGGGCCCCTTTATATTCGCCCTTGGCGACAGGGGCCACCTGTAGCCCCTTTATATTCGCCTCGGGCGACAGGGGCCACCTGTAGCCCCTTTATATTCGCCTCGGGCGACAGGGGCCACTCCATGGGGCCCCTTTATACTCGCCCTTGGCGACAGGGGCCAGCAGTAGCCCCTTTATATTCGCCTCGGGCGACAGGGGCCACTCCATGGGGCCCCTTTATACTCGAACTTGGCGACAGGGGCCACTCCATGGGGCCCCTTTATACTCGCCCTTGGCGACAGGGGCCACTCCATGGGGCCCCTTTATACTCGCCCTTGGCGACAGGGGCCACCTGTAGCCCCTTTATATTCGCCTCGGGCGACAGGGGCCACTCCATGGGACCCCTTTATATTCGCCTTTGGCGACAGGGGCCACCTGTAGCCCCTTTATATTCGCCTCGGGCGACAGGGGCCACTCCATGGGGCCCCTTTATACTCGCCCTTGGCGACAGGGGCCACCTGTAGCCCCTTTATATTCGCCTCGGGCGACAGGGGCCACTCCATGGGACCACTTTATATTCGCCTTTGGCGACAGGGGCCACCTGTAGCCCCTTTATATTCGCCTCGGGCGACAGGGGCCACTCCATGGGGCCCCTTTATACTCGCCCTTGGCGACAGGGGCCTCCTGTAGCCCCTTTATATTCGCCTCGGGCGACAGGGGCCACTCCATGGGGCCCCCTTTATATTCGCCCTTGGCGACAGGGGCCACCTGTAGCCCCTTTATACTCGCCCTCCGGCGACAGGGGCCACCTGGCCTGGCTCCTAGGGCGGGATGGGGTGGGGGGTGCACTGCACCCAAAGCCCCCCATCTTTGGCTCTCTTCGAGCCCCGCCCACGAGAGGGAGAGGGTTCTCTTGGGTGTTCTCCCAAGGGAGAGCACCCAAGGCCCCTCTCGACTCTCGTCGAGCCCCGACTTGACTGATGGGTGCACCCCTATTTATACCCTCCGGCCACCGCCAGGTTCGATTTTTTTCCAGGAATATTTCGTTATTTTTCTGGAATTCCCCTTCGAATTTTTTCCAGAAATATTTTGGTATTTTCCAGGAATTTTTTCGACTATCCCAGAGTGGCGATGGCTTTATGTATTGCACATGCGCACCACATCATTTGCACCACAAGCTTTGCCATTTCATTCTTCGCTAGGCTAGCTATTCCGTCGTGAAACGTCTTGATACTGCAAGAAACCCGTTCTCGTTCAATTAATAAGGTCAAGTTCGCAAGTTTTTCATTCTCTCCAGTTATAGATTTGAAAGTAGAATATTTAATTTGCGAAGCGTTGCCATTTCATAATAACAATGTCAGGAAAACAAATGTGGCTCTCCATCGTGAAACGTCTTGATACTGCAAGAAACCCGTTCTCGTTCTATTAATAAGGTCAAGTTCGCAAGTTTTTCATTCTCGCCAGTTATAGATTTGAAAATAAAATAGAATTGAATAAATAATGATTTGCTCCATATATTAATGGCGTCATTCTCGAAATCCCTGTTCCCGTTTAATTAACAAGGCCGAGTTCGCATATTTTCTAATAGATCGCGCTGAGAAAAATAATAACGAGTGAGGTACGTTCTGCTCGATAGATGGCGCTGCGAGATAATTTCCCAAATAACCGTCTTCGCCTTTGGCGACAGAAGCCCATTTCCTCTCTATGGGGATTTCATTCTTTGGCGACAGTATGGGGCGGGGCGCCTTTATATTCACCTCTGGTGACAGCGGCCACTGTATGGGCCTCTTCATATTCGCCTCCGGCCTCCGCTTCTATTCACCTACGGTGACAGATTAGCTTATATCGCAAAAGCGACAGAGCCTGGGCGTGCTCGGTTCTAATCTAAACTAAAGGGCCCCAACTGTAGCTCCTTCCCTCTATATTCGCCCTCCGGCGACAGGGGCAACTCCACGGGGCCCCTTTTTATTCGCCTCTGGCGACAGGGGCCACTCCATGGGGCCCCTTTATATTCGCCCTTGGCGACAGGGGCCACCTGTAGCCCCTTTATATTCGCCTCGGGCGACAGGGGCCACTCCATGGGGCCCCTTTATACACGCCCTTGGCGACAGGGGCCACCAGTAGCCCCTTTATATTCGCCTCGGGCGACAGGGGCCACTCCATGGGGCCCCTTTATACTCGCCCTTGGCGACAGGGGCCACCTGTAGCCCCTTTATATTCGCCTCGGGCGACAGGGGCCACTCCATGGGGCCCCTTTATATTCGCCCTTGGCGACAGGGGCCACCTGTAGCCCCTTTATACTCGCCCTCCGGCGACAGGGGCCACCTGGCCTGGCTCCTAGGGCGGGATGGGGTGGGAGGTGCACTGCACCCAAAGCCCCCCATCTTTGGCTCTCTTCGAGCCCCGCCCACGAGAGGGAGAGGGTTCTCTTGGGTGTTCTCCCAAGGGAGAGCACCCAAGTCCCCTCTCGACTCTCGTCGAGCCCCGACTTGACTGATGGGTGCACCCCTATTTATACCCTCCGGCCACCGCCAGGTTCGAATTTTTTCCAGGAATATTTCGTTATTTTCCTGGAATTCCCCTTCGAATTTTTTCCAGGAATATTTTGGTATTTTCCAGGAATTTTTTCGACTATTCCAGAGTGGCGATGGCTTTATGTATTGCACATGCGCACCACATCATTTGCACCACAAGCTTTGCCATTTCATTCTTCGCTAGGCTAGCTATTCCGTCGTGAAACGTCTTGATACTGCAAGAAACCCGTTCTCGTTCTATTAATAAGGTCAAGTTCGCAAGTTTTCATTCTCGCCAGTTATAGATTTGAAAATAAAATAGAATTGAATAAATAATGATTTGCTCCATATATTAATGGCGTCATTCTCGAAATCCCTGTTCCCGTTTAATTAACAAGGCCGAGTTCGCATATTTTCTAATAGATCGCGCTGAGAAAAATAATAACGAGTGAGGTACGTTCTGCTCGATAGATAGCGCTGCAAGATAATTTCCCAAATAACCGTCTTCGCCTTTGGCGACAGAAGCCCATTTCCTCTCTATGGGGATTTCATTCTTTGGCGACAGTATGGGGGGGGCGCCTTTATATTCACCTCTGGTGACAGCGGCCACTGTATGGGCCTCTTCATATTCGCCTCCGGCCTCCGCTTCTATTCACCTACGGTGACAGATTAGCTTATATCGCAAAAGCGACAGAGCCTGGGCGTGCTCGGTTCTAATCTAAACTAAAGGGCCCCAACTGTAGCTCCTTCCCTCTATATTCGCCCTCCGGCGACAGGGGCAACTCCACGGGGCCCCTTTATATTCGCCTCTGGCGACAGGGGCCACTCCATGGGGCCCCTTTATATTCGCCCTTGGCGACAGGGGCCACCTGTAGCCCCTTTATATTCGCCTCGGGCGACAGGGGCCACTCCATGGGGCCCCTTTATACTCGCCCTTGGCGACAGGGGCCACCTGTAGCCCCTTTATATTCGCCTCGGGCGACAGGGGCCACTCCATGGGACCCCTTTATATTCGCCCTTGGCGACAGGGGCCACCTGTAGCCCCTTTATATTCGCCTCGGGCGACAGGGGCCACTCCATGGGGCCCCTTTATATTCGCCCTTGGCGACAGGGGCCCCCTGTAGCCCCTTTATACTCGCCCTCCGGCGACAGGGGCCACCTGGCCTGGCTCCTAGGGCGGGATGGGGTGGGGGGTGCACTGCACCCAAAGCCCCCCATCTTTGGCTCTCTTCGAGCCCCGCCCACGAGAGGGAGAGGGTTCTCTTGGGTGTTCTCCCAAGGGAGAGCACCCAAGGCCCCTCTCGACTCTCGTCGAGCCCCGACTTGACTGATGGGTGCACCCCTATTTATACCCTCCGGCCACCGCCAGGTTCGAATTTTTTCCAGGAATATTTCGTTATTTTTCTGGAATTCCCCTTCGAATTTTTTCCAGGAATATTTTGGTATTTTCCAGGAATTTTTTCGACTATCCCAGAGTGGCGATGGCTTTATGTATTGCACATGCGCACCACATCATTTGCACCACAAGCTTTGCCATTTCATTCTTCGCTAGGCTAGCTATTCCGTCGTGAAACGTCTTGATACTGCAAGAAACCCGTTCTCGTTCAATTAATAAGGTCAAGTTCGCAAGTTTTTCATTCTCTCCAGTTATAGATTTGAAAATAGAATATTTAATTTGCGAAGCGTTGCCATTTCATAATAACAATGTCAGGAAAACAAATGTGGCTTTCCATCGTGAAACGTCTTGATACTGCAAGAAACCCGTTCTCGTTCTATTAATAAGGTCAAGTTCGCAAGTTTTTCATTCTCGCCAGTTATAGATTTGAAAATAAAATAGAATTGAATAAATAATGATTTGCTCCATATATTGATGGCGTCATTCTCGAAATCCCTGTTCCCGTTTAATTAACAAGGCCGAGTTCGCATATTTTCTAATAGATCGCGCTGAGATAAATAATAACGAGTGAGGTACGTTCTGCTCGATAGATGGCGCTGCGAGATAATTTCCCAAATAACCGTCTTCGCCTTTGGCGACAGAAGCCCATTTCCTCTCTATGGGGATTTCATTCTTTGGCGACAGTATGGGGGGGGCGCCTTTATATTCACCTCTGGTGACAGCGGCCACTGTATGGGCCTCTTCATATTCGCCTCCGGCCTCCGCTTCTATTCACCTACGGTGACAGATTAGCTTATATCGCAAAAGCGACAGAGCCTGGGCGTGCTCGGTTCTAATCTAAACTAAAGGGCCCCAACTGTAGCTCCTTCCCTCTATATTCGCCCTCCGGCGACAGGGGCAACTCCACGGGGCCCCTTTATATTCGCCTCTGGCGACAGGGGCCACTCCATGGGGCCCCTTTATATTCGCCCTTGGCGACAGGGGCCACCTGTAGCCCCTTTATATTCGCCTCGGGCGACAGGGGCCACTCCATGGGGCCCCTTTATACTCGCCCTTGGCGACAGGGGCCACCAGTAGCCCCTTTATATTCGCCTCGGGCGACAGGGGCCACTCCATGGGGCCCCTTTATACTCGCCCTTGGCGACAGGGGCCACCTGTAGCCCCTTTATATTCGCCTCGGGCGACAGGGGCCACTCCATGGGACCCCGTTATATTCGCCCTTGGCGACAGGGGCCACCTGTAGCCCCTTTATATTCGCCTCGGGCGACAGGGGCCACTCCATGGGGCCCCTTTATATTCGCCCTTGGCGACAGGGGCCACCTGTAGCCCCTTTATACTCGCCCTCCGGCGACAGGGGCCACCTGGCCTGGCTCCTAGGGCGGGATGGGGTGGGAGGTGCACTGCACCCAAAGCCCCCCATCTTTGGCTCTCTTCGAGCCCCGCCCACGAGAGGGAGAGGGTTCTCTTGGGTGTTCTCCCAAGGGAGAGCACCCAAGGCCCCTCTCGACTCTCGTCGAGCCCCGACTTGACTGATGGGTGCACCCCTATTTATACCCTCCGGCCACCGCCAGGTTCGAATTTTTTCCAGGAATATTTCGTTATTTTCCTGGAATTCCCCTTCGAATTTTTTCCAGGAATATTTTGGTATTTTCCAGGAATTTTTTCGACTATTCCAGAGTGGCGATGGCTTTATGTATTGCACATGCGCACCACATCATTTGCACCACAAGCTTTGCCATTTCATTCTTCGCTAGGCTAGCTATTCCGTCGTGAAACGTCTTGATACTGCAAGAAACCCGTTCTCGTTCAATTAATAAGGTCAAGTTCGCAAGTTTTTCATTCTCTCCAGTTATAGATTTGAAAGTAGAATATTTAATTTGCGAAGCGTTGCCATTTCATAATAACAATGTCAGGAAAACAAATGTGGCTTTCCATCGTGAAACGTCTTGATACTGCAAGAAACCCGTTCTCGTTCTATTAATAAGGTCAAGTTCGCAAGTTTTTCATTCTCGCCAGTTATAGATTTGAAAATAAAATAGAATTGAATAAATAATGATTTGCTCCATATATTAATGGCGTCATTCTCGAAATCCCTGTTCCCGTTTAATTAACAAGGCCGAGTTCGCATATTTTCTAATAGATCGCGCTGAGAAAAATAATAACGAGTGAGGTACGTTCTGCTCGATAGATGGCGCTGCGAGATAATTTCCCAAATAACCGTCTTCGCCTTTGGCGACAGAAGCCCATTTCCTCTCTATGGGGATTTCATTTTTGGCGACAGTATGGGGGGGGGCGCCTTTATATTCACCTCTGGTGACAGCGGCCACTGTATGGGCCTCTTCATATTCGCCTCCGGCCTCCGCTTCTATTCACTTACGGTGACAGATGAGCTTATATCGCAAAAGCGACAGAGCCTGGGCGTGCTCGGTTCTAATCTAAACTAAAGGGCCCAACTGTAGCTCCTTCCCTCTATATTCGCCCTCCGGCGACAGGGGCAACTCCACGGGGCCCCTTTATATTCGCCCTTGGCGACAGGGGCCACCTGTAGCCCCTTTATATTCGCCTCGGGCGACAGGGGCCACTCCATGGGGCCCCTTTATACTCGCCCTTGGCGACAGGGGCCAGCAGTAGCCCCTTTATATTCGCCTCGGGCGACAGGGGCCACTCCATGGGGCCCCTTTATACTCGCCCTTGGCGACAGGGGCCACCTGTAGCCCCTTTATATTCGCCTCGGGCGACAGGGACCACTCCATGGGACCCCTTTATATTCGCCTTTGGCGACAGGGGCCACCTGTAGCCCCTTTATATTCGCCTCGGGCGACAGGGGCCACTCCATGGGGCCCCTTTATACTTGCCCTTGGCGACAGGGGCCTCCTGTAGCCCCTTTATACTCGCCCTCCGGCGACAGGGGCCACCTGGCCTGGCTCCTAGGGCGGGATGGGGTGGGGGGTGCACTGCACCCAAAGCCCCCCATCTTTGGCTCTCTTCGAGCCCCGCCCACGAGAGGGAGAGGGTTCTCTTGGGTGTTCTCCCAAGGGAGAGCACCCAAGGCCCCTCTCGACTCTCGTCGAGCCCCGACTTGACTGATGGGTGCACCCCTATTTATACCCTCCGGCCACCGCCAGGTTCGAATTTTTTCCAGGAATATTTCGTTATTTTTCTGGAATTCCCCTTCGAATTTTTTCCAGGAATATTTTGGTATTTTCCAGGAATTTTTTCGACTATCCCAGAGTGGCGATGGCTTTATGTATTGCACATGCGCACCACATCATTTGCACCACAAGCTTTGCCATTTCATTCTTCGCTAGGCTAGCTATTCCGTCGTGAAACGTCTTGATACTGCAAGAAACCCGTTCTCGTTCAATTAATAAGGTCAAGTTCGCAAGTTTTTCATTCTCTCCAGTTATAGATTTGAAAATAGAATATTTAATTTGCGAAGCGTTGCCATTTCATAATAACAATGTCAGGAAAACAAATGTGGCTTTCCATCGTGAAACGTCTTGATACTGCAAGAAACCCGTTCTCGTTCTATTAATAAGGTCAAGTTCGCAAGTTTTTCATTCTCGCCAGTTATAGATTTGAAAATAAAATAGAATTGAATAAATAATGATTTGCTCCATATATTAATGGCGTCATTCTCGAAATCCCTGTTCCCGTTTAATTAACAAGGCCGAGTTCGCATATTTTCTAATAGATCGCGCTGAGAAAAATAATAACGAGTGAGGTACGTTCTGCTCGATAGATGGCGCTGCGAGATAATTTCCCAAATAACCGTCTTCGCCTTTGGCGACAGAAGCCCATTTCCTCTCTATGGGGATTTCATTCTTTGGCGACAGTATGGGGGGGGGGCTCCTTTATATTCACCTCTGGTGACAGCGGCCACTGTATGGGCCTCTTCATATTCGCCTCCGGCCTCCGCTTCTATTCACCTACGGTGACAGATTAGCTTATATCGCAAAAGCGACAGAGCCTGGGCGTGCTCGGTTCTAATCTAAACTAAAGGGCCCCAACTGTAGCTCCTTCCCTCTATATTCGCCCTCCGGCGACAGGGGCAACTCCACGGGGCCCCTTTATATTCGCCTCTGGCGACAGGGGCCACTCCATGGGGCCCCTTTATATTCGCCCTTGGCGACAGGGGCCACCTGTAGCCCCTTTATATTCGCCTCGGGCGACAGGGGCCACTCCATGGGGCCCCTTTATACTCGCCCTTGGCGACAGGGGCCACCAGTAGCCCCTTTATATTCGCCTCGGGCGACAGGGGCCACTCCATGGGGCCCCTTTATACTCGCCCTTGGCGACAGGGGCCACCTGTAGCCCCTTTATATTCGCCTCGGGCGACAGGGGCCACTCCATGGGGCCCCTTTATATTCGCCCTTGGCGACAGGGGCCACCTGTAGCCCCTTTATACTCGCCCTCCGGCGACAGGGGCCACCTGGCCTGGCTCCTAGGGCGGGATGGGGTGGGAGGTGCACTGCACCCAAAGCCCCCCATCTTTGGCTCTCTTCGAGCCCCGCCCACGAGAGGGAGAGGGTTCTCTTGGGTGTTCTCCCAAGGGAGAGCACCCAAGGCCCCTCTCGACTCTCGTCGAGCCCCGACTTGACTGATGGGTGCACCCCTATTTATACCCTCCGGCCACCGCCAGGTTCGAATTTTTTCCAGGAATATTTCGTTATTTTCCTGGAATTCCCCTTCGAATTTTTTCCAGGAATATTTTGGTATTTTCCAGGAATTTTTTCGACTATTCCAGAGTGGCGATGGCTTTATGTATTGCACATGCGCACCACATCATTTGCACCACAAGCTTTGCCATTTCATTCTTCGCTAGGCTAGCTATTCCGTCGTGAAACGTCTTGATACTGCAAGAAACCCGTTCTCGTTCAATTAATAAGGTCAAGTTCGCAAGTTTTTCATTCTCTCCAGTTATAGATTTGAAAGTAGAATATTTAATTTGCGAAGCGTTGCCATTTCATAATAACAATGTCAGGAAAACAAATGTGGCTTTCCATCGTGAAACGTCTTGATACTGCAAGAAACCCGTTCTCGTTCTATTAATAAGGTCAAGTTCGCAAGTTTTTCATTCTCGCCAGTTATAGATTTGAAAATAAATTGAATTGAATAAATAATGATTTGCTCCATATATTAATGGCGTCATTCTCGAAATCCCTGTTCCCGTTTAATTAACAAGGCCGAGTTCGCATATTTTCTAATAGATCGCGCTGAGAAAAATAATAACGAGTGAGGTACGTTCTGCTCGATAGATGGCGCTGCGAGATAATTTCCCAAATAACCGTCTTCGCCTTTGGCGACAGAAGCCCATTTCCTCTCTATGGGGATTTCATTTTTGGCGACAGTATGGGGGGGGCGCCTTTATATTCACCTCTGGTGACAGCGGCCACTGTATGGGCCTCTTCATATTCGCCTCCGGCCTCCGCTTCTATTCACTTACGGTGACAGATGAGCTTATATCGCAAAAGCGACAGAGCCTGGGCGTGCTCGGTTCTAATCTAAACTAAAGGGCCCAACTGTAGCTCCTTCCCTCTATATTCGCCCTCCGGCGACAGGGGCAACTCCACGGGGCCCCTTTATATTCGCCTCTGGCGACAGGGGCCACTCCATGGGGCCCCTTTATATTCGCCCTTGGCGACAGGGGCCACCTGTAGCCCCTTTATATTCGCCTCGGGCGACAGGGGCCACTCCATGGGGCCCCTTTATACTCGCCCTTGGCGACAGGGGCCAGCAGTAGCCCCTTTATATTCGCCTCGGGCGACAGGGGCCACTCCATGGGGCCCCTTTATACTCGCCCTTGGCGACAGGGGCCACTCCATGGGGCCCCTTTATACTCGCCCTTGGCGACAGGGGCCACCTGTAGCCCCTTTATATTCGCCTCGGGCGACAGGGACCACTCCATGGGACCCCTTTATATTCGCCTTTGGCGACAGGGGCCACCTGTAGCCCCTTTATATTCGCCTCGGGCGACAGGGGCCACTCCATGGGGCCCCTTTATACTTGCCCTTGGCGACAGGGGCCTCCTGTAGCCCCTTTATACTCGCCCTCCGGCGACAGGGGCCACCTGGCCTGGCTCCTAGGGCGGGATGGGGTGGGGGGTGCACTGCACCCAAAGCCCCCCATCTTTGGCTCTCTTCGAGCCCCGCCCACGAGAGGGAGAGGGTTCTCTTGGGTGTTCTCCCAAGGGAGAGCACCCAAGGCCCCTCTCGACTCTCGTCGAGCCCCGACTTGACTGATGGGTGCACCCCTATTTATACCCTCCGGCCACCGCCAGGTTCGAATTTTTTCCAGGAATATTTCGTTATTTTTCTGGAATTCCCCTTCGAATTTTTTCCAGGAATATTTTGGTATTTTCCAGGAATTTTTTCGACTATCCCAGAGTGGCGATGGCTTTATGTATTGCACATGCGCACCACATCATTTGCACCACAAGCTTTGCCATTTCATTCTTCGCTAGGCTAGCTATTCCGTCGTGAAACGTCTTGATACTGCAAGAAACCCGTTCTCGTTCAATTAATAAGGTCAAGTTCGCAAGTTTTTCATTCTCTCCAGTTATAGATTTGAAAATAGAATATTTAATTTGCGAAGCGTTGCCATTTCATAATAACAATGTCAGGAAAACAAATGTGGCTTTCCATCGTGAAACGTCTTGATACTGCAAGAAACCCGTTCTCGTTCTATTAATAAGGTCAAGTTCGCAAGTTTTTCATTCTCGCCAGTTATACATTTGAAAATAAAATAGAATTGAATAAATAATGATTTGCTCCATATATTAATGGCGTCATTCTCGAAATCCCTGTTCCCGTTTAATTAACAAGGCCGAGTTCGCATATTTTCTAATAGATCGCGCTGAGAAAAATAATAACGAGTGAGGTACGTTCTGCTCGATAGATGGCGCTGCGAGATAATTTCCCAAATAACCGTCTTCGCCTTTGGCGACAGAAGCCCATTTCCTCTCTATGGGGATTTCATTCTTTGGCGACAGTATGGGGGGGGGGGCTCCTTTATATTCACCTCTGGTGACAGCGGCCACTGTATGGGCCTCTTCATATTCGCCTCCGGCCTCCGCTTCTATTCACCTACGGTGACAGATTAGCTTATATCGCAAAAGCGACAGAGCCTGGGCGTGCTCGGTTCTAATCTAAACTAAAGGGCCCCAACTGTAGCTCCTTCCCTCTATATTCGCCCTCCGGCGACAGGGGCAACTCCACGGGGCCCCTTTATATTCGCCTCTGGCGACAGGGGCCACTCCATGGGGCCCCTTTATATTCGCCCTTGGCGACAGGGGCCACCTGTAGCCCCTTTATATTCGCCTCGGGCGACAGGGGCCACTCCATGGGGCCCCTTTATACTCGTCCTTGGCGACAGGGGCCACCAGTAGCCCCTTTATGTTCGCCTCGGGCGACAGGGGCCACTCCATGGGGCCCCTTTATACTCGCCCTTGGCGACAGGGGCCACCTGTAGCCCCTTTATATTCGCCTCGGGCGACAGGGGCCACTCCATGGGGCCCCTTTATATTCGCCCTTGGCGACAGGGGCCACCTGTAGCCCCTTTATACTCGCCCTCCGGCGACAGGGGCCACCTGGCCTGGCTCCTAGGGCGGGATGGGGTGGGAGGTGCACTGCACCCAAAGCCCCCCATCTTTGGCTCTCTTCGAGCCCCGCCCACGAGAGGGAGAGGGTTCTCTTGGGTGTTCTCCCAAGGGAGAGCACCCAAGGCCCCTCTCGACTCTCGTCGAGCCCCGACTTGACTGATGGGTGCACCCCTATTTATACCCTCCGGCCACCGCCAGGTTCGAATTTTTTCCAGGAATATTTCGTTATTTTCCTGGAATTCCCCTTCGAATTTTTTCCAGGAATATTTTGGTATTTTCCAGGAATTTTTTCGACTATTCCAGAGTGGCGATGGCTTTATGTATTGCACATGCGCACCACATCATTTGCACCACAAGCTTTGCCATTTCATTCTTCGCTAGGCTAGCTATTCCGTCGTGAAACGTCTTGATACTGCAAGAAACCCGTTCTCGTTCAATTAATAAGGTCAAGTTCGCAAGTTTTTCATTCTCTCCAGTTATAGATTTGAAAGTAGAATATTTAATTTGCGAAGCGTTGCCATTTCATAATAACAATGTCAGGAAAACAAATGTGGCTTTCCATCGTGAAACGTCTTGATACTGCAAGAAACCCGTTCTCGTTCTATTAATAAGGTCAAGTTCGCAAGTTTTTCATTCTCGCCAGTTATAGATTTGAAAATAAAATAGAATTGAATAAATAATGATTTGCTCCATATATTAATGGCGTCATTCTCGAAATCCCTGTTCCCGTTTAATTAACAAGGCCGAGTTCGCATATTTTCTAATAGATCGCGCTGAGAAAAATAATAACGAGTGAGGTACGTTCTGCTCGATAGATGGCGCTGCGAGATAATTTCCCAAATAACCGTCTTCGCCTTTGGCGACAGAAGCCCATTTCCTCTCTATGGGGATTTCATTTTTGGCGACAGTATGGGGGGGGCGCCTTTATATTCACCTCTGGTGACAGCGGCCACTGTATGGGCCTCTTCATATTCGCCTCCGGCCTCCGCTTCTATTCACTTACGGTGACAGATGAGCTTATATCGCAAAAGCGACAGAGCCTGGGCGTGCTCGGTTCTAATCTAAACTAAAGGGCCCAACTGTAGCTCCTTCCCTCTATATTCGCCCTCCGGCGACAGGGGCAACTCCACGGGGCCCCTTTATATTCGCCTCTGGCGACAGGGGCCACTCCATGGGGCCCCTTTATATTCGCCCTTGGCGACAGGGGCCACCTGTAGCCCCTTTATATTCGCCTCGGGCGACAGGGGCCACTCCATGGGGCCCCTTTATACTCGCCCTTGGCGACAGGGGCCAGCAGTAGCCCCTTTATATTCGCCTCGGGCGACAGGGGCCACTCCATGGGGCCCCTTTATACTCGCCCTTGGCGACAGGGGCCACTCCATGGGGCCCCTTTATACTCGCCCTTGGCGACAGGGGCCACCTGTAGCCCCTTTATATTCGCCTCGGGCGACAGGGACCACTCCATGGGACCCCTTTATATTCGCCTTTGGCGACAGGGGCCACCTGTAGCCCCTTTATATTCGCCTCGGGCGACAGGGGCCACTCCATGGGGCCCCTTTATACTTGCCCTTGGCGACAGGGGCCTCCTGTAGCCCCTTTATACTCGCCCTCCGGCGACAGGGGCCACCTGGCCTGGCTCCTAGGGCGGGATGGGGTGGGGGGTGCACTGCACCCAAAGCCCCCCATCTTTGGCTCTCTTCGAGCCCCGCCCACGAGAGGGAGAGGGTTCTCTTGGGTGTTCTCCCAAGGGAGAGCACCCAAGGCCCCTCTCGACTCTCGTCGAGCCCCGACTTGACTGATGGGTGCACCCCTATTTATACCCTCCGGCCACCGCCAGGTTCGAATTTTTTCCAGGAATATTTCGTTATTTTTCTGGAATTCCCCTTCGAATTTTTTCCAGGAATATTTTGGTATTTTCCAGGAATTTTTTCGACTATCCCAGAGTGGCGATGGCTTTATGTATTGCACATGCGCACCACATCATTTGCACCACAAGCTTTGCCATTTCATTCTTCGCTAGGCTAGCTATTCCGTCGTGAAACGTCTTGATACTGCAAGAAACCCGTTCTCGTTCAATTAATAAGGTCAAGTTCGCAAGTTTTTCATTCTCTCCAGTTATAGATTTGAAAATAGAATATTTAATTTGCGAAGCGTTGCCATTTCATAATAACAATGTCAGGAAAACAAATGTGGCTTTCCATCGTGAAACGTCTTGATACTGCAAGAAACCCGTTCTCGTTCTATTAATAAGGTCAAGTTCGCAAGTTTTTCATTCTCGCCAGTTATACATTTGAAAATAAAATAGAATTGAATAAATAATGATTTGCTCCATATATTAATGGCGTCATTGTCGAAATCCCTGTTCCCGTTTAATTAACAAGGCCGAGTTCGCATATTTTCTAATAGATCGCGCTGAGAAAAATAATAACGAGTGAGGTACGTTCTGCTCGATAGATGGCGCTGCGAGATAATTTCCCAAATAACCGTCTTCGCCTTTGGCGACAGAAGCCCATTTCCTCTCTATGGGGATTTCATTCTTTGGCGACAGTATGGGGGGGGGCGCCTTTATATTCACCTCTGGTGACAGCGGCCACTGTATGGGCCTCTTCATATTCGCCTCCGGCCTCCGCTTCTATTCACCTACGGTGACAGATTAGCTTATATCGCAAAAGCGACAGAGCCTGGGCGTGCTCGGTTCTAATCTAAACTAAAGGGCCCCAACTGTAGCTCCTTCCCTCTATATTCGCCCTCCGGCGACAGGGGCAACTCCACGGGGCCCCTTTATATTCGCCCTTGGCGACAGGGGCCACCAGTAGCCCCTTTATATTCGCCTCGGGCGACAGGGGCCACTCCATGGGGCCCCTTTATACTCGCCCTTGGCGACAGGGGCCACCTGTAGCCCCTTTATATTCGCCTCGGGCGACAGGGGCCACTCCATGGGACCCCTTTATATTCGCCCTTGGCGACAGGGGCCACCTGTAGCCCCTTTATATTCGCCTCGGGCGACAGGGGCCACTCCATGGGGCCCCTTTATATTCGCCCTTGGCGACAGGGGCCACCTGTAGCCCCTTTATACTCGCCCTCCGGCGACAGGGGCCACCTGGCCTGGCTCCTAGGGCGGGATGGGGTGGGGGGGTGCACTGCACCCAAAGCCCCCCATCTTTGGCTCTCTTCGAGCACCGCCCACGAGAGGGAGAGGGTTCTCTTGGGTGTTCTCCCAAGGGAGAGCACCCAAGGCCCCTCTCGACTCTCGTCGAGCCCCGACTTGACTGATGGGTGCACCCCTATTTATACCCTCCGGCCACCGCCAGGTTCGAATTTTTTCCAGGAATATTTCGTTATTTTCCTGGAATTCCCCTTCGAATTTTTTCCAGGAATATTTTGGTATTTTCCAGGAATTTTTTCGACTATTCCAGAGTGGCGATGGCTTTATGTATTGCACATGCGCACCACATCATTTGCACCACAAGCTTTGCCATTTCATTCTTCGCTAGGCTAGCTATTCCGTCGTGAAACGTCTTGATACTGCAAGAAACCCGTTCTCGTTCTATTAATAAGGTCAAGTTCGCAAGTTTTTCATTCTCGCCAGTTATAGATTTGAAAATAAAATAGAATTGAATAAATAATGATTTGCTCCATATATTAATGGCGTCATTCTCGAAATCCCTGTTCCCGTTTAATTAACAAGGCCGAGTTCGCATATTTTCTAATAGATCGCGCTGAGAAAAATAATAACGAGTGAGGTACGTTCTGCTCGATAGATGGCGCTGCGAGATAATTTCCCAAATAACCGTCTTCGCCTTTGGCGACAGAAGCCCATTTCCTCTCTATGGGGATTTCATTCTTTGGCGACAGTATGGGGGGGGCGCCTTTATATTCACCTCTGGTGACAGCGGCCACTGTATGGGCCTCTTCATATTCGCCTCCGGCCTCCGCTTCTATTCACCTACGGTGACAGATGAGCTTATATCGCAAAAGCGACAGAGCCTGGGCGTGCTCGGTTCTAATCTAAACTAAAGGGCCCCAACTGTAGCTCCTTCCCTCTATATTCGCCCTCCGGCGACAGGGCAAACTCCACGGGGCCCCTTTATATTCGCCTCTGGCGACAGGGGCCACTCCATGGGGCCCCTTTATATTCGCCCTTGGCGACAGGGGCCACCTGTAGCCCCTTTATATTCGCCTCGGGCGACAGGGGCCACTCCATGGGGCCCCTTTATACTCGCCCTTGGCGACAGGGGCCACCTGTAGCCCCTTTATATTCGCCTCGGGCGACAGGGGCCACTCCATGGGACCCCTTTATATTCGCCCTTGGCGACAGGGGCCACCTGTAGCCCCTTTATATTCGCCTCGGGCGACAGGGGCCACTCCATGGGGCCCCTTTATATTCGCCCTTGGCGACAGGGGCCCCCTGTAGCCCCTTTATACTCGCCCTCCGGCGACAGGGGCCACCTGGCCTGGCTCCTAGGGCGGGATGGGGTGGGGGGGTGCACTGCACCCAAAGCCCCCCATCTTTGGCTCTCTTCGAGCCCCGCCCACGAGAGGGAGAGGGTTCTCTTGGGTGTTCTCCCAAGGGAGAGCACCCAAGGCCCCTCTCGACTCTCGTCGAGCCCCGACTTGACTGATGGGTGCACCCCTATTTATACCCTCCGGCCACCGCCAGGTTCGAATTTTTTCCAGGAATATTTCGTTATTTTTCTGGAATTCCCCTTCGAATTTTTTCCAGGAATATTTTGGTATTTTCCAGGAATTTTTTCGACTATCCCAGAGTGGCGATGGCTTTATGTATTGCACATGCGCACCACATCATTTGCACCACAAGCTTTGCCATTTCATTCTTCGCTAGGCTAGCTATTCCGTCGTGAAACGTCTTGATACTGCAAGAAACCCGTTCTCGTTCAATTAATAAGGTCAAGTTCGCAAGTTTTTCATTCTCTCCAGTTATAGATTTGAAAATAGAATATTTAATTTGCGAAGCGTTGCCATTTCATAATAACAATGTCAGGAAAACAAATGTGGCTTTCCATCGTGAAACGTCTTGATACTGCAAGAAACCCGTTCTCGTTCTATTAATAAGGTCAAGTTCGCAAGTTTTTCATTCTCGCCAGTTATAGATTTGAAAATAAAATAGAATTGAATAAATAATGATTTGCTCCATATATTAATGGCGTCATTCTCGAAATCCCTGTTCCCGTTTAATTAACAAGGCCGAGTTCGCATATTTTCTAATAGATCGCGCTGAGATAAATAATAACGAGTGAGGTACGTTCTGCTCGATAGATGGCGCTGCGAGATAATTTCCCAAATAACCATCTACGCCTTTGGCGACAGAAGCCCATTTCCTCTCTATGGGGATTTCATTCTTTGGCGACAGTATGGGGGGGGGCGCCTTTATATTCACCTCTGGTGACAGCGGCCACTGTATGGGCCTCTTCATATTCGCCTCCGGCCTCCGCTTCTATTCACCTACGGTGACAGATTAGCTTATATCGCAAAAGCGACAGAGCCTGGGCGTGCTCGGTTCTAATCTAAACTAAAGGGCCCCAACTGTAGCTCCTTCCCTCTATATTCGCCCTCCGGCGACAGGGGCAACTCCACGGGGCCCCTTTATATTCGCCTCTGGCGACAGGGGCCACTCCATGGGGCCCCTTTATATTCGCCCTTGGCGACAGGGGCCACCTGTAGCCCCTTTATATTCGCCTCGGGCGACAGGGGCCACTCCATGGGGCCCCTTTATACTCGCCCTTGGCGACAGGGGCCACCAGTAGCCCCTTTATATTCGCCTCGGGCGACAGGGGCCACTCCATGGGGCCCCTTTATACTCGCCTCGGGCGACAGGGGCCACCTGTAGCCCCTTTATATTCGCCTCGGGCGACAGGGGCCACTCCATGGGACCCCTTTATATTCGCCCTTGGCGACAGGGGCCACCTGTAGCCCCTTTATACTCGCCCTCCGGCGACAGGGGCCACCTGGTCTGGCTCCTAGGGCGGGATGGGGTGGGGGGTGCACTGCACCCAAAGCCCCCCATCTTTGGCTCTCTTCGAGCCCCGCCCACGAGAGGGAGAGGGTTCTCTTGGGTGTTCTCCCAAGGGAGAGCACCCAAGGCCCCTCTCGACTCTCGTCGAGCCCCGACTTGACTGATGGGTGCACCCCTATTTATACCCTCCGGCCACCGCCAGGTTCGAATTTTTTCCAGGAATATTTCGTTATTTTCCTGGAATTCCCCTTCGAATTTTTTCCAGGAATATTTTGGTATTTTCCAGGAATTTTTTCGACTATCCCAGAGTGGCGATGGCTTTATGTATTGCACATGCGCACCACATCATTTGAACCACAAGCTTTGCCATTTCATTCTTCGCTAGGCTAGCTATTCCGTCGTGAAACGTCTTGATACTGCAAGAAACCCGTTCTCGTTGAATTAATAAGGTCAAGTTCGCAAGTTTTTCATTCTCTCCAGTTATAGATTTGAAAATAGAATATTTAATTTGCGAAGCGTTGCCATTTCATAATAACAATGTCAGGAAAACAAATGTGGCTTTCCATCGTGAAACGTCTTGATACTGCAAGAAACCCGTTCTCGTTCTATTAATAAGGTCAAGTTCGCAAGTTTTTCATTCTCGCCAGTTATAGATTTGAAAATAAAATAGAATTGAATAAATAATGATTTGCTCCATATATTAATGGCGTCATTCTCGAAATCCCTGTTCCCGTTTAATTAACAAGGCCGAGTTCGCATATTTTCTAATAGATCGCGCTGAGATAAATAATAACGAGTGAGGTACGTTCTGCTCGATAGATGGCGCTGCGAGATAATTTCCCAAATAACCGTCTACGCCTTTGGCGACAGAAGCCCATTTCCTCTCTATGGGGATTTCATTCTTTGGCGACAGTATGGGGGGGGGCGCCTTTATATTCACCTCTGGTGACAGCGGCCACTGTATGGGCCTCTTCATATTCGCCTCCGGCCTCCGCTTCTATTCACCTACGGTGACAGATTAGCTTATATCGCAAAAGCGACAGAGCCTGGGCGTGCTCGGTTCTAATCTAAACTAAAGGGCCCCAACTGTAGCTCCTTCCCTCTATATTCGCCCTCCGGCGACAGGGGCAACTCCACGGGGCCCCTTTATATTCGCCTCTGGCGACAGGGGCCACTCCATGGGGCCCCTTTATATTCGCCCTTGGCGACAGGGGCCACCTGTAGCCCCTTTATATTCGCCTCGGGCGACAGGGGCCACTCCATGGGGCCCCTTTATACTCGCCCTTGGCGACAGGGGCCACCAGTAGCCCCTTTATATTCGCCTCGGGCGACAGGGGCCACTCCATGGGGCCCCTTTATACTCGCCTCGGGCGACAGGGGCCACCTGTAGCCCCTTTATATTCGCCTCGGGCGACAGGGGCCACTCCATGGGACCCCTTTATATTCGCCCTTGGCGACAGGGGCCACCTGTAGCCCCTTTATACTCGCCCTCCGGCGACAGGGGCCACCTGGTCTGGCTCCTAGGGCGGGATGGGGTGGGGGGTGCACTGCACCCAAAGCCCCCCATCTTTGGCTCTCTTCGAGCCCCGCCCACGAGAGGGAGAGGGTTCTCTTGGGTGTTCTCCCAAGGGAGAGCACCCAAGGCCCCTCTCGACTCTCGTCGAGCCCCGACTTGACTGATGGGTGCACCCCTATTTATACCCTCCGGCCACCGCCAGGTTCGAATTTTTTCCAGGAATATTTCGTTATTTTCCTGGAATTCCCCTTCGAATTTTTTCCAGGAATATTTTGGTATTTTCCAGGAATTTTTTCGACTATCCCAGAGTGGCGATGGCTTTATGTATTGCACATGCGCACCACATCATTTGAACCACAAGCTTTGCCATTTCATTCTTCGCTAGGCTAGCTATTCCGTCGTGAAACGTCTTGATACTGCAAGAAACCCGTTCTCGTTGAATTAATAAGGTCAAGTTCGCAAGTTTTTCATTCTCTCCAGTTATAGATTTGAAAATAGAATATTTAATTTGCGAAGCGTTGCCATTTCATAATAACAATGTCAGGAAAACAAATGTGGCTTTCCATCGTGAAACGTCTTGATACTGCAAGAAACCCGTTCTCGTTCTATTAATAAGGTCAAGTTCGCAAGTTTTTCATTCTCGCCAGTTATAGATTTGAAAATAAAATAGAATTGAATAAATAATGATTTGCTCCATATATTAATGGCGTCATTCTCGAAATCCCTGTTCCCGTTTAATTAACAAGGCCGAGTTCGCATATTTTCTAATAGATCGCGCTGAGAAAAATAATAACGAGTGAGGTACGTTCTGCTCGATAGATGGCGCTGCGAGATAATTTCCCAAATAACCGTCTTCGCCTTTGGCGACAGAAGCCCATTTCCTCTCTATGGGGATTTCATTCTTTGGCGACAGTATGGGGGGGGCGCCTTTATATTCACCTCTGGTGACAGCGGCCACTGTATGGGCCTCTTCATATTCGCCTCCGGCCTCCGCTTCTATTCACCTACGGTGACAGATGAGCTTATATCGCAAAAGCGACAGAGCCTGGGCGTGCTCGGTTCTAATCTAAACTAAAGGGCCCCAACTGTAGCTCCTTCCCTCTATATTCGCCCTCCGGCGACAGGGGCAACTCCACGGGGCCCCTTTATATTCGCCTCTGGCGACAGGGGCCACTCCATGGGGCCCCTTTATATTCGCCCTTGGCGACAGGGGCCACCTGTAGCCCCTTTATATTCGCCTCGGGCGACAGGGGCCACTCCATGGGGCCCCTTTATACTCGCCCTTGGCGACAGGGGCCACCAGTAGCCCCTTTATATTCGCCTCGGGCGACAGGGGCCACTCCATGGGGCCCCTTTATACTCGCCCTTGGCGACAGGGGCCACCTGTAGCCCCTTTATATTCGCCTCGGGCGACAGGGGCCACTCCATGGGACCCCTTTATATTCGCCCTTGGCGACAGGGGCCACCTGTAGCCCCTTTATATTCGCCTCGGGCGACAGGGGCCACTCCATGGGGCCCCTTTATATTCGCCCTTGGCGACAGGGGCCACCTGTAGCCCCTTTATACTCGCCCTCCGGCGACAGAGGCCACCTGGCCTGGCTCCTAGGGCGGGATGGGGTGGGGGGTGCACTGCACCCAATGCCCCCCATCTTTGGCTCTCTTCGAGCCCCGCCCACGAGAGGGAGAGGGTTCTCTTGGGTGCTCTCCCAAGGGAGAGCACCCAAGGCCCCTCTCGACTCTCGTCGAGCCCCGACTTGACTGATGGGTGCACCCCTATTTATACCCTCCGGCCACCGCCAGGTTCGAATTTTTTCCAGGAATATTTCGTTATTTTCCTGGAATTCCCCTTCGAATTTTTTCCAGGAATATTTTGGTATTTTCCAGGAATTTTTTCGACTATCCCAGAGTGGCGATGGCTTTATGTATTGCACATGCGCACCACATCATTTGCACCACAAGCTTTGCCATTTCATTCTTCGCTAGGCTAGCTATTCCGTCGTGAAACGTCTTGATACTGCAAGAAACCCGTTCTCGTTCAATTAATAAGGTCAAGTTCGCAAGTTTTTCATTCTCTCCAGTTATAGATTTGAAAATAGAATATTTAATTTGCGAAGCGTTGCCATTTCATAATAACAATGTCAGGAAAACAAATGTGGCTTTCCATCGTGAAACGTCTTGATACTGCAAGAAACCCGTTCTCGTTCTATTAATAAGGTCAAGTTCGCAAGTTTTTCATTCTCGCCAGTTATAGATTTGAAAATAAAATAGAATTGAATAAATAATGATTTGCTCCATATATTAATGGCGTCATTCTCGAAATCCCTGTTCCCGTTTAATTAACAAGGCCGAGTTCGCATATTTTCTAATAGATCGCGCTGAGATAAATAATAACGAGTGAGGTACGTTCTGCTCGATAGATGGCGCTGCGAGATAATTTCCCAAATAACCGTCTACGCCTTTGGCGACAGAAGCCCATTTCCTCTCCATGGGGATTTCATTCTTTGGCGACAGTATGGGGGGGGCGCCTTTATATTCACCTCTGGTGACAGCGGCCACTGTATGGGCCTCTTCATATTCGCCTCCGGCCTCCGCTTCTATTCACCTACGGTGACAGATTAGCTTATATCGCAAAAGCGACAGAGCCTGGGCGTGCTCGGTTCTAATCTAAACTAAAGGGCCCCAACTGTAGCTCCTTCCCTCTATATTCGCCCTCCGGCGACAGGGGCAACTCCACGGGGCCCCTTTATATTCGCCTCTGGCGACAGGGGCCACTCCATGGGGCCCCTTTATATTCGCCCTTGGCGACAGGGGCCACCTGTAGCCCCTTTATATTCGCCTCGGGCGACAGGGGCCACTCCATGGGGCCCCTTTATACTCGCCCTTGGCGACAGGGGCCACCAGTAGCCCCTTTATATTCGCCTCGGGCGACAGGGGCCACTCCATGGGGCCCCTTTATACTCGCCTCGGGCGACAGGGGCCACCTGTAGCCCCTTTATATTCGCCTCGGGCGACAGGGGCCACTCCATGGGACCCCTTTATATTCGCCCTTGGCGACAGGGGCCACCTGTAGCCCCTTTATATTCGCCTCGGGCGACAGGGGCCACTCCATGGGGCCCCTTTATACTCGCCCTTGGCGACAGGGGCCACCAGTAGCCCCTTTATATTCGCCTCGGGCGACAGGGGCCACTCCATGGGGCCCCTTTATACTCGCCCTTGGCGACAGGGGCCACCTGTAGCCCCTTTATATTCGCCTCGGGCGACAGGGGCCACTCCATGGGACCCCTTTATATTCGCCCTTGGCGACAGGGGCCACCTGTAGCCCCTTTATATTCGCCTCGGGCGACAGGGGCCACTCCATGGGGCCCCTTTATATTCGCCCTTGGCGACAGGGGCCACCTGTAGCCCCTTTATACTCGCCCTCCGGCGACAGGGGCCACCTGGCCTGGCTCCTAGGGCGGGATGGGGTGGGGGGTGCACTGCACCCAATGCCCCCCATCTTTGGCTCTCTTCGAGCCCCGCCCACGAGAGGGAGAGGGTTCTCTTGGGTGTTCTCCCAAGGGAGAGCACCCAAGGCCCCTCTCGACTCTCGTCGAGCCCCGACTTGACTGATGGGTGCACCCCTATTTATACCCTCCGGCCACCGCCAGGTTCGAATTTTTTCCAGGAATATTTCGTTATTTTCCTGGAATTCCCCTTCGAATTTTTTCCAGGAATATTTTGGTATTTTCCAGGAATTTTTTCGACTATCCCAGAGTGGCGATGGCTTTATGTATTGCACATGCGCACCACATCATTTGCACCACAAGCTTTGCCATTTCATTCTTCGCTAGGCTAGCTATTCCGTCGTGAAACGTCTTGATACTGCAAGAAACCCGTTCTCGTTCAATTAATAAGGTCAAGTTCGCAAGTTTTTCATTCTCTCCAGTTATAGATTTGAAAATAGAATATTTAATTTGCGAAGCGTTGCCATTTCATAATGACAATGTCAGGAAAACAAATGTGGCTTTCCATCGTGAAACGTCTTGATACTGCAAGAAACCCGTTCTCGTTCTATTAATAAGGTCAAGTTCGCAAGTTTTTCATTCTCGCCAGTTATAGATTTGAAAATAAAATAGAATTGAATAAATAATGATTTGCTCCATATATTAATGGCGTCATTCTCGAAATCCCTGTTAACGTTTAATTAACAAGGCCGAGTTCGCATATTTTCTAATAGATCGCGCTGAGAAAAATAATAACGAGTGAGGTACGTTCTGCTCGATAGATGGCGCTGCGAGATAATTTCCCAAATAACCGTCTTCGCCTTTGGCGACAGAAGCCCATTTCCTCTCTATGGGGATTTCATTCTTTGGTGACAGTATGGGGGGGGGGCGCCTTTATATTCACCTCTGGTGACAGCGGCCACTGTATGGGCCTCTTCATATTCGCCTCCGGCCTCCGCTTCTATTCACCTACGGTGACAGATGAGCTTATATCGCAAAAGCGACAGAGCCTGGGCGTGCTCGGTTCTAATCTAAACTAAAGGGCCCCAACTGTAGCTCCTTCCCTCTATATTCGCCCTCCGGCGACAGGGGCAACTCCACGGGGCCCCTTTATATTCGCCTCTGGCGACAGGGGCCACTCCATGGGGCCCCTTTATATTCGCCCTTGGCGACAGGGGCCACCTGTAGCCCCTTTATATTCGCCTCGGGCGACAGGGGCCACTCCATGGGGCCCATTTATACTCGCCCTTGGCGACAGGGGCCACCAGTAGCCCCTTTATATTCGCCTCGGGCGACAGGGGCCACTCCATGGGGCCCCTTTATACTCGCCCTTGGCGACAGGGGCCACCTGTAGCCCCTTTATATTCGCCTCGGGCGACAGGGCCCACTCCATGGGACCCCTTTATATTCGCCCTTGGCGACAGGGGCCACCTGTAGCCCCTTTATATTCGCCTCGGGCGACAGGGGCCACTCCATGGGACCCCTTTATATTCGCCCTTGGCGACAAGGGCCACCTGTAGCCCCTTTATATTCGCCTCGGGCGACAGGGGCCACTCCATGGGGCCCCTTTATATTCGCCCTTGGCGACAGGGGCCACCTGTAGCCCCTTTATACTCGCCCTCCGGCGACAGGGGCCACCTGGCCTGGCTCCTAGGGCGGGATGGGGTGGGGGGTGCACTGCACCCATAGCCCCCCATCTTTGGCTCTCTTCGAGCCCCGCCCACGAGAGGGAGAGGGTTCTCTTGGGTGTTCTCCCAAGGGAGAGCACCCAAGGCCCCTCTCGACTCTCGTCGAGCCCCGACTTGACTGATGGGTGCACCCCTATTTATACCCTCCGGCCACCGCCAGGTTCGAATTTTTTCCAGGAATATTTCGTTATTTTCCTGGAATTCCCCTTCGAATTTTTTCCAGGAATATTTTGGTATTTTCCAGGAATTTTTTCGACTATCCCAGAGTGGCGATGGCTTTATGTATTGCACATGCGCACCACATCATTTGCACCACAAGCTTTGCCATTTCATTCTTCGCTAGGCTAGCTATTCCGTCGTGAAACGTCTTGATACTGCAAGAAACCCGTTCTCGTTGAATTAATAAGGTCAAGTTCGCAAGTTTTTCATTCTCTCCAGTTATAGATTTGAAAATAGAATATTTAATTTGCGAAGCGTTGCCATTTCATAATAACAATGTCAGGAAAACAAATGTGGCTTTCCATCGTGAAACGTCTTGATACTGCAAGAAACCCGTTCTCGTTCTATTAATAAGGTCAAGTTCGCAAGTTTTTCATTCTCGCCAGTTATAGATTTGAAAATAAAATAGAATTGAATAAATAATGATTTGCTCCATATATTAATGGCGTCATTCTCGAAATCCCTGTTCCCGTTTAATTAACAAGGCCGAGTTCGCATATTTTCTAATAGATCGCGCTGAGAAAAATAATAACGAGTGAGGTACGTTCTGCTCGATAGATGGCGCTGCGAGATAATTTCCCAAATAACCGTCTTCGCCTTTGGCGACAGAAGCCCATTTCCTCTCTATGGGGATTTCATTCTTTGGCGACAGTATGGGGGGGGCGCCTTTATATTCACCTCTGGTGACAGCGGCCACTGTATGGGCCTCTTCATATTCGCCTCCGGCCTCCGCTTCTATTCACCTACGGTGACAGATGAGCTTATATCGCAAAAGCGACAGAGCCTGGGCGTGCTCGGTTCTAATCTAAACTAAAGGGCCCCAACTGTAGCTCCTTCCCTCTATATTCGCCCTCCGGCGACAGGGCAAACTCCACGGGGCCCCTTTATATTCGCCTCTGGCGACAGGGGCCACTCCATGGGGCCCCTTTATATTCGCCCTTGGCGACAGGGGCCACCTGTAGCCCCTTTATATTCGCCTCGGGCGACAGGGGCCACTCCATGGGGCCCCTTTATACTCGCCCTTGGCGACAGGGGCCACCTGTAGCCCCTTTATATTCGCCTCGGGCGACAGGGGCCACTCCATGGGACCCCTTTATATTCGCCCTTGGCGACAGGGGCCACCTGTAGCCCCTTTATATTCGCCTCGGGCGACAGGGGCCACTCCATGGGGCCCCTTTATATTCGCCCTTGGCGACAGGGGCCCCCTGTAGCCCCTTTATACTCGCCCTCCGGCGACAGGGGCCACCTGGCCTGGCTCCTAGGGCGGGTTGGGGTGGGGGGGTGCACTGCACCCAAAGCCCCCCATCTTTGGCTCTCTTCGAGCCCCGCCCACGAGAGGGAGAGGGTTCTCTTGGGTGTTCTCCCAAGGGAGAGCACCCAAGGCCCCTCTCGACTCTCGTCGAGCCCCGACTTGACTGATGGGTGCACCCCTATTTATACCCTCCGGCCACCGCCAGGTTCGAATTTTTTCCAGGAATATTTCGTTATTTTTCTGGAATTCCCCTTCGAATTTTTTCCAGGAATATTTTGGTATTTTCCAGGAATTTTTTCGACTATCCCAGAGTGGCGATGGCTTTATGTATTGCACATGCGCACCACATCATTTGCACCACAAGCTTTGCCATTTCATTCTTCGCTAGGCTAGCTATTCCGTCGTGAAACGTCTTGATACTGCAAGAAACCCGTTCTCGTTCAATTAATAAGGTCAAGTTCGCAAGTTTTTCATTCTCTCCAGTTATAGATTTGAAAATAGAATATTTAATTTGCGAAGCGTTGCCATTTCATAATAACAATGTCAGGAAAACAAATGTGGCTTTCCATCGTGAAACGTCTTGATACTGCAAGAAACCCGTTCTCGATCTATTAATAAGGTCAAGTTCGCAAGTTTTTCATTCTCGCCAGTTATAGATTTGAAAATAAAATAGAATTGAATAAATAATGATTTGCTCCATATATTAATGGCGTCATTCTCGAAATCCCTGTTCCCGTTTAATTAACAAGGCCGAGTTCGCATATTTTCTAATAGATCGCGCTGAGATAAATAATAACGAGTGAGGTACGTTCTGCTCGATAGATGGCGCTGCGAGATAATTTCCCAAATAACCGTCTACGCCTTTGGCGACAGAAGCCCATTTCCTCTCTATGGGGATTTCATTCTTTGGCGACAGTATGGGGGGGGGCGCCTTTATATTCACCTCTGGTGACAGCGGCCACTGTATGGGCCTCTTCATATTCGCCTCCGGCCTCCGCTTCTATTCACCTACGGTGACAGATTAGCTTATATCGCAAAAGCGACAGAGCCTGGGCGTGCTCGGTTCTAATCTAAACTAAAGGGCCCCAACTGTAGCTCCTTCCCTCTATATTCGCCCTCCGGCGACAGGGGCAACTCCACGGGGCCCCTTTATATTCGCCTCTGGCGACAGGGGCCACTCCATGGGGCCCCTTTATATTCGCCCTTGGCGACAGGGGCCACCTGTAGCCCCTTTATATTCGCCTCGGGCGACAGGGGCCACTCCATGGGGCCCCTTTATACTCGCCCTTGGCGACAGGGGCCACCAGTAGCCCCTTTATATTCGCCTCGGGCGACAGGGGCCACTCCATGGGGCCCCTTTATACTCGCCTCGGGCGACAGGGGCCACCTGTAGCCCCTTTATATTCGCCTCGGGCGACAGGGGCCACTCCATGGGGCCCCTTTATATTCGCCCTTGGCGACAGGGGCCACCTGTAGCCCCTTTATACTCGCCCTCCGGCGACAGGGGCCACCTGGCCTGGCTCCTAGGGCGGGATGGGGTGGGGGGTGCACTGCACCCAATGCCCCCCATCTTTGGCTCTCTTCGAGCCCCGCCCACGAGAGGGAGAGGGTTCTCTTGGGTGTTCTCCCAAGGGAGAGCACCCAAGGCCCCTCTCGACTCTCGTCGAGCCCCGACTTGACTGATGGGTGCACCCCTATTTATACCCTCCGGCCACCGCCAGGTTCGAATTTTTTCCAGGAATATTTCGTTATTTTCCTGGAATTCCCCTTCGAATTTTTTCCAGGAATATTTTGGTATTTTCCAGGAATTTTTTCGACTATCCCAGAGTGGCGATGGCTTTATGTATTGCACATGCGCACCACATCATTTGCACCACAAGCTTTGCCATTTCATTCTTCGCTAGGCTACATATTCCGTCGTGAAACGTCTTGATACTGCAAGAAACCCGTTCTCGTTCAATTAATAAGGTCAAGTTCGCAAGTTTTTCATTCTCTCCAGTTATAGATTTGAAAATAGAATATTTAATTTGCGAAGCGTTGCCATTTCATAATGACAATGTCAGGAAAACAAATGTGGCTTTCCATCGTGAAACGTCTTGATACTGCAAGGAACCCGTTCTCGTTCTATTAATAAGGTCAAGTTCGCAAGTTTTTCATTCTCGCCAGTTATAGATTTGAAAATAAAATAGAATTGAATAAATAATGATTTGCTCCATATATTAATGGCGTCATTCTCGAAATCCCTGTTAACGTTTAATTAACAAGGCCGAGTTCGCATATTTTCTAATAGATCGCGCTGAGAAAAATAATAACGAGTGAGGTACGTTCTGCTCGATAGATGGCGCTGCGAGATAATTTCCCAAATAACCGTCTTCGCCTTTGGCGACAGAAGCCCATTTCCTCTCTATGGGGATTTCATTCTTTGGCGACAGTATGGGGGGGGCGCCTTTATATTCACCTCTGGTGACAGCGGCCACTGTATGGGCCTCTTCATATTCGCCTCCGGCCTCCGCTTCTATTCACCTACGGTGACAGATGAGCTTATATCGCAAAAGCGACAGAGCCTGGGCGTGCTCGGTTCTAATCTAAACTAAAGGGCCCCAACTGTAGCTCCTTCCCTCTATATTCGCCCTCCGGCGACAGGGCAAACTCCACGGGGCCCCTTTATATTCGCCTCTGGCGACAGGGGCCACTCCATGGGGCCCCTTTATATTCGCCCTTGGCGACAGGGGCCACCTGTAGCCCCTTTATATTCGCCTCGGGCGACAGGGGCCACTCCATGGGGCCCCTTTATACTCGCCCTTGGCGACAGGGGCCAGCTGTAGCCCCTTTATATTCGCCTCGGGCGACAGGGGCCACTCCATGGGACCCCTTTATATTCGCCCTTGGCGACAGGGGCCACCTGTAGCCCCTTTATATTCGCCTCGGGCGACAGGGGCCACTCCATGGGGCCCCTTTATATTCGCCCTTGGCGACAGGGGCCCCCTGTAGCCCCTTTATACTCGCCCTCCGGCGACAGGGGCCACCTGGCCTGGCTCCTAGGGCGGGTTGGGGTGGGGGGGTGCACTGCACCCAAAGCCCCCCATCTTTGGCTCTCTTCGAGCCCCGCCCACGAGAGGGAGAGGGTTCTCTTGGGTGTTCTCCCAAGGGAGAGCACCCAAGGCCCCTCTCGACTCTCGTCGAGCCCCGACTTGACTGATGGGTGCACCCCTATTTATACCCTCCGGCCACCGCCAGGTTCGAATTTTTTCCAGGAATATTTCGTTATTTTTCTGGAATTCCCCTTCGAATTTTTTCCAGGAATATTTTGGTATTTTCCAGGAATTTTTTCGACTATCCCAGAGTGGCGATGGCTTTATGTATTGCACATGCGCACCACATCATTTGCACCACAAGCTTTGCCATTTCATTCTTCGCTAGGCTAGCTATTCCGTCGTGAAACGTCTTGATACTGCAAGAAACCCGTTCTCGTTCAATTAATAAGGTCAAGTTCGCAAGTTTTTCATTCTCTCCAGTTATAGATTTGAAAATAGAATATTTAATTTGCGAAGCGTTGCCATTTCATAATAACAATGTCAGGAAAACAAATGTGGCTTTCCATCGTGAAACGTCTTGATACTGCAAGAAACCCGTTGTCGTTCTATTAATAAGGTCAAGTTCGCAAGTTTTTCATTCTCGCCAGTTATAGATTTGAAAATAAAATAGAATTGAATAAATAATGATTTGCTCCATATATTAATGGCGTCATTCTCGAAATCCCTGTTCCCGTTTAATTAACAAGGCCGAGTTCGCATATTTTCTAATAGATCGCGCTGAGATAAATAATAACGAGTGAGGTACGTTCTGCTCGATAGATGGCGCTGCGAGATAATTTCCCAAATAACCGTCTACGCCTTTGGCGACAGAAGCCCATTTCCTCTCTATGGGGATTTCATTCTTTGGCGACAGTATGGGGGGGGGCGCCTTTATATTCACCTCTGGTGACAGCGGCCACTGTATGGGCCTCTTCATATTCGCCTCCGGCCTCCGCTTCTATTCACCTACGGTGACAGATTAGCTTATATCGCAAAAGCGACAGAGCCTGGGCGTGCTCGGTTCTAATCTAAACTAAAGGGCCCCAACTGTAGCTCCTTCCCTCTATATTCGCCCTCCGGCGACAGGGGCAACTCCACGGGGCCCCTTTATATTCGCCTCTGGCGACAGGGGCCACTCCATGGGGCCCCTTTATATTCGCCCTTGGCGACAGGGGCCACCTGTAGCCCCTTTATATTCGCCTCGGGCGACAGGGGCCACTCCATGGGGCCCCTTTATACTCGCCCTTGGCCACAGGGGCCACCGGTAGCCCCTTTATATTCGCCTCGGGCGACAGGGGCCACTCCATGGGGCCCCTTTATACTCGCCTCGGGCGACAGGGGCCACCTGTAGCCCCTTTATATTCGCCTCGGGCGACAGGGGCCACTCTATGGGGCCCCTTTATATTCGCCCTTGGCGACAGGGGCCACCTGTAGCCCCTTTATACTCGCCCTCCGGCGACAGGGGCCACCTGGCCTGGCTCCTAGGGCGGGATGGGGTGGGGGGTGCACTGCACCCAATGCCCCCCATCTTTGGCTCTCTTCGAGCCCCGCCCACGAGAGGGAGAGGGTTCTCTTGGGTGTTCTCCCAAGGGAGAGCACCCAAGGCCCCTCTCGACTCTCGTCGAGCCCCGACTTGACTGATGGGTGCACCCCTATTTATACCCTCCGGCCACCGCCAGGTTCGAATTTTTTCCAGGAATATTTCGTTATTTTCCTGGAATTCCCCTTCGAATTTTTTCCAGGAATATTTTGGTATTTTCCAGGAATTTTTTCGACTATCCCAGAGTGGCGATGGCTTTATGTATTGCACATGCGCACCACATCATTTGCACCACAAGCTTTGCCATTTCATTCTTCGCTAGGCTAGCTATTCCGTCGTGAAACGTCTTGATACTGCAAGAAACCCGTTCTCGTTGAATTAATAAGGTCAAGTTCGCAAGTTTTTCATTCTCTCCAGTTATAGATTTGAAAATAGAATATTTAATTTGCGAAGCGTTGCCATTTCATAATAACAATGTCAGGAAAACAAATGTGGCTTTCCATCGTGAAACGTCTTGATACTGCAAGAAACCCGTTCTCGTTCTATTAATAAGGTCAAGTTCGCAAGTTTTTCATTCTCGCCAGTTATAGATTTGAAAATAAAATAGAATTGAATAAATAATGATTTGCTCCATATATTAATGGCGTCATTCTCGAAATCCCTGTTCCCGTTTAATTAACAAGGCCGAGTTCGCATATTTTCTAATAGATCGCGCTGAGAAAAATAATAACGAGTGAGGTACGTTCTGCTCGATAGATGGCGCTGCGAGATAATTTCCCAAATAACCGTCTACGCCTTTGGCGACAGAAGCCCATTTCCTCTCTATGGGGATTTCATTCTTTGGCGACAGTATGGGGGGGGGCGCCTTTATATTCACCTCTGGTGACAGCGGCCACTGTATGGGCCTCTTCATATTCGCCTCCGGCCTCCGCTTCTATTCACCTACGGTGACAGATTAGCTTATATCGCAAAAGCGACAGAGCCTGGGCGTGCTCGGTTCTAATCTAAACTAAAGGGCCCCAACTGTAGCTCCTTCCCTCTATATTCGCCCTCCGGCGACAGGGGCAACTCCACGGGGCCCCTTTATATTCGCCTCTGGCGACAGGGGCCACTCCATGGGGCCCCTTTATATTCGCCCTTGGCGACAGGGGCCACCTGTAGCCCCTTTATATTCGCCTCGGGCGACAGGGGCCACTCCATGGGGCCCCTTTATACTCGCCCTTGGCGACAGGGGCCACCAGTAGCCCCTTTATATTCGCCTCGGGCGACAGGGGCCACTCCATGGGGCCCCTTTATACTCGCCTCGGGCGACAGGGGCCACCTGTAGCCCCTTTATATTCGCCTCGGGCGACAGGGGCCACTCCATGGGACCCCTTTATATTCGCCCTTGGCGACAGGGGCCACCTGTAGCCCCTTTATACTCGCCCTCCGGCGACAGGGGCCACCTGGTCTGGCTCCTAGGGCGGGATGGGGTGGGGGGTGCACTGCACCCAAAGCCCCCCATCTTTGGCTCTCTTCGAGCCCCGCCCACGAGAGGGAGAGGGTTCTCTTGGGTGTTCTCCCAAGGGAGAGCACCCAAGGCCCCTCTCGACTCTCGTCGAGCCCCGACTTGACTGATGGGTGCACCCCTATTTATACCCTCCGGCCACCGCCAGGTTCGAATTTTTTCCAGGAATATTTCGTTATTTTCCTGGAATTCCCCTTCGAATTTTTTCCAGGAATATTTTGGTATTTTCCAGGAATTTTTTCGACTATCCCAGAGTGGCGATGGCTTTATGTATTGCACATGCGCACCACATCATTTGAACCACAAGCTTTGCCATTTCATTCTTCGCTAGGCTAGCTATTCCGTCGTGAAACGTCTTGATACTGCAAGAAACCCGTTCTCGTTGAATTAATAAGGTCAAGTTCGCAAGTTTTTCATTCTCTCCAGTTATAGATTTGAAAATAGAATATTTAATTTGCGAAGCGTTGCCATTTCATAATAACAATGTCAGGAAAACAAATGTGGCTTTCCATCGTGAAACGTCTTGATACTGCAAGAAACCCGTTCTCGTTCTATTAATAAGGTCAAGTTCGCAAGTTTTTCATTCTCGCCAGTTATAGATTTGAAAATAAAATAGAATTGAATAAATAATGATTTGCTCCATATATTAATGGCGTCATTCTCGAAATCCCTGTTCCCGTTTAATTAACAAGGCCGAGTTCGCATATTTTCTAATAGATCGCGCTGAGAAAAATAATAACGAGTGAGGTACGTTCTGCTCGATAGATGGCGCTGCGAGATAATTTCCCAAATAACCGTCTTCGCCTTTGGCGACAGAAGCCCATTTCCTCTCTATGGGGATTTCATTCTTTGGCGACAGTATGGGGGGGGCGCCTTTATATTCACCTCTGGTGACAGCGGCCACTGTATGGGCCTCTTCATATTCGCCTCCGGCCTCCGCTTCTATTCACCTACGGTGACAGATGAGCTTATATCGCAAAAGCGACAGAGCCTGGACGTGCTCGGTTCTAATCTAAACTAAAGGGCCCCAACTGTAGCTCCTTCCCTCTATATTCGCCCTCCGGCGACAGGGGCAACTCCACGGGGCCCCTTTATATTCGCCTCTGGCGACAGGGGCCACTCCATGGGGCCCCTTTATATTCGCCCTTGGCGACAGGGGCCACCTGTAGCCCCTTTATATTCGCCTCGGGCGACAGGGGCCACTCCATGGGGCCCCTTTATACTCGCCCTTGGCGACAGGGGCCACCAGTAGCCCCTTTATATTCGCCTCGGGCGACAGGGGCCACTCCATGTGGCCCCTTTATACTCGCCCTTGGCGACAGGGGCCACCTGTAGCCCCTTTATATTCGCCTCGGGCGACAGGGGCCACTCCATGGGACCCCTTTATATTCGCCCTTGGCGACAGGGGCCACCTGTAGCCCCTTTATATTCGCCTCGGGCGACAGGGGCCACTCCATGGGGCCCCTTTATATTCGCCCTTGGCGACAGGGGCCACCTGTAGCCCCTTTATACTCGCCCTCCGGCGACAGGGGCCACCTGGCCTGGCTCCTAGGGCGGGATGGGGTGGGGGGTGCACTGCACCCAATGCCCCCCATCTTTGGCTCTCTTCGAGCCCCGCCCACGAGAGGGAGAGGGTTCTCTTGGGTGTTCTCCCAAGGGAGAGCACCCAAGGCCCCTCTCGACTCTCGTCGAGCCCCGACTTGACTGATGGGTGCACCCCTATTTATACCCTCCGGCCACCGCCAGGTTCGAATTTTTTCCAGGAATATTTCGTTATTTTCCAGGAATTCCCCTTCGAATTTTTTCCAGGAATATTTTGGTATTTTCCAGGAATTTTTTCGACTATCCCAGAGTGGCGATGGCTTTATGTATTGCACATGCGCACCACATCATTTGCACCACAAGCTTTGCCATTTCATTCTTCGCTAGGCTAGCTATTCCGTCGTGAAACGTCTTGATACTGCAAGAAACCCGTTCTCGTTCAATTAATAAGGTCAAGTTCGCAAGTTTTTCATTCTCTCCAGTTATAGATTTGAAAATAGAATATTTAATTTGCGAAGCGTTGCCATTTCATAATGACAATGTCAGGAAAACAAATGTGGCTTTCCATCGTGAAACGTCTTGATACTGCAAGAAACCCGTTCTCGTTCTATTAATAAGGTCAAGTTCGCAAGTTTTTCATTCTCGCCAGTTATAGATTTGAAAATAAAATAGAATTGAATAAATAATGATTTGCTCCATATATTAATGGCGTCATTCTCGAAATCCCTGTTAACGTTTAATTAACAAGGCCGAGTTCGCATATTTTCTAATAGATCGCGCTGAGAAAAATAATAACGAGTGAGGTACGTTCTGCTCGATAGATGGCGCTGCGAGATAATTTCCCAAATAACCGTCTTCGCCTTTGGCGACAGAAGCCCATTTCCTCTCTATGGGGATTTCATTCTTTGGTGACAGTATGGGGGGGGGCGCCTTTATATTCACCTCTGGTGACAGCGGCCACTGTATGGGCCTCTTCATATTCGCCTCCGGCCTCCGCTTCTATTCACCTACGGTGACAGATGAGCTTATATCGCAAAAGCGACAGAGCCTGGGCGTGCTCGGTTCTAATCTAAACTAAAGGGCCCCAACTGTAGCTCCTTCCCTCTATATTCGCCCTCCGGCGACAGGGGCAACTCCACGGGGCCCCTTTATATTCGCCTCTGGCGACAGGGGCCACTCCATGGGGCCCCTTTATATTCGCCCTTGGCGACAGGGGCCACCTGTAGCCCCTTTATATTCGCCTCGGGCGACAGGGGCCACTCCATGGGACCCCTTTATTCTCGCCCTTGGTGACAGGGGCCACCAGTAGCCCCTTTATACTCGCCTCGGGCGACAGGGGCCACTCCATGGGGCCCGTTTATACTCGCCCTTGGCGACAGGGGCCACCTGGCCTGGCTCCTAGGGCGGGATGGGGTGGGGGGTGCAATGCACCCAAAGCCCCCCATCTTTGGCTCTCTTCGAGCCCCGCCCACGAGAGGGAGAGGGTTCTCTTGGGTGTTCTCCCAAGGGAGAGCACCCAAGGCCCCTCTCGACTCTCGTCGAGCCCCGACTTGACTGATGGGTGCACCCCTATTTATACCCTCCGGCCACCGCCAGGTTCGAATTTTTTCCAGGAATATTTCGTTATTTTCCTGGAATTCCCCTTCGAATTTTTTCCAGGAATATTTTGGTATTTTCCAGGAATTTTTTCGACTATCCCAGAGTGGCGATGGCTTTATGTATTGCACATGCGCACCACATCATTTGCACCACAAGCTTTGCCATTTCATTCTTCGCTAGGCTAGCTATTCCATCGTGAAACGTCTTGATACTGCAAGAAACCCGTTCTCGTTCTATTAATAAGGTCAAGTTCGCAAGTTTTTCATTCTCGCCAGTTATAGATTTGAAAATAAAATAGAATTGAATAAATAATGATTTGCTCCATATATTAATGGCGTCATTCTCGAAATCCCTGTTCCCGTTTAATTAACAAGGCCGAGTTCGCATATTTTCTAATAGATCGCGCTGAGAAAAATAATAACGAGTGAGGTACGTTCTGCTCGATAGATGGCGCTGCGAGATAATTTCCCAAATAACCGTCTTCGCCTTTGGCGACAGAAGCCCATTTCCTCTCTATGGGGATTTCATTCTTTGGCGACAGTATGGGGGGGCGCCTTTATATTCACCTCTGGTGACAGCGGCCACTGTATGGGCCTCTTCATATTCGCCTCCGGCCTCCGCTTCTATTCACCTACGGTGACAGATGAGCTTATATCGCAAAAGCGACAGAGCCTGGGCGTGCTCGGTTCTAATCTAAACTAAAGGGCCCCAACTGTAGCTCCTTCCCTCTATATTCGCCCTCCGGCGACAGGGGCAACTCCACGGGGCCCCTTTATATTCGCCTCTGGCGACAGGGGCCACTCCATGGGGCCCCTTTATATTCGCCCTTGGCGACAGTAGAGTCGGCTCTACACTTGGCCCGTGTAGAGCTCCAGCCTCCACGGAGTGAAGACGTGTTTTTACGGTGCTCCCGTAAACATACGAGAGAAATTTCCCTAATTTCCCTTTCAGTCAAAATGTAAGTTTATTTGGTCCTTGAACAACATTTTGAGATATATTTTTGAATTCCACTAATAATCAACGATCGAAGACAAATTTCCGTGAACTATTTTGTGTGTGTGATACTAACAACGCTCTCAAAACAATCTGGGTTATGTGCTTTGTGTGTGATCTCGAAGACGCTCGAAACGACATTAGTGTTGTGTAGTTTACTTGTTTATGTGACATTCTAACCAACGCAAGGATATCGTCTACTATCTTCAAACAGACTGGACATGGTAAGCCCATATTCTATATGGCCGGTTCCTAAATGCTTTCTTAATTTAAGGTCTATAATTAATGAGAAAACCGGCACGACACAGGTTTAAATAGCCGATTCATAACAACAAATTTACGGCGCCCACTAGTAAATAGACTCATTGTTCGATGTCAGCGCCACCCTACGGTAAAATAAATCAACAACGCAGCTCATTCCGGTTGATTCCAGGCGAAATCGGGCTATATTATTTTAATATTGCACTTCCAAATAGAACGCCATTTGATTAATAATAATAATAGTGTCTGACGATTTACTGCGGAAAAAATGATTTCTCCGTAAAAAATTAATATTTACATATGGTGTTTGGTGTCAATCCAGCCCTCGAGCTATCAGGAATAACATGCGAATGCTATCTAAGAGATAATTACACAATAATTAAAGATAGCTTATTGTTTTCTGAGCAATCTTTTCGTCGCCATTTCGCCTGGCCACCCGGATTAACTTACAATAGGAAGAAGAAATATCGGTAAAGAGCGAACACACACGAAGAGCCGGAGGCGGGGAAGATAGACAGCTATCATATCGTCAACGAAGGAAGGGAAGAAGGAAAAGAAACAACCGGCCTCACCCATAACGATGTTTTGTAAAAAGGGAAAAGAGAAAGCTGCGCCAGCTGCTTCAGTACCTCTGGCCATAAAAAACAACACCTCGCCGGGACAAGACATGTCCCGTTCGAATTTAAGTGCCCCATTTTTCACCGGTACGAGCACTCCACGAGGAAAGCTGCAGTCCTCGCCACCACATGTCAACCCTCGTAGAAATCGGATAGCACTTCTGGTGAGCCCGGTCAACAAAAATCCAAGCTTGCGACCACCAACTTCTCCCGAACACGGGATGATCCTTAAACCCGGAAATCCCGGGAAAGCAACAGTACCGATCACTGGGGGGAAAGAAACGGCAACTCAAACTGCTCCCTCCACCACACAGGCTACAGACAAGGGAGAGGTGGAACCACCAATCGATGAGATGACCTCCCCTCCAGACTCGCCAGGTACTGAATACCTAGACAATGCCACCATATATAAACATATATGGAATACGCTCGTGGCCCCGGCGCAAGGAAAAGGCAACAAGCCTCTCAAGAGGTTGAACAAGCTGAACTCTCAAGATCTCAGTCTCATCAAACTCCTTCTACGTACGCTAAAAATCAGAGCGGATCGAGCAGACCGCCTGACCAAAGGGGGACTTGCGCCCCCCATTACCACCGCCAAAGAGACAAAGGGCCAGAATCACCAACAATGTAAAGAAACACAAACAGATGGCGAGAAACACAGTGAGACCACCACCAACCCCCTGGAAAAGACAATGGACCAAAACGACCAGCAATGCAAAGGTTCCCAAACAAAGATCGAGGATCTCGGAGAGACCCGATTCACTCCTGTCAAAGAGACAAAAGGCCACTCAGACCAACAGCGCACAGAAAAACAAACCGAGGGCGAGGAACCACGGAAGACAAAGAGAACCAACTCCCAGGATGCAGATTCTGTTAATTGCATGGAACCACCAATGGCGGATCCCGGGTCCCTTGCAGAAGAGGGCAAGAAGACCGCGGCAAACGCAGTAGAGGACCCGCTGCAGAGCTGCTGCCGCACCCCTGAGAGTGACGCAACCGCAAACGAATATGGGGCGACGAAATCAGACACTGCATCCAGGTTCTTCGTTGGAGGAGTGGAGGACCACCTTGAGGTCTCAGGAGAGGCAGAGGAAGAGGAATTACGGGACCTCGTCAACGAACACCCGAAAAAATACTCTAAGGAAACATTCTTGGCCAAAAAAGACAACAAACACCAAGCAGTCACTAGAAACGTAGGGAAACGAAAGAAATCACCAGGCAGGGAGGGAGACATGGCACAAGGGGCACCCACAGCCTCACTCTCGACCCCCCAAGAATCCACCACAGGAGCTCATAGGCGAGATCGTACTCCGCGCTCTGCAAGAAGGAAGAGGGATATCGTAGAGGATGAGGACCCCGACTGCTCAGACTCAGACAGAGACATTGAAATTCCCACGAACCAGGTTGATACAGACGAGACTCCAAAAAACTACATAGACGCTGACGAGGAGGATCCCGCCTACATAGAAAAGATCCTGAAAGAACAGGAACAAATAAAGAAGCAGCACGGAGTAATTAACATTGCCGAAATAATTAGACAAGTTAGAGTCACCCTCCACCACTGTACCGGCCGCAAATACGGTATACCGACCAAGAAACGCCGCAGAGCGGACAAACTTCTGGACGTGATACACTTATGGGCCGAATCAACCCTAAAAGTGGCCAGAACGGCTGCATGTCAAACCGAAACATGCGGACAAACAGAGTCACTGCCACAAAATGAAACGCTAACGAACCCTGAGGACTCATACATCACGGTAGAACTGTTGCCTGCTGACCAGACAATTGAGGAAAGTACCCAGAACATCCAAGCAACGGAGAGGACAGACCGGATGGAACCCGAGGTTACCCCATCCAAAGAGATGGAAGTACACAAGTCAAAAAACACCCCCACCGACCAGCCAAAAGCCAGAGAAGAACAAAATGGGCCGAACAACCGACGCAACCCGGCTGGAAATAGCACGCAACACCCCCCCATCCGGATCACCATCACCACTTCGGACGGATCCCGTCTAATAGAAGAAATTGTCCCCGATGGTACGAGAGAGGAAGGGTGGAAAACAGTCGGGCAAAAAAGCAAAAGGACACCCATAGATCGTACACTCGAGCAACCAAGAGAACCCAACAGAAACCAGAAACAATACCGGACAAACCACCGCTACGATCAAAACAGTAAACAATCCCAGCACAACCAACTAAACGGGAACAAACGAGAAAGCACCAGACCGAACTATCACAACCACAGGAACACATACCCAACCAGGTGCAGCAGAACAGAACGACAGCAAAGAAACACCTCAAGACGGAGGGAACCGGAATCCCGCCCCTACAGACCAGGAGATCTAAGAGTAGATTCCCATATGACAGCGAGAAGGAGACAAGCCGCATCCCGAGGTGCACCAAATTCAAGACCAATTCACAACGCCGTAAGGGGGGAAGAGTACCGTCGATACACAACCCCCGGAAGAGCTCGAATCATCCCGAACCCAGTCACACCCGACAGATCGTTCTCCCAAGCAGTCAGCAACACTTCTAACCACACTATCCACACAGCGTTCACGGACGGATCGAACAGACACAGAACCAGGGGGGACCTGGTCGAGCAATTGTCCTATGCTGGCTTGGACAAATACGTCATCAACACCAAGATGTCCCAGACGGGCATCACGATAGTATGCACGAATGCAGCGTCCACCCGCGGCATCATACACGAAATATCCAGGAATTTTAAGCTGAAATTCCACTTGAGCGTAACCTCCACAACTCGCCACTTCTGAAGACCAACTATTAATATCACAACGTCAACATGCACCATAGTCCCACCAACCAACAAACAACCAAAATACTACAATTTAACTGCGACAGAAGCGAGGCTGCCATCTACTACTTAAAAAGATATGTGCAAAAACAAGCCATAGACATCATATTGCTGCAGGAACCGTGGGTGAACAAAGAGTCACTCAAAGGAATTCCCAGCGACTGGATGCAGTGGACATCCCAAAATCTCAAAGCTGCAATACTTATAGTTAACAAAAGGATAACGGGAACGACTTTTTCAACAAGAACAAATAGCGTCACAATAAAAGTAGGGCTCAACCAACAGGAATATATCCTCACGTCAGCCTACTCCTCTCCATACGACCGTTTAAAAGAGACCACTGCAGAAATAAAAGACATACTCAAGAGGGCAAGAAAAACTCCAACATTAATAGGCGCTGACCTCAATGGACAGCACACACTCCTCGGATACAAGAAAACGAGACCTAGGGGCGCCAAACTGCTCGACTTTATACGAGCAGAAAACTTAACAATTTTAAATAACGGAGAGCCAACATACGACCATGGAGGTAGAAAAGGAGGCCCTGATATTACACTTACTAACGAATTCCTCAAGTCGAACCGCATAGAGTGGCAACTCGATGATGACATCAACCACAGCCTCCAGAAGTACATCAATATCCTGATCCAAGACGGCCCGAAGACTGAGAGTGTAACAAAATATTCCAACTCCCAGAGGCGCATCAATAACTTTTTAAAACTACTGAAACCTTCAACAAAAAACCTCATTACGAAAGTCAAAGCAGCCCGCAACGAGGAGGAGCTCGAGCAAGCCGTGGAAGACACATTTGATGCCATCAAGAGCATCGGGGATCGCACCTTAAAGGTGGATAAAGAAGTTCAAAAAGACCTGACACCTTGGTGGACTCCAGAACTCGAAACCATGCGGAAAAAAGTCCGGGCACACAAAAGAAGGTATCAGAAATCGAAGGAAGAAGACAAGATTAGAACCCTTGAGATATTCCGCAAGAACAGGGCCGAATATACAAAATCGCTCAAGAAAGCAAAACGTTCCAACTGGAAAAAATTCTGCACCGAAGCCTCGGACCCCTTTGGTGAAACGTACAAGGGGACAGTTAAAAGAAGAACTCGAACACCCCAGCTTTTTATGGAGGACAGTGAGAATCACCCCATCCTTTACTCAGCACAACAACAACTGGAAAAGATGTTCCCTCTAGATGACACGCTCCCGGAGCCGGACTTCCAACAACTACTCGCATCTCACAAAGGCAAGGTAATAGAGGAGAGACCCATCACCCATTCTGAAATATCCAGAATCGTGAACAGACTCAACGATAAAAAAGCCCCTGGCCCCGACAGCATTAATAATAAACTCCTAAAAGCGATTCACCGATCCTTTCCAAGTCTGCTGCTCTCAATGTTCAACAAATGTCTGGAACTGGCCGTATTCCCGCAGCACTTCAAACTTGGTAAGGTGATTCTAATCCTAAAGAAAGACAAGGACCCGAAAAATCTGAAATCATATCGAGCCATACACCTCCTTCCCACAATAGGGAAAGTGCTGGAGAAAATAATAGTGCAACGTATAACTTACCACTCCGAAACTAACCACTGGTGGAGTGATAAGCAGTTTGGGTTCAGGCATGGCCGCTCAACGGAACATGCACTCCTCGAAATCATGGAAGAAATCGACAGGCAAAAGGAAGCCCAGCGAGACACAGTGCTCTTATCACTGGACATCCGAGGAGCATTTGACGCTCTACAATATAGAACCATCATCGAAAATATACACGAAATGCCTCTTTCATCTCACCTCTTCCAAATAGCCTGCCACACACTTAAAGGGAGGAGAGTGGCACTACAAACGTCGGAGGGTCTTGCAATCCACAATCTTTCAAAAGGCTGCCCGCAAGGATCCTGCTCCGGCCCAACTTACTGGAACACGGTCCTTGACAAACTGCTAAAGACAAACTGGCCAAATAACGTGACGGTCCAGGCATTCGCCGACGACATCGCGGTACTTGTCTCAGCACCCACGGTGAGGAAAACGAAGAATCTTGCCACTCAGGTCCTCGACAAAATCCACAACTGGATGAGCAGCCAAAACCTCAACGTGGCAATCGACAAAACCAAATTTATGTGGATCTCCCCAAAAAACCCGATCTCACTCAGGATGAATGGTTCCCTCATTCAACGTGTTAAAGTGATCAAATACCTAGGGGTCCACATCGACCAGAAAAGGACATTCATGGCGCACGTTGTCCAACAGGCAGACAAAGCCAATCGGTTGCTGCCTAGTCTCCTCGGCTGTGCGGGCAGTGGCTGGGGCATAACGAGCGACATGCGACGGACACTGTACATAACAGTCATCCAAAGAATGCTAGCATACGCAGCACCAGCATGGGGCACAAAGCTCTCTACTGATGTCAGGAAAAAACTGGACTCCGCACAGAGAGGCTTTTTGCTTTACATCACAAGGGCATATCATACAACACCGACCAACGCTCTCCAAATAATAACCAGTCTCCCACCTCTTAGCCTCTGGGTCGAACACGAAGCAAGGGTCGGTTTATCGACAAGGCTCAAACGCCCAATTATAATAAACACGAACACCATCAACCCATCCCAAATTCAGCAAAAGAGAGTGGGGTGGTCACATCACCCGGCCGCAGACATCCCAAGCCGCCAACTCACTCTGCAGCAGGATCGAACCACAGCAGAAGTGTCAATATACACAGATGGATCCAAAACGGAGGAAGGAACAGCTGCGGCGTTTGTGATCACAGAGGGTGAAACCATAATCCACAAGTGGGCGCACAAATTAAACGCCGAGGCATCCGTTTTTCAGGCGGAAATGTACGCTCTCTTGGAGGCCACGAAAAAAGAACAGCGCCTAAACAAACGAACAAAAATATTTTCGGACTCGCTGGCTTCACTTTATTCGATCCGAAACCCACTGTCAACCACAGATGCAGCCAGAGAGATTAGAAACATCCTCCTCGGCCACCCAGCCATCTCCCTAAGCTGGGTAAAAGCCCACGAAGGGAACTTCGGGAATGAGGAGGCAGACGCCGCGGCTAAACAAGCTACGAAGAAAGAGAGCATAGACTGCCACCTCCCTTACCCAGCATCATGGGTTAAGTATAACTCCACAAAAATGATGATCAAGAAATGGCAACTGAAATGGGACAGTGAAACCAAAACTGGAAGGAAAATTCACCAGATAGTCCCAAGGGTGAAGTTAAAATACAACCACTGGACGAGGGGTATGATACTGTACCTCACGGAACACGGCCCTTTCCCGTCCTACCTCAAGAGATTTAAACTGAGAGGAACAGACAAATGCAAGTGTGGGCAAACGGGAACGCCACTTCACTACGCAACGCGATGTCCACTCACAGAGGAACTGCACTTCGGGGCGCCAACAGAGTCAAACATCCCAATATGGAGAGCGGAACTCCTGAAGAGACCGGAGAGAACACAAAAATTAGCAAGACTGGTCAACTTAATCGAAATAAACGAGGACGACTTCATTCCAAAAGAGCCAGCACCACAACCGAGAAGGCGGCGCAGGGCTGCCTCTACAGAGGATGAATCATCGAATCCGGAGGACTGCTAATATGGGCCGCTGCCCCATAGTGTTCCACACCAGCTATATCCCGCAGCCGTGCACAAATTGAGTAACACTTGAGCTTCCGGGCGAGAAACACGCTCCGCAAAATGCACGCTCGCTGCAGCAAGTACTGTTCCGAACTCCGCAAATATTCTCATTTCTCTGTCTCGCATATGTTGTAACGCAGTTGTTTTCATGACCACCCCCTGCAGTGTCTCGCATTGTATCAATATGTTCCCGCTCTACCCACATTTTTCGATTTTTGCAAATCCGCTATATTTAATTACTCGCACATATTCTTGATTTGGTACATGTCTTTTTGTTTTTGTTTTGAGTGTTTTTTTTTTTTTTGGATAATTTATCGTGTTGCATTTGTTCTGTATAAATCATATTGGGCATTTCTCTGGTAAAAACGCAATTACCCATATCTGATTTTGCACATGCCCTATATATATTATATATATACGTATTCTTGCACATACATACTCATGCTTCTGTACATACCCTGTTTTTACTGCATATGTCCCGTATATACATCCGTATATAGTACTGCGCATGCTCTGTAAATGTCTCGCTGCAAATTTTCTCGCACATGGCCTGTACATACTGTTATCTAGTGCGCATCGCTCCGCTACCGTATCGCACCGTATAATTGTATCGCTCTAATTGTCGTTTTGCAAATGCCATGTATATATATATATTTGTTTCTCAGACATATCTGCATATGTTCCGTATATATAGTACTGTGCATGCTATGTAAATGTCTCGCAGCAAATTTTCTCGCACATGGCCTGTACATACTATCTAGTGCGCACAGCTCCGCTACCGTATAATTGTATCGCACTAATTGTCCTTTTGCAAATGCCATGTATATATATATATATCTGTTTCTTAGACATATCTGCATATGTTCCGTATATATGCTACTGCGCATGCTCTGTAAATGTATCGCTGCAAATTTTCTCGCACATGGCCTGTACATACTATCTAGTGCGCAGCGCTCCGCTACCGCATCGCACCGTATAATTGTATCACACTAATTGTCGTTTTGCAAATGCCATGTATATATATATATATATCTGTTTCTTAGACATATCTGCATATGTTCCGTATATATAGTACTGCGCATGCTCTGTAAATGTCTCGCTGCAAATTTTCTCGCACATGGCCTGTACATACTATCTAGTGCGCACCGCTCCGCTACCGTATCGCACCGTATAAATGTATCGCACTAATTTTCGTTTTGCAAATGCCATGTATATATATATATCTGTTTCTTAGACATATCTGCATACGTTCCGTATATATAGTACTGCGCATACTCTGTAAATGTCTCGCTACAAATTTTCTCGCACATGGCCTGTACATACTATCTAGCGCGCATCGCTCCGCTACCGTATCGCACCGTATAATTGTATGGCACTAATTGCCGTTTTGCACACGCCACACGCCATGTATATATATATATATATATATATATATATATATATATATATATATATATATATATATATATATATTTGTTTCCCAGACATATCTGCTTTGCTCATGTTCGAAATATATTGACTCGCACTGGCTGAGTGTACTCTGCGGCCGGCATATTATTCTGCTTCGGCACATACCGACTAGCTGTTTCGTAGACAACTTGTACATCGCAACAAGTCAGCAACCTACAGCCGCATCCGCAGCCCCTAAAATACTTACTGTACCCCATTCGTACATTTATATTCCGGCACAGTGTTCTTTTTAATATTTTGAAAATGCCCGCATTGGAACTGTACTGTACAAATTTTTCTCTTAACATATTGTCTGTATAATAAGTGCTGTATCATACGTCGCTTTCAGAAATAAAACAGCCTGGAAAATCCTTGAACCGGGTGGCCGGGGGCGCCTGCAACCGAGGAGGAGAACTTCAACCGACAGGGAACAGAGAGCCGCCTGGAGAGGGTGAGAAACGTAGAGAGGACAAGCAACAACACTAAGGGGGTAACTGGGTAAGGCCGAGGAGCGGGAGGGCCGGGGCGGGCGCCTAGGTGATTTCATCCCCTGGGCGCTCGCCCCGGCTCCCCCGTTCCTCTCCAGCGATACCCAACCCAATAGTGTAAAGGGCTTATATCCCTCAAGGGACAGAGCCCGGGTGTTGTCTGGACTTCAGGGGCCACCTGTAGCCCCTTTATATTCGCCTCGGGCGACAGGGGCCACTCCATGGGGCCCGTTTATACTCGCCCTTGGCGACTGGGGCCACCAGTAGCCCCTTTATATTCGCCTCGGGCGACAGGGGCCACTCCATGGGGCCCCTTTATACTCGCCCTTGGCGACAGGGGCCACCTGTAGCCCCTTTATACTCGCCCTTGGCGACAGGGGCCACCTGTATCCCCTTTATATTCGCCTCGGGCGACAGGGGCCACTCCATGGGACCCCTTTATATTCGCCCTTGGCGACAGGGGCCACCTGTAGCCCCTTTATATTCGCCTCGGGCGACAGGGGCCACTCCATGGGGCCCCTTTATATTCGCCCTTGGCGACAGGGGCCACCTGTAGCCCCTTTATACTCGCCCTCCGGCGACAGGGGCCACCTGGCCTGGCTCCTAGGGCGGGATGGGGTGGGGGGGTGCACTGCACCCAAAGCCCCCCATCTTTGGCTCTCTTCGAGCCCCGCCCACGAGAGGGAGAGGGTTCTCTTGGGTGTTCTCCCAAGGGAGAGCACCCAAGGCCCCTCTCGACTCTCGTCGAGCCCCGACTTGACTGATGGGTGCACCCCTATTTATACCCTCCGGCCACCGCCAGGTTCGAATTTTTTCCAGGAATATTTCGTTATTTTCCTGGAATTCCCCTTCGAATTTTTTCCAGGAATATTTTGGTATTTTCCAGGAATTTTTTCGACTATCCCAGAGTGGCGATGGCTTTATGTATTGCACATGCGCACCACATCATTTGCACCACAAGCTTTGCCATTTCATTCTTCGCTAGGCTAGCTATTCCGTCGTGAAACGTCTTGATACTGCAAGAAACCCGTTCTCGTTCAATTAATAAGGTCAAGTTCGCAAGTTTTTCATTCTCTCCAGTTATAGATTTGAAAATAGAATATTTAATTTGCGAAGCGTTGCCATTTCATAATAACAATGTCAGGAAAACAAATGTGGCTTTCCATCGTGAAACGTCTTGATACTGCAAGAAACCCGTTCTCGTTCTATTAATAAGGTCAAGTTCGCAAGTTTTTCATTCTCGCCAGTTATAGATTTGAAAATAAAATAGAATTGAATAAATAATGATTTGCTCCATATATTAATGGCGTCATTCTCGAAATCCCTGTTCCCGTTTAATTAACAAGGCCGAGTTCGCATATTTTCTAATAGATCGCGCTGAGAAAAATAATAACGAGTGAGGTACGTTCTGCTCGATAGATGGCGCTGCGAGATAATTTCCCAAATAACCGTCTTCGCCTTTGGCGACAGAAGCCCATTTCCTCTCTATGGGGATTTCATTCTTTGGCGACAGTATGGGGGGCGCCTTTATATTCACCTCTGGTGACAGCGGCCACTGTATGGGCCTCTTCATATTCACCTCCGGCCTCCGCTTCTATTCACCTACGGTGACAGATGAGCTTATATCGCAAAAGCGACAGAGCCTGGGCGTGCTCGGTTCTAATCTAAACTAAAGGGCCCCAACTGTAGCTCCTTCCCTCTATATTCGCCCTCCGGCGACAGGGGCAACTCCACGGGGCCCCTTTATGTTCGCCTCTGGCAACAGGGGCCACTCCATGGGGCCCCTTTATATTCGCCCTTGGCGACAGGGGCCACCTGTAGCCCCTTTATATTCGCCTCGGGCGACAGGGGCCACTCCATGGGGCCCCTTTATACTCGCCCTTGGCGACAGGGGCCACCAGTAGCCCCTTTATATTCGCCTCGGGCGACAGGGGCCACTCCATGGGGCCCCTTTATACTCGCCCTTGGCGACAGGGGCCACCTGTAGCCCCTTTATATTCGCCTCGGGCGACAGGGGCCACTCCATGGGACCCCTTTATATTCGCCCTTGGCGACAGGGGTCACCTGTAGCCCCTTTATATTCGCCTCGGGCGACAGGGGCCACTCCATGGGGCCCCTTTATATTCGCCCTTGGCGACAGGGGCCACCTGCAGCCCCTTTATACTCGCCCTCCGGCGACAGGGGCCACCTGGCCTGGCTCCTAGGGCGGGATGGGGTGGGGGGTGCACTGCACCCAAAGCCCCCCATCTTTGGCTCTCTTCGAGCCCCGCCCACGAGAGGGAGAGGGTTCTCTTGGGTGTTCTCCCAAGGGAGAGCACCCAAGGCCCCTCTCGACTCTCGTCGAGCCCCGACTTGACTGATGGGTGCACCCCTATTTATACCCTCCGGCCACCGCCAGGTTCGAATTTTTTCCAGGAATATTTCGTTATTTTCCTGGAATTCCCCTTCGAATTTTTTCCAGGAATATTTTGGTATTTTCCAGGAATTTTTTCGACTATCCCAGAGTGGCGATGGCTTTATGTATTGCACATGCGCACCGCATCATTTGCACCACAAGCTTTGCCATTTCATTCTTCGCTAGGCTAGCTATTCCGTCGTGAAACGTCTTGATACTGCAAGAAACCCGTTCTCGTTCAATTAATAAGGTCAAGTTCGCAAGTTTTTCATTCTCTCCAGTTATAGATTTGAAAATAGAATATTTAATTTGCGAAGCGTTGCCATTTCATAATAACAATGTCAGGAAAACAAATGTGGCTTTCCATCGTGAAACGTCTTGATACTGCAAGAAACCCGTTCTCGTTCTATTAATAAGGTCAAGTTCGCAAGTTTTTCATTCTCGCCAGTTATAGATTTGAAAATAAAATAGAATTGAATAAATAATGATTTGCTCCATATATTAATGGCGTCATTCTCGAAATCCCTGTTCCCGTTTAATTAACAAGGCCGAGTTCGCATATTTTCTAATAGATCGCGCTGAGAAAAATAATAACGAGTGAGGTACGTTCTGCTCGATAGATGGCGCTGCGAGATAATTTCCCAAATAACCGTCTTCGCCTTTGGCGACAGAAGCCCATTTCCTCTCTATGGGGATTTCATTCTTTGGCGACAGTATGGGGGGCGCCTTTATATTCACCTCTGGTGACAGCGGCCACTGTATGGGCCTCTTCATATTCACCTCCGGCCTCCGCTTCTATTCACCTACGGTGACAGATGAGCTTATATCGCAAAAGCGACAGAGCCTGGGCGTGCTCGGTTCTAATCTAAACTAAAGGGCCCCAACTGTAGCTCCTTCCCTCTATATTCGCCCTCAGGCGACAGGGGCAACTCCACGGGGCCCCTTTATGTTCGCCTCTGGCAACAGGGGCCACTCCATGGGGCCCCTTTATATTCGCCCTTGGCGACAGGGGCCACCTGTAGCCCCTTTATATTCGCCTCGGGCGACAGGGGCCACTCCATGGGGCCCCTTTATACTCGCCCTTGGCGACAGGGGCCACCAGTAGCCCCTTTATATTCGCCTCGGGCGACAGGGGCCACTCCATGGGGCCCCTTTATACTCGCCCTTGGCGACAGGGGCCACCTGTAGCCCCTTTATATTCGCCTCGGGCGACAGGGGCCACTCCATGGGACCCCTTTATATTCGCCCTTGGCGACAGGGGTCACCTGTAGCCCCTTTATATTCGCCTCGGGCGACAGGGGCCACTCCATGGGGCCCCTTTATATTCGCCCTTGGCGACAGGGGCCACCTGTAGCCCCTTTATACTCGCCCTCCGGCGACAGGGGCCACCTGGCCTGGCTCCTAGGGCGGGATGGGGTGGGGGGTGCACTGCACCCAAAGCCCCCCATCTTTGGCTCTCTTCGAGCCCCGCCCACGAGAGGGAGAGGGTTCTTTTGGGTGTTCTCCCAAGGGAGAGCACCCAAGGCCCCTCTCGACTCTCGTCGAGCCCCGACTTGACTGATGGGTGCACCCCTATTTATACCCTCCGGCCACCGCCAGGTTCGAATTTTTTCCAGGAATATTTCGTTATTTTCCTGGAATTCCCCTTCGAATTTTTTCCAGGAATATTTTGGTATTTTCCAGGAATTTTTTCGACTATCCCAGAGTGGCGATGGCTTTATGTATTGCACATGCGCACCGCATCATTTGCACCACAAGCTTTGCCATTTCATTCTTCGCTAGGCTAGCTATTCCGTCGTGAAACGTCTTGATACTGCAAGAAACCCGTTCTCGTTCAATTAATAATGTCAAGTTCGCAAGTTTTTCATTCTCTCCAGTTATAGATTTGAAAATAGAATATTTAATTTGCGAAGCGTTGCCATTTCATAATAACAATGTCAGGAAAACAAATGTGGCTTTCCATCGTGAAACGTCTTGATACTGCAAGAAACCCGTTCTCGTTCTATTAATAAGGTCAAGTTCGCAAGTTTTTCATTCTCGCCAGTTATAGATTTGAAAATAAAATAGAATTGAATAAATAATGATTTGCTCCATATATTAATGGCGTCATTCTCGAAATCCCTGTTCCCGTTTAATTAACAAGGCCGAGTTCGCATATTTTCTAATAGATCGCGCTGAGAAAAATAATAACGAGTGAGGTACGTTCTGCTCGATAGATGGCGCTGCGAGATAATTTCCCAAATAACCGTCTTCGCCTTTGGCGACAGAAGCCCATTTCCTCTCTATGGGGATTTCATTCTTTGGCGACAGTATGGGGGGGGCGCCTTTATATTCACCTCTGGTGACAGCGGCCACTGTATGGGCCTCTTCATATTCGCCTCCGGCCTCCGCTTCTATTCACCTACGGTGACAGATGAGCTTATATCGCAAAAGCGACAGAGCCTGGGCGTGCTCGGTTCTAATCTAAACTAAAGGGCCCCAACTGTAGCTCCTTCCCTCTATATTCGCCCTCCGGCGACAGGGGCAACTCCACGGGGCCCCTTTATATTCGCCTCTGGCGACAGGGGCCACTCCATGGGGCCCCTTTATATTCGCCCTTGGCGACAGGGGCCACCTGTAGCCCCTTTATATTCGCCTCGGGCGACAGGGGCCACTCCATGGGACCCCTTTATATTCGCCCTTGGCGACAGGGGCCACCTGTAGCCCCTTTATATTCGCCCTCCGGCGACAGGGGCCACTCCATGGGGCCCCTTTATATTCGCCCTTGGCGACAGGGGCCACCTGTAGCCCCTTTATACTCGCCCTCCGGCGACAGGGGCCACCTGGCCTGGCTCCTAGGGCGGGATGGGGTGGGGGGTGCACTGCACCCAAAGCCCCCCATCTTTGGCTCTCTTCGAGCCCCGCCCACGAGAGGGAGAGGGTTCTCTTGGGTGTTCTCCCAAGGGAGAGCACCCAAGGCCCCTCTCGACTCTCGTCGAGCCCCGACTTGACTGATGGGTGCACCCCTATTTATACCCTCCGGCCACCGCCAGGTTCGAATTTTTTCCAGGAATATTTCGTTATTTTCCTGGAATTCCCCTTCGAATTTTTTCCAGGAATATTTTGGTATTTTCCAGGAATTTTTTCGACTATCCCAGAGTGGCGATGGCTTTATGTATTGCACATGCGCACCACATCATTTGCACCACAAGCTTTGCCATTTCATTCTTCGCTAGGCTAGCTATTCCGTCGTGAAACGTCTTGATACTGCAAGAAACCCGTTCTCGTTCAATTAATAAGGTCAAGTTCGCAAGTTTTTCATTCTCTCCAGTTATAGATTTGAAAATAGAATATTTAATTTGCGAAGCGTTGCCATTTCATAATAACAATGTCAGGAAAACAAATGTGGCTTTCCATCGTGAAACGTCTTGATACTGCAAGAAACCCGTTCTCGTTCTATTAATAAGGTCAAGTTCGCAAGTTTTTCATTCTCGCCAGTTATAGATTTGAAAATAAAATAGAATTGAATAAATAATGATTTGCTCCATATATTAATGGCGTCATTCTCGAAATCCCTGTTCCCGTTTAATTAACAAGGCCGAGTTCGCATATTTTCTAATAGATCGCGCTGAGAAAAATAATAACGAGTGAGGTACGTTCTGCTCGATAGATGGCGCTGCGAGATAATTTCCCAAATAACCGTCTTCGCCTTTGGCGACAGAAGCCCATTTCCTCTCTATGGGGATTTCATTCTTTGGTGACAGTATGGGGGGGGGCGCCTTTATATTCACCTCTGGTGACAGCGGCCACTGTATGGGCCTCTTCATATTCGCCTCCGGCCTCCGCTTCTATTCACCTACGGTGACAGATGAGCTTATATCGCAAAAGCGACAGAGCCTGGGCGTGCTCGGTTCTAATCTAAACTAAAGGGCCCCAACTGTAGCTCCTTCCCTCTATATTCGCCCTCCGGCGACAGGGGCAACTCCACGGGCCCCCTTTATATTCGCCTCTGGCGACAGGGGCCACTCCATGGGGCCCCTTTATATTCGCCCTTGGCGACAGGGGCCACCTGTAGCCCCTTTATATTCGCCTCGGGCGACAGGGGCCACTCCATGGGGCCCCTTTATACTCGCCCTTGGCGACAGGGGCCACCAGTAGCCCCTTTATATTCGCCTCGGGCGACAGGGGCCACTCCATGGGGCCCCTTTATACTCGCCCTTGGCGACAGGGGCCACCTGTAGCCCCTTTATATTCGCCTCGGGCGACAGGGGCCACTCCATGGGACCCCTTTATATTCGCCCTTGGCGACAGGGGCCACCTGTAGCCCCTTTATATTCGCCTCGGGCGACAGGGGCCACTCCATGGGGCCCCTTTATATTCGCCCTTGGCGACAGGGGCCACCTGTAGCCCCTTTATACTCGCCCTCCGGCGACAGGGGCCACCTGGCCTGGCTCCTCGGGCGGGATGGGGTGGGGGGTGCACTGCACCCAAAGCCCCCCATCTTTGGCTCTCTTCGAGCCCCGCCCACGAGAGGGAGAGGGTTCTCTTGGGTGTTCTCCCAAGGGAGAGCACCCAAGGCCCCTCTCGACTCTCGTCGAGCCCCGACTTGACTGATGGGTGCACCCCTATTTATACCCTCCGGCCACCGCCAGGTTCGAATTTTTTCCAGGAATATTTCGTTATTTTCCTGGAATTCCCCTTCGAATTTTTTCCAGGAATATTTCGTTATTTTCCTGGAATTCCCCTTCGAATTTTTTCCAGGAATATTTTGGTATTTTCCAGGAATTTTTTCGACTATCCCAGAGTGGCGATGGCTTTATGTATTGCACATGCGCACCACATCATTTGCACCACAAGCTTTGCCATTTCATTCTTCGCTAGGCTAGCTATTCCGTCGTGAAACGTCTTGATACTGCAAGAAACCCGTTCTCGTTCAATTAATAAGGTCAAGTTCGCAAGTTTTTCATTCTCTCCAGTTATAGATTTGAAAATAGAATATTTAATTTGCGAAGCGTTGCCATTTCATAATAACAATGTCAGGAAAACAAATGTGGCTTTCCATCGTGAAACGTCTTGATACTGCAAGAAACCCGTTCTCGTTCTATTAATAAGGTCAAGTTCGCAAGTTTTTCATTCTCGCCAGTTATAGATTTGAAAATAAAATAGAATTGAATAAATAATGATTTGCTCCATATATTAATGGCGTCATTCTCGAAATCCCTGTTCCCGTTTAATTAACAAGGCCGAGTTCGCATATTTTCTAATAGATCGCGCTGAGAAAAATAATAACGAGTGAGGTACGTTCTGCTCGATAGATGGCGCTGCGAGATAATTTCCCAAATAACCGTCTTCGCCTTTGGCGACAGAAGCCCATTTCCTCTCTATGGGGATTTCATTCTTTGGCGACAGTATGGGGGGGGGCGCCTTTATATTCACCTCTGGTGACAGCGGCCACTGTATGGGCCTCTTCATATTCGCCTCCGGCCTCCGCTTCTATTCACCTACGGTGACAGATGAGCTTATATCGCAAAAGCGACAGAGCCTGGGCGTGCTCGGTTCTAATCTAAACTAAAGGGCCCCAACTGTAGCTCCTTCCCTCTATATTCGCCCTCCGGCGACAGGGGCAACTCCACGGGGCCCCTTTATATTCGCCTCTGGCGACAGGGGCCACTCCATGGGGCCACTTTATATTCGCCCTTGGCGACAGGGGCCACCTGTAGCCCCTTTATATTCGCCTCGGGCGACAGGGGCCACTCCATGGGGCCCCTTTATACTCGCCCTTGGCGACAGGGGCCACCAGTTGCCCCTTTATATTCGCCTCGGGCGACAGGGGCCACTCCATGGGGCCCCTTTATACTCGCCCTTGGCGACAGGGGCCACCTGTAGCCCCTTTATATTCGCCTCGGACGACAGGGGCCACTCCATGGGACCCCTTTATATTCGCCCTTGGCGACAGGGGCCACCTGTAGCCCCTTTATATTCGCCTCGGGCGACAGGGGCCACTCCATGGGGCCCCTTTATATTCGCCCTTGGCGACAGGGGCCACCTGTAGCCCCTTTATACTCGCCCTCCGGCGACAGGGGCCACCTGGCCTGGCTCCTAGGGCGGGATGGGGTGGGGGGTGCACTGCACCCAAAGCCCCCCATCTTTGGCTCTCTTCGAGCCCCGCCCACGAGAGGGAGAGGGTTCTCTTGGGTGTTCTCCCAAGGGAGAGCACCCAAGGCCCCTCTCGACTCTCGTCGAGCCCCGACTTGACTGATGGGTGCACCCCTATTTATACCCTCCGGCCACCGCCAGGTTCGAATTTTTTCCAGGAATATTTCGTTATTTTCCTGGAATTCCCCTTCGAATTTTTTCCAGGAATATTTTGGTATTTTCCAGGAATTTTTTCGACTATCCCAGAGTGGCGATGGCTTTATGTATTGCACATGCGCACCACATCATTTGCACCACAAGCTTTGCCATTTCATTCTTCGCTAGGCTAGCTATTCCGTCGTGAAACGTCTTGATACTGCAAGAAACCCGTTCTCGTTCAATTAATAAGGTCAAGTTCGCAAGTTTTTCATTCTCTCCAGTTATAGATTTGAAAATAGAATATTTAATTTGCGAAGCGTTGCCATTTCATAATAACAATGTCAGGAAAACAAATGTGGCTTTCCATCGTGAAACGTCTTGATACTGCAAGAAACCCGTTCTCGTTCTATTAATAAGGTCAAGTTCGCAAGTTTTTCATTCTCGCCAGTTATAGATTTGAAAATAAAATAGAATTGAATAAATAATGATTTGCTCCATATATTAATGGCGTCATTCTCGAAATCCCTGTTCCCGTTTAATTAACAAGGCCGAGTTCGCATATTTTCTAATAGATCGCGCTGAGAAAAATAATAACGAGTGAGGTACGTTCTGCTCGATAGATGGCGCTGCGAGATAATTTCCCAAATAACCGTCTTCGCCTTTGGCGACAGAAGCCCATTTCCTCTCTATGGGGATTTCATTCTTTGGCGACAGTATGGGGGGGGCGCCTTTATATTCACCTCTGGTGACAGCGGCCACTGTATGGGCCTCTTCATATTCGCCTCCGGCCTCCGCTTCTATTCACCTACGGTGACAGATGAGCTTATATCGCAAAAGCGACAGAGCCTGGGCGTGCTCGGTTCTAATCTAAACTAAAGGGCCCCAACTGTAGCTCCTTCCCTCTATATTCGCCCTCCGGCGACAGGGGCAACTCCACGGGGCCCCTTTATATTCGCCTCTGGCGACAGGGGCCACTCCATGGGGCCCCTTTATATTCGCCCTTGGCGACAGGGGCCACCTGTAGCCCCTTTATATTCGCCTCGGGCGACAGGGGCCACTCCATGGGGCCCCTTTATACTCGCCCTTGGCGACAGGGGCCACCAGTAGCCCCTTTATATTCGCCTCGGGCGACAGGGGCCACTCCATGGGGCCCCTTTATACTCGCCCTTGGCGACAGGGGCCACCTGTAGCCCCTTTATATTCGCCTCGGACGACAGGGGCCCTCCATGGGACCCCTTTATATTCGCCCTTGGCGACAGGGGCCACCTGTAGCCACTTTATATTCGCCTCGGACGACAGGGGCCCTCCATGGGACCCCTTTATATTCGCCCTTGGCGACAGGGGCCACCTGTAGCCCCTTTATATTCGCCTCGGGCGACAGGGGCCACTCCATGGGGCCCCTTTATATTCGCCCTTGGCGACAGGGGCCACCTGTAGCCCCTTTATACTCGCCCTCCGGCGACAGGGGCCACCTGGCCTGGCTCCTAGGGCGGGATGGGGTGGGGGGTGCACTGCACCCAAAGCCCCCCATCTTTGGCTCTCTTCGAGCCCCGCCCACGAGAGGGAGAGGGTTCTCTTGGGTGTTCTCCCAAGGGAGAGCACCCAAGGCCCCTCTCGACTCTCGTCGAGCCCCGACTTGACTGATTGGTGCACCCCTATTTATACCCTCCGGCCACCGCCAGGTTCGAATTTTTTCCAGGAATATTTCGTTATTTTCCTGGAATTCCCCTTCGAATTTTTTCCAGGAATATTTTGGTATTTTCCAGGAATTTTTTCGACTATCCCAGAGTGGCGATGGCTTTATGTATTGCACATGCGCACCACATCATTTGCACCACAAGCTTTGCCATTTCATTCTTCGCTAGGCTAGCTATTCCGTCGTGAAACGTCTTGATACTGCAAGAAACCCGTTCTCGTTCAATTAATAAGGTCAAGTTCGCAAGTTTTTCATTCTCTCCAGTTATAGATTTGAAAATAGAATATTTAATTTGCGAAGCGTTGCCATTTCATAATAACAATGTCAGGAAAACAAATGTGGCTTTCCATCGTGAAACGTCTTGATACTGCAAGAAACCCGTTCTCGTTCTATTAATAAGGTCAAGTTCGCAAGTTTTTCATTCTCGCCAGTTATAGATTTGAAAATAAAATAGAATTGAATAAATAATGATTTGCTCCATATATTAATGGCGTCATTCTCGAAATCCCTGTTCCCGTTTAATTAACAAGGCCGAGTTCGCATATTTTCTAATAGATCGCGCTGAGAAAAATAATAACGAGTGAGGTACGTTCTGCTCGATAGATGGCGCTGCGAGATAATTTCCCAAATAACCGTCTTCGCCTTTGGCGACAGAAGCCCATTTCCTCTCTATGGGGATTTCATTCTTTGGCGACAGTATGGGGGGGGGCGCCTTTATATTCACCTCTGGTGACAGCGGCCACTGTATGGGCCTCTTCATATTCGCCTCCGGCCTCCGCTTCTATTCACCTACGGTGACAGATGAGCTTATATCGCAAAAGCGACAGAGCCTGGGCGTGCTCGGTTCTAATCTAAACTAAAGGGCCCCAACTGTAGCTCCTTCCCTCTATATTCGCCCTCCGGCGACAGGGGCAACTCCACGGGGCCCCTTTATATTCGCCTCTGGCGACAGGGGCCACTCCATGGGGCCCCTTTATATTCGCCCTTGGCGACAGGGGCCACCTGTAGCCCCTTTATATTCGCCTCGGGCGACAGGGGCCACTCCATGGGACCCCTTTATATTCGCCTCGGGCGACAGGGGCCACTCCATGGGGCCCCTTTATATTCGCCTCGGGCGACAGGGGCCACTCCATGGGGCCCCTTTATATTCACCCTTGGCGACAGGGGCCACCTGTAGCCCCTTTATACTCGCCCTCCGGCGACAGGGGCCACCTGGCCTGGCTCCTAGGGCGGGATGGGGTGGGGGGTGCACTGCACCCAAAGCCCCCCATCTTTGGCTCTCTTCGAGCCCCGACTTGACTGATGGGTGCACCCCTATTTATACCCTCCGGCCACCGCCAGGTTCGAATTTTTTCCAGGAATATTTCGTTATTTTCCTGGAATTCCCCTTCGAATTTTTTCCAGCAATATTTTGGTATTTTCCAGGAATTTTTTCGACTATCCCAGAGTGGCGATGGCTTTATGTATTGCACATGCGCACCACATCATTTGCACCACAAGCTTTGCCATTTCATTCTTCGCTAGGCTAGCTATTCCGTCGTGAAACGTCTTGATACTGCAAGAAACCCGTTCTCGTTCAATTAATAAGGTCAAGTTCGCAAGTTTTTCATTCTCTCCAGTTATAGATTTGAAAATAGAATATTTAATTTGCGAAGCGTTGCCATTTCATAATAACAATGTCAGGAAAACAAATGTGGCTTTCCATCGTGAAACGTCTTGATACTGCAAGAAACCCGTTCTCGTTCTATTAATAAGGTCAAGTTCGCAAGTTTTTCATTCTCGCCAGTTATAGATTTGAAAATAAAATAGAATTGAATAAATAATGATTTGCTCCATATATTAATGGCGTCATTCTCGAAATCCCTGTTCCCGTTTAATTAACAAGGCCGAGTTCGCATATTTTCTAATAGATCGCGCTGAGAAAAATAATAACGAGTGAGGTACGTTCTGCTCGATAGATGGCGCTGCGAGATAATTTCCCAAATAACCGTCTTCGCCTTTGGCGACAGAAGCCCATTTCCTCTCTATGGGGATTTCATTCTTTGGCGACAGTATGGGGGGGGCGCCTTTATATTCACCTCTGGTGACAGCGGCCACTGTATGGGCCTCTTCATATTCGCCTCCGGCCTCCGCTTCTATTCACCTACGGTGACAGATGAGCTTATATCGCAAAAGCGACAGAGCCTGGGCGTGCTCGGTTCTAATCTAAACTAAAGGGCCCCAACTGTAGCTCCTTCCCTCTATATTCGCCCTCCGGCGACAGGGGCAACTCCACGGGGCCCCTTTATATTCGCCTCTGGCGACAGGGGCCACTCCATGGGGACCCTTTATATTCGCCCTTGGCGACAGGGGCCACCTGTAGCCCCTTTATATTCGCCTCGGGCGACAGGGGCCACTCCATGGGGCCCCTTTATACTCGCCCTTGGCGACAGGGGCCACCTGTAGCCCCTTTATATTCCCCTCGGGCGACAGGGGACACTCCATGGGACCCCTTTATATTCGCCCTTGGCGACAGGGGCCACCTGTAGCCCCTTTATATTCGCCTCGGGCGACAGGGGCCACTCCATGGGGCCCCTTTATACTCGCCCTCCGGCGGCAGGGGCCACCTGGCCTGGCTCCTAGGGCGGGATGGGGTGGGGGGTGCACTGCACCCAAAGCCCCCATCTTTGGCTCTCTTCGAGCCCCGCCCACGAGAGGGAGAGGGTTCTCTTGGGTGTTCTCCCAAGGGAGAGCACCCAAGGCCCCTCTCGACTCTCGTCGAGCCCCGACTTGACTGATGGGTGCACCCCTATTTATACCCTCCGGCCACCGCCAGGTTCGAATTTTTTCCAGGAATATTTCGTTATTTTCCTGGAATTCCCCTTCGAATTTTTTCCAGGAATATTTTGGTATTTTCCAGGAATTTTTTCGACTATCCCAGAGTGGCGATGGCTTTATGTATTGCACATGCGCACCACATCATTTGCACCACAAGCTTTGCCATTTCATTCTTCGCTAGGCTAGCTATTCCGTCGTGAAACGTCTTGATACTGCAAGAAACCCGTTTTCGTTCAATTAATAAGGTCAAGTTCGCAAGTTTTTCATTCTCTCCAGTTATAGATTTGAAAATAGAATATTTAATTTGCGAAGCGTTGCCATTTCATAATAACAATGTCAGGAAAACAAATGTGGCTTTCCATCGTGAAACGTCTTGATACTGCAAGAAACCCGTTCTCGTTCTATTAATAAGGTCAAGTTCGCAAGTTTTTCATTCTCGCCAGTTATAGATTTGAAAATAAATTAGAATTGAATAAATAATGATTTGCTCCATATATTAATGGCGTCATTCTCGAAATCCCTGTTCCCGTTTAATTAACAAGGCCGAGTTCGCATATTTTCTAATAGATCGCGCTGAGAAAAATAATAACGAGTGAGGTACGTTCTGCTCGATAGATGGCGCTGCGAGATAATTTCCCATATAACCGTCTTCGCCTTTGGCGACAGAAGCTCATTTCCTCTCTATGGGGATTTCATTCTTTGGCGACAGTATGGGGGGGGCGCCTTTATATTCACCTCTGGTGACAGCGGCCACTGTATGGGCCTCTTCATATTCGACTCCGGCCTCCGCTTCTATTCACCTACGGTGACAGATGAGCTTATATCGCAAAAGCGACAGAGCCTGGGCGTGCTCGGTTCTAATCTAAACTAAAGGGCCCCAACTGTAGCTCCTTCCCTCTATATTCGCCCTCCGGCGACAGGGGCAACTCCACGGGGCCCCTTTATATTCGCCTCTGGCGACAGGGGCCACTCCATGGGGCCCCTTTATATTCGCCCTTGGCGACAGGGGCCACCAGTAGCCCCTTTATATTCGCCTCGGGCGACAGGGGCCACTCCATGGGGCCCCTTTATACTCGCCCTTGGCGACAGGGGCCACCTGTAGCCCCTTTATATTCGCCTCGGGCGACAGGGGCCACTTTATGGGACCCCTTTATATTCGCCCTTGGCGACAGGGGCCACCTGTAGCCCCTTTATATTCGCCTCGGGCGACAGGGGCACTCCATGGGGCCCCTTTATATTCGCCCTTGGCGACAGGGGCCACCTGGCCTGGCTCCTAGGGCGGGATGGGGTGGGGGGTGCACTGCACCCAAAGCCCCCCATCTTTGGCTCTCTTCGAGCCCCGCCCACGAGAGGGAGAGGGTTCTCTTGGGTGTTCTCCCAAGGGAGAGCACCCAAGGCCCCTCTCGACTCTCGTCGAGCCCCGACTTGACTGATGGGTGCACCCCTATTTATACCCTCCGGCCACCGCCAGGTTCGAATTTTTTCCAGGAATATTTCGTTATTTTCCTGGAATTCCCCTTCGAATTTTTTCCAGGAATATTTTGGTATTTTCCAGGAATTTTTTCGACTATCCCAGAGTGGCGATGGCTTTATGTATTGCACATGCGCACCACATCATTTGCACCACAAGCTTTGCCATTTCATTCTTCGCTAGGCTAGCTATTCCGTCGTGAAACGTCTTGATACTGCAAGAAACCCGTTCTCGTTCAATTAATAAGGTCAAGTTCGCAAGTTTTTCATTCTCTCCAGTTATAGATTTGAAAATAGAATATTTAATTTGCGAAGCGTTGCCATTTCATAATAACAATGTCAGGAAAACAAATGTGGCTTTCCATCGTGAAACGTCTTGATACTGCAAGAAACCCGTTCTCGTTCTATTAATAAGGTCAAGTTCGCAAGTTTTTCATTCTCGCCAGTTATAGATTTGAAAATAAAATAGAATTGAATAAATAATGATTTGCTCCATATATTAATGGCGTCATTCTCGAAATCCCTGTTCCCGTTTAATTAACAAGGCCGAGTTCGCATATTTTCTAATAGATCGCGCTGAGAAAAATAATAACGAGTGAGGTACGTTCTGCTCGATAGATGGCGCTGCGAGATAATTTCCCAAATAACCGTCTTCGCCTTTGGCGACAGAAGCCCATTTCCTCTCTATGGGGATTTCATTCTTTGGCGACAGTATGGGGGGGGGCGCCTTTATATTCACCTCTGGTGACAGCGGCCACTGTATGGGCCTCTTCATATTCGCCTCCGGCCTCCGCTTCTATTCACCTACGGTGACAGATGAGCTTATATCGCAAAAGCGACAGAGCCTGGGCGTGCTCGGTTCTAATCTAAACTAAAGGGTCCCAACTGTAGCTCCTTCCCTCTATATTCGCCCTCCGGCGACAGGGGCAACTCCACGGGGCCCCTTTATATTCGCCTCTGGCGACAGGGGCCACTCCATGGGGCCCCTTTATATTCGCCCTTGGCGACAGGGGCCACCAGTAGCCCCTTTATATTCGCCTCGGGCGACAGGGGCCACTCCATGGGACCCCTTTATATTCGCCCTTGGCGACAGGGGCCACCTGTAGCCCCTTTATATTCGCCTCGGGCGACAGGGGCCACTTTATGGGACCCCTTTATATTCGCCCTTGGCGACAGGGGCCACCTGGCCTGGCTCCTAGGGCGGGATGGGGTGGGGGGTGCACTGCACCCAAAGCCCCCCATCTTTGGCTCTCTTCGAGCCCCGCCCACGAGAGGGAGAGGGTTCTCTTGGGTGTTCTCCCAAGGGAGAGCACCCAAGGCCCCTCTCGACTCTCGTCGAGCCCCGACTTGACTGATGGGTGCACCCCTATTTATACCCTCCGGCCACCGCCAGGTTCGAATTTTTTCCAGGAATATTTCGTTATTTTCCTGGAATTCCCCTTCGAATTTTTTCCAGGAATATTTTGGTATTTTCCAGGAATTTTTTCGACTATCCCAGAGTGGCGATGGGTTTATGTATTGCACATGCGCACCACATCATTTGCACCACAAGCTTTGCCATTTCATTCTTCGCTAGGCTAGCTATTCCGTCGTGAAACGTCTTGATACTGCAAGAAACCCGTTCTCGTTCAATTAATAAGGTCAAGTTCGCAAGTTTTTCATTCTCTCCAGTTATAGATTTGAAAATAGAATATTTAATTTGCGAAGCGTTGCCATTTCATAATAACATTGTCAGGAAAACAAATGTGGCTTTCCATCGTGAAACGTCTTGATACTGCAAGAAACCCGTTCTCGTTCTATTAATAAGGTCAAGTTCGCAAGTTTTTCATTCTCGCCAGTTATAGATTTGAAAATAAAATAGAATTGAATAAATAATGATTTGCTCCATATATTAATGGCGTCATTCTCGAAATCCCTGTTCCCGTTTAATTAACAAGGCCGAGTTCGCATATTTTCTAATAGATCGCGCTGAGAAAAATAATAACGAGTGAGGTACGTTCTGCTCGATAGATGGCGCTGCGAGATAATTTCCCAAATAACCGTCTTCGCCTTTGGCGACAGAAGCCCATTTCCTCTCTATGGGGATTTCATTCTTTGGCGACAGTATGGGGGGGGGCGCCTTTATATTCACCTCTGGTGACAGCGGCCACTGTATGGGCCTCTTCATATTCGCCTCCGGCCTCCGCTTCTATTCACCTACGGTGACAGATGAGCTTATATCGCAAAAGCGACAGAGCCTGGGCGTGCTCGGTTCTAATCTAAACTAAATGGTCCCAACTGTAGCTCCTTCCCTCTATATTCGCCCTCCGGCGACAGGGGCAACTCCACGGGGCCCCTTTATATTCGCCTCTGGCGACAGGGGCCACTCCATGGGGCCCCTTTATATTCGCCCTTGGCGACAGGGGCCACCAGTAGCCCCTTTATATTCGCCTCGGCCGACAGGGGCCACTCCATGGGGCCCCTTTATACTCGCCCTTGGCGACAGGGGCCACCTGTAGCCCCTTTATATTCGCCTCGGGCGACAGGGGCCACTTTATGGGACCCCTTTATATTCGCCCTTGGCGACAGGGGCCACCTGTAGCCCCTTTATATTCGCCTCGGGCGACAGGGGCACTCCATGGGGCCCCTTTATATTCGCCCTTGGCGACAGGGGCCACCTGGCCTGGCTCCTAGGGCGGGATGGGGTGGGGGGTGCACTGCACCCAAAGCCCCCCATCTTTGGCTCTCTTCGAGCCCCGCCCACGAGAGGGAGAGGGTTCTCTTGGGTGTTCTCCCAAGGGAGAGCACCCAAGGCCCCTCTCGACTCTCGTCGAGCCCCGACTTGACTGATGGGTGCACCCCTATTTATACCCTCCGGCCACCGCCAGGTTCGAATTTTTTCCAGGAATATTTCGTTATTTTCCTGGAATTCCCCTTCGAATTTTTTCCAGGAATATTTTGGTATTTTCCAGGAATTTTTTCGACTATCCCAGAGTGGCGATGGCTTTATGTATTGCACATGCGCACCACATCATTTGCACCACAAGCTTTGCCATTTCATTCTTCGCTAGGCTAGCTATTCCGTCGTGAAACGTCTTGATACTGCAAGAAACCCGTTCTCGTTCAATTAATAAGGTCAAGTTCGCAAGTTTTTCATTCTCTCCAGTTATAGATTTGAAAATAGAATATTTAATTTGCGAAGCGTTGCCATTTCATAATAACAATGTCAGGAAAACAAATGTGGCTTTCCATCGTGAAACGTCTTGATACTGCAAGAAACCCGTTCTCGTTCTATTAATAAGGTCAAGTTCGCAAGTTTTTCATTCTCGCCAGTTATAGATTTGAAAATAAAATAGAATTGAATAAATAATGATTTGCTCCATATATTAATGGCGTCATTCTCGAAATCCCTGTTCCCGTTTAATTAACAAGGCCGAGTTCGCATATTTTCTAATAGATCGCGCTGAGAAAAATAATAACGAGTGAGGTACGTTCTGCTCGATAGATGGCGCTGCGAGATAATTTCCCAAATAACCGTCTTCGCCTTTGGCGACAGAAGCCCATTTCCTCTCTATGGGGATTTCATTCTTTGGCGACAGTATGGGGGGGGGGGCGCCTTTATATTCACCTCTGGTGACAGCGGCCACTGTATGGGCCTCTTCATATTCGCCTCCGGCCTCCGCTTCTATTCACCTACGGTGACAGATGAGCTTATATCGCAAAAGCGACAGAGCCTGGGCGTGCTCGGTTCTAATCTAAACTAAAGGGTCCCAACTGTAGCTCCTTCCCTCTATATTCGCCCTCCGGCGACAGGGGCAACTCCACGGGGCCCCTTTATATTCGCCTATGGCGACAGGGGCCACTCCATGGGGCCCCTTTATATTCGCCCTTGGCGACAGGGGCCACCTGTAGCCCCTTTATATTCGCCCTTGGCGACAGGGGCCACCTGTAGCCCCTTTATATTCGCCTCGGGCAACAGGGGCCACTCCATGGGGCCCCTTTATACTCGCCCTTGGCGACAGGGGCCACCAGTAGCCCCTTTATATTCGCCTCGGTCGACAGGGGCCACTCCATGGGGCCCCTTTATACTCGCCCTGGGCGACAGGGGCCACCTGTAGCCCCTTTATATTCGCCTCGGGCGACAGGGGCCACTCCATGGGACCCCTTTATATTCGCCCTTAGCGACAGCGGCCACCTGTAGCCCCTTTATATTCGCCTCGGGCGACAGGGGCCACTCCATGGGGCCCCTTTATATTCGCCCTTGGCGACAAGGGCCACCTGTAGCCCCTTTATACTCGCCCTCCGGCGACAGGGGCCACCTGGCCTGGCTCCTAGGGCGGGATGGCGTGGGGGGGTGCATTGCACCCAAAGCCCCCCATCTTTGGCTCTCTTCGAGCCCCGCCCACGAGAGGGAGAGGGTTCTCTTGGGTGTTCTCCCAAGGGAGAGCACACAAGGCCCCTCTCGACTCTCGTCGAGCCCCGACTTGACTGATGGGTGCACCCCTATTTATACCCTCCGGCCACCGCCAGGTTCGAATTTTTTCCAGGAATATTTCGTTATTTTCCTGGAATTCCCCTTCGAATTTTTTCCAGGAATATTTTGGTATTTTCCAGGAATTTTTTCGACTATCCCAGAGTGGCGATGGCTTTATGTATTGCACATGCGCACCACATCATTTGCACCACAAGCTTTGCCATTTCATTCTTCGCTAGGCTAGCTATTCCGTCGTGAAACGTCTTGATACTGCAAGAAACCCGTTCTCGTTCAATTAATAAGGTCAAGTTCGCAAGTTTTTCATTCTCTCCAGTTATAGATTTGAAAATAGAATATTTAATTTGCGAAGCGTTGCCATTTCATAATAACAATGTCAGGAAAACAAATGTGGCTTTCCATCGTGAAACGTCTTGATACTGCAAGAAACCCGTTCTCGTTCTATTAATAAGGTCAAGTTCGCAAGTTTTTCATTCTCGCCAGTTATAGATTTGAAAATAAAATAGAATTGAATAAATAATGATTTGCTCCATATATTAATGGCGTCATTCTCGAAATCCCTGTTCCCGTTTAATTAACAAGGCCGAGTTCGCATATTTTCTAATAGATCGCGCTGAGAAAAATAATAACGAGTGAGGTACGTTCTGCTCGATAGATGGCGCTGCGAGATAATTTCCCAAATAACCGTCTTCGCCTTTGGCGACAGAAGCCCATTTCCTCTCTATGGGGATTTCATTCTTTGGCGACAGTATGGGGGGGGCGCCTTTATATTCACCTCTGGTGAGAGCGGCCACTGTATGGGCCTCTTCATATTCGCCTCCGGCCTCCGCTTCTATTCACCTACGGTGACAGATGAGCTTATATCGCAAAAGCGACAGAGCCTGGGCGTGCTCGGTTCTAATCTAAACTAAAGGGCCCCAACTGTAGCTCCTTCCCTCTATATTCGCCCTCCGGCGACAGGGGCCACTCCATGGGGCCCCTTTATATTCGCCCTTGGCGACAGGGGCCACCTGTAGCCCCTTTATATTCGCCTCGGGCGACAGGGGCCACTCCATGGGGCCCCTTTATACTCGCCCTTGGCGACAGGGGCCACCAGTAGCCCCTTTATATTCGCCTCGGGCGACAGGGGCCACTCCATGGGGCCCCTTTATACTCGCCCTTGGCGACAGGGGCCACCTGTAGCCCCTTTATATTCGCCTCAGGCGACAGGGGCCACTCCATGGGACCCCTTTATATTCGCCCTTGGCGACAGGGGCCACCTGTAGCCCCTTTATATTCGCCTCGGGCGACAGGGGCCACTCCATGGGGCCCCTTTATATTCGCCCTTGGCGACAGGGGCCACCTGTAGCCCCTTTATACTCGCCCTCCGGCGACAGGGGCCACCTGGCCTGGCTCCTAGGGCGAGATGGGGTGGGGGGTGCACTGCACCAAAAGCCCCCCATCTTTGGCTCTCTTCGAGCCCCGCCCACGAGAGGGAGAGGGTTCTCTTGGGTGTTCTCCCAAGGGAGAGCACCCAAGGCCCCTCTCGACTCTCGTCGAGCCCCGACTTGACTGATGGGTGCACCCCTATTTATACCCTCCGGCCACCGCCAGGTTCGAATTTTTTCCAGGAATATTTCGTTATTTTCCTGGAATTCCCCTTCGAATTTTTTCCAGCAATATTTTGGTATTTTCCAGGAATTTTTTCGACTATCCCAGAGTGGCGATGGCTTTATGTATTGCACATGCGCACCACATCATTTGCACCACAAGCTTTGCCATTTCATTCTTCGCTAGGCTAGCTATTCCGTCGTGAAACGTCTTGATACTGCAAGAAACCCGTTCTCGTTCAATTAATAAGGTCAAGTTCGCAAGTTTTTCATTCTCTCCAGTTATAGATTTGAAAATAGAATATTTAATTTGCGAAGCGTTGCCATTTCATAATAACAATGTCAGGAAAACAAATGTGGCTTTCCATCGTGAAACGTCTTGATACTGCAAGAAACCCGTTCTCGTTCTATTAATAAGGTCAAGTTCGCAAGTTTTTCATTCTCGCCAGTTATAGATTTGAAAATAAAATAGAATTGAATAAATAATGATTTGCTCCATATATTAATGGCGTCATTCTCGAAATCCCTGTTCCCGTTTAATTAACAAGGCCGAGTTCGCATATTTTCTAATAGATCGCGCTGAGAAAAATAATAACGAGTGAGGTACGTTCTGCTCGATAGATGGCGCTGCGAGATAATTTCCCAAATAACCGTCTTCGCCTTTGGCGACAGAAGCCCATTTCCTCTCTATGGGGATTTCATTCTTTGGCGACAGTATGGGGGGGGCGCCTTTATATTCACCTCTGGTGAGAGCGGCCACTGTATGGGCCTCTTCATATTCGCCTCCGGCCTCCGCTTCTATTCACCTACGGTGACAGATGAGCTTATATCGCAAAAGCGACAGAGCCTGGGCGTGCTCGGTTCTAATCTAAACTAAAGGGCCCCAACTGTAGCTCCTTCCCTCTATATTCGCCCTCCGGCGACAGGGGCCACTCCATGGGGCCCCTTTATATTCGCCCTTGGCGACAGGGGCCACCTGTAGCCCCTTTATATTCGCCTCGGGCGACAGGGGCCACTCCATGGGGCCCCTTTATACTCGCCCTTGGCGACAGGGGCCACCAGTAGCCCCTTTATATTCGCCTCGGGCGACAGGGGCCACTCCATGGGGCCCCTTTATACTCGCCCTTGGCGACAGGGGCCACCTGTAGCCCCTTTATATTCGCCTCAGGCGACAGGGGCCACTCCATGGGACCCCTTTATATTCGCCCTTGGCGACAGGGGCCACCTGTAGCCCCTTTATATTCGCCTCGGGCGACAGGGGCCACTCCATGGGGCCCCTTTATATTCGCCCTTGGCGACAGGGGCCACCTGTAGCCCCTTTATACTCGCCCTCCGGCGACAGGGGCCACCTGGCCTGGCTCCTAGGGCGAGATGGGGTGGGGGGTGCACTGCACCAAAAGCCCCCCATCTTTGGCTCTCTTCGAGCCCCGCCCACGAGAGGGAGAGGGTTCTCTTGGGTGTTCTCCCAAGGGAGAGCACCCAAGGCCCCTCTCGACTCTCGTCGAGCCCCGACTTGACTGATGGGTGCACCCCTATTTATACCCTCCGGCCACCGCCAGGTTCGAATTTTTTCCAGGAATATTTCGTTATTTTCCTGGAATTCCCCTTCGAATTTTTTCCAGCAATATTTTGGTATTTTCCAGGAATTTTTTCGACTATCCCAGAGTGGCGATGGCTTTATGTATTGCACATGCGCACCACATCATTTGCACCACAAGCTTTGCCATTTCATTCTTCGCTAGGCTAGCTATTCCGTCGTGAAACGTCTTGATACTGCAAGAAACCCGTTCTCGTTCAATTAATAAGGTCAAGTTCGCAAGTTTTTCATTCTCTCCAGTTATAGATTTGAAAATAGAATATTTAATTTGCGAAGCGTTGCCATTTCATAATAACAATGTCAGGAAAACAAATGTGGCTTTCCATCGTGAAACGTCTTGATACTGCAAGAAACCCGTTCTCGTTCTATTAATAAGGTCAAGTTCGCAAGTTTTTCATTCTCGCCAGTTATAGATTTGAAAATAAATTAGAATTGAATAAATAATGATTTGCTCCATATATTAATGGCGTCATTCTCGAAATCCCTGTTCCCGTTTAATTAACAAGGCCGAGTTCGCATATTTTCTAATAGATCGCGCTGAGAAAAATAATAACGAGTGAGGTACGTTCTGCTCGATAGATGGCGCTGCGAGATAATTTCCCAAATAACCGTCTTCGCCTTTGGCGACAGAAGCCCATTTCCTCTCTATGGGGATTTCATTCTTTGGCGACAGTATGGGGGGGGGGCGCCTTTATATTCACCTCTGGTGACAGCGGCCACTGTATGGGCCTCTTCATATTCGCCTCCGGCCTCCGCTTCTATTCACCTACGGTGACAGATGAGCTTATATCGCAAAAGCGACAGAGCCTGGGCGTGCTCGGTTCTAATCTAAACTAAAGGGCCCCAACTGTAGCTCCTTCCCTCTATATTCGCCCTTGGCGACAGGGGCCACCTGTAGCCCCTTTATATTCGCCTCGGGCGACAGGGGCCACTCCATGGGGCCCCTTTATACTCGCCCTTGGCGACAGGGGCCACCAGTAGCCCCTTTATATTCGCCTCGGGCGACAGGGGCCACTCCATGGGGCCCCTTTATACTCGCCCTTGGCGACAGGGGCCACCTGTAGCTCCTTTATATTCGCCTCGGGCGACAGGGGCCACTCCATGGTACCCCTTTATATTCGCCCTTGGCGACAGGGGCCACCTGTAGCCCCTTTATATTCGCCTCGGGCGACAGGGGCCACTCCATGGGGCCCCTTTATATTCGCCCTTGGCGACAGGGGCCACCTGTAGCCCCTTTATACTGGCCCTCCGGCGACAGGGGCCACCTGGCCTGGCTCCTAGGGCGGGATGGGGTGGGGGGTGCACTGCACCCAAAGCCCCCCATCTTTGGCTCTCTTCGAGCCCCGCCCACGAGAGGGAGAGGGTTCTCTTGGGTGTTCTCCCAAGGGAGAGCACCCAAGGCCCTTCTCGACTCTCGTCGAGCCCCGACTTGACTGATGGGTGCACCCCTATTTATACCCTCCGGCCACCGCCAGGTTCGAATTTTTTCCAGGAATATTTCGTTATTTTCCTGGAATTCCCCTTCGAATTTTTTCCAGGAATATTTTGGTATTTTCCAGGAATTTTTTCGACTATCCCAGAGTGGCGATGGCTTTATGTATTGCATATGCGCACCACATCATTTGCACCACAAGCTTTGCCATTTCATTCTTCGCTAGGCTAGCTATTCCGTCGTGAAACGTCTTGATACTGCAAGAAACCCGTTCTCGTTCAATTAATAAGGTCAAGTTCGCAAGTTTTTCATTCTCTCCAGTTATAGATTTGAAAATAGAATATTTAATTTGCGAAGCGTTGCCATTTCATATTAACAATGTCAGGAAAACAAATGTGGCTTTCCATCGTGAAACGTCTTGATACTGCAAGAAACCCGTTCTCGTTCTATTAATAAGGTCAAGTTCGCAAGTTTTTCATTCTCGCCAGTTATAGATTTGAAAATAAAATAGAATTGAATAAATAATGATTTGCTCCATATATTAATGGCGTCATTCTCGAAATCCCTGTTCCCGTTTAATTAACAAGGCCGAGTTCGCATATTTTCTAATAGATCGCGCTGAGAAAAATAATAACGAGTGAGGTACGTTCTGCTCGATAGATGGCGCTGCGAGATAATTTCCCAAATAACCGTCTTCGCCTTTGGCGACAGAAGCCCATTTCCTCTCTATGGGGATTTCATTCTTTGGCGACAGTATGGGGGGGGGGGCGCCTTTATATTCACCTCTGGTGACAGCGGCCACTGTATGGGCCTCTTCATATTCGCCTCCGGCCTCCGCTTCTATTCACCTACGGTGACAGATGAGCTTATATCGCAAAAGCGACAGAGCCTGGGCGTGCTCGGTTCTAATCTAAACTAAAGGGCCCCAACTGTAGCTCCTTCCCTCTATATTCGCCCTTGGCGACAGGGGCCACCTGTAGCCCCTTTATATTCGCCTCGGGCGACAGGGGCCACTCCATGGGGCCCCTTTATACTCGCCCTTGGCGACAGGGGCCACCAGTAGCCCCTTTATATTCGCCTCGGGCGACAGGGGCCACTCCATGGGGCCCCTTTATACTCGCCCTTGGCGACAGGGGCCACCTGTAGCTCCTTTATATTCGCCTCGGGCGACAGGGGCCACTCCATGGTACCCCTTTATATTCGCCCTTGGCGACAGGGGCCACCTGTAGCCCCTTTATATTCGCCTCGGGCGACAGGGGCCACTCCATGGGGCCCCTTTATATTCGCCCTTGGCGACAGGGGCCACCTGTAGCCCCTTTATACTGGCCCTCCGGCGACAGGGGCCACCTGGCCTGGCTCCTAGGGCGGGATGGGGTGGGGGGTGCACTGCACCCAAAGCCCCCCATCTTTGGCTCTCTTCGAGCCCCGCCCACGAGAGGGAGAGGGTTCTCTTGGGTGTTCTCCCAAGGGAGAGCACCCAAGGCCCTTCTCGACTCTCGTCGAGCCCCGACTTGACTGATGGGTGCACCCCTATTTATACCCTCCGGCCACCGCCAGGTTCGAATTTTTTCCAGGAATATTTCGTTATTTTCCTGGAATTCCCCTTCGAATTTTTTCCAGGAATATTTTGGTATTTTCCAGGAATTTTTTCGACTATCCCAGAGTGGCGATGGCTTTATGTATTGCATATGCGCACCACATCATTTGCACCACAAGCTTTGCCATTTCATTCTTCGCTAGGCTAGCTATTCCGTCGTGAAACGTCTTGATACTGCAAGAAACCCGTTCTCGTTCAATTAATAAGGTCAAGTTCGCAAGTTTTTCATTCTCTCCAGTTATAGATTTGAAAATAGAATATTTAATTTGCGAAGCGTTGCCATTTCATATTAACAATGTCAGGAAAACAAATGTGGCTTTCCATCGTGAAACGTCTTGATACTGCAAGAAACCCGTTCTCGTTCTATTAATAAGGTCAAGTTCGCAAGTTTTTCATTCTCGCCAGTTATAGATTTGAAAATAAAATAGAATTGAATAAATAATGATTTGCTCCATATATTAATGGCGTCATTCTCGAAATCCCTGTTCCCGTTTAATTAACAAGGCCGAGTTCGCATATTTTCTAATAGATCGCGCTGAGAAAAATAATAACGAGTGAGGTACGTTCTGCTCGATAGATGGCGCTGCGAGATAATTTCCCAAATAACCGTCTTCGCCTTTGGCGACAGAAGCCCATTTCCTCTCTATGGGGATTTCATTCTTTGGCGACAGTATGGGGGGGGCGCCTTTATATTCACCTCTGGTGAGAGCGGCCACTGTATGGGCCTCTTCATATTCGCCTCCGGCCTCCGCTTCTATTCACCTACGGTGACAGATGAGCTTATATCGCAAAAGCGACAGAGCCTGGGCGTGCTCGGTTCTAATCTAAACTAAAGGGCCCCAACTGTAGCTCCTTCCCTCTATATTCGCCCTCCGGCGACAGGGGCCACTCCATGGGGCCCCTTTATATTCGCCCTTGGCGACAGGGGCCACCTGTAGCCCCTTTATATTCGCCTCGGGCGACAGGGGCCACTCCATGGGGCCCCTTTATACTCGCCCTTGGCGACAGGGGCCACCAGTAGCCCCTTTATATTCGCCTCGGGCGACAGGGGCCACTCCATGGGGCCCCTTTATACTCGCCCTTGGCGACAGGGGCCACCTGTAGCCCCTTTATATTCGCTTGGGGCGACAGGGGCCACTCCATGGGACCCCTTTATATTCGCCCTTGGCGACAGGGGCCACCTGTAGCCCCTTTATATTCGCCTCGGGCGACAGGGGCCACTCCATGGGGCCCCTTTATATTCGCCCTTGGCGACAGGGGCCACCTGTAGCCCCTTTATACTCGCCCTCCGGCGACAGGGGCCACCTGGCCTGGCTCCTAGGGCGTGATGGGGTGGGGGGTGCACTGCACCAAAAGCCCCCCATCTTTGGCTCTCTTCGAGCCCCGCCCACGAGAGGGAGAGGGTTCTCTTGGGTGTTCTCCCAAGGGAGAGCACCCAAGGCCCCTCTCGACTCTCGTCGAGCCCCGACTTGACTGATGGGTGCACCCCTATTTATACCCTCCGGCCACCGCCAGGTTCGAATTTTTTCCAGGAATATTTCGTTATTTTCCTGGAATTCCCCTTCGAATTTTTTCCAGCAATATTTTGGTATTTTCCAGGAATTTTTTCGACTATCCCAGAGTGGCGATGGCTTTATGTATTGCACATGCGCACCACATCATTTGCACCACAAGCTTTGCCATTTCATTCTTCGCTAGGCTAGCTATTCCGTCGTGAAACGTCTTGATACTGCAAGAAACCCGTTCTCGTTCAATTAATAAGGTCAAGTTCGCAAGTTTTTCATTCTCTCCAGTTATAGATTTGAAAATAGAATATTTAATTTGCGAAGCGTTGCCATTTCATAATAACAATGTCAGGAAAACAAATGTGGCTTTCCATCGTGAAACGTCTTGATACTGCAAGAAACCCGTTCTCGTTCTATTAATAAGGTCAAGTTCGCAAGTTTTTCATTCTCGCCAGTTATAGATTTGAAAATAAATTAGAATTGAATAAATAATGATTTGCTCCATATATTAATGGCGTCATTCTCGAAATCCCTGTTCCCGTTTAATTAACAAGGCCGAGTTCGCATATTTTCTAATAGATCGCGCTGAGAAAAATAATAACGAGTGAGGTACGTTCTGCTCGATAGATGGCGCTGCGAGATAATTTCCCAAATAACCGTCTTCGCCTTTGGCGACAGAAGCCCATTTCCTCTCTATGGGGATTTCATTCTTTGGCGACAGTATGGGGGGGGGGCGCCTTTATATTCACCTCTGGTGACAGCGGCCACTGTATGGGCCTCTTCATATTCGCCTCCGGCCTCCGCTTCTATTCACCTACGGTGACAGATGAGCTTATATCGCAAAAGCGACAGAGCCTGGGCGTGCTCGGTTCTAATCTAAACTAAAGGGCCCCAACTGTAGCTCCTTCCCTCTATATTCGCCCTCCGGCGACAGGGGCAACTCCACGGGGCCCCTTTATATTCGCCTCTGGCGACAGGGGCCACTCCATGGGGCCCCTTTATATTCGCCCTTGGCGACAGGGGCCACCTGTAGCCCCTTTATATTCGCCTCGGGCGACAGGGGCCACTCCATGGGGCCCCTTTATACTCGCCCTTGGCGACAGGGGCCACCTGTAGCCCCTTTATATTCGCCTCGGGCGACAGGGGCCACTCCATGGGACCCCTTTATATTCGCCCTTGGCGACAGGGGCCACCTGTAGCCCCTTTATATTCGCCTCGGGCGACAGGGGCCACTCCATGGGGCCCCTTTATATTCGCCCTTGGCGACAGGGGCCACCTGTAGCCCCTTTATACTGGCCCTCCGGCGACAGGGGCCACCTGGCCTGGCTCCTAGGGCGGGATGGGGTGGGGGGTGCACTGCACCCAAAGCCCCCCATCTTTGGCTCTCTTCGAGCCCCGCCCACGAGAGGGAGAGGGTTCTCTTGGGTGTTCTCCCAAGGGAGAGCACCCAAGGCCCTTCTCGACTCTCGTCGAGCCCCGACTTGACTGATGGGTGCACCCCTATTTATACCCTCCGGCCACCGCCAGGTTCGAATTTTTTCCAGGAATATTTCGTTATTTTCCTGGAATTCCCCTTCGAATTTTTTCCAGGAATATTTTGGTATTTTCCAGGAATTTTTTCGACTATCCCAGAGTGGCGATGGCTTTATGTATTGCATATGCGCACCACATCATTTGCACCATAAGCTTTGCCATTTCATTCTTCGCTAGGCTAGCTATTCCGTCGTGAAACGTCTTGATACTGCAAGAAACCCGTTCTCGTTCAATTAATAAGGTCAAGTTCGCAAGTTTTTCATTCTCTCCAGTTATAGATTTGAAAATAGAATATTTAATTTGCGAAGCGTTGCCATTTCATATTAACAATGTCAGGAAAACAAATGTGGCTTTCCATCGTGAAACGTCTTGATACTGCAAGAAACCCGTTCTCGTTCTATTAATAAGGTCAAGTTCGCAAGTTTTTCATTCTCGCCAGTTATAGATTTGAAAATAAAATAGAATTGAATAAATAATGATTTGCTCCATATATTAATGGCGTCATTCTCGAAATCCCTGTTCCCGTTTAATTAACAAGGCCGAGTTCGCATATTTTCTAATAGATCGCGCTGAGAAAAATAATAACGAGTGAGGTACGTTCTGCTCGATAGATGGCGCTGCGAGATAATTTCCCAAATAACCGTCTTCGCCTTTGGCGACAGAAGCCCATTTCCTCTCTATGGGGATTTCATTCTTTGGCGACAGTATGGGGGGGGCGCCTTTATATTCACCTCTGGTGACAGCGGCCACTGTATGGGCCTCTTCATATTCGCCTCCGGCCTCCGCTTCTATTCACCTACGGTGACAGATGAGCTTATATCGCAAAAGCGACAGAGCCTGGGCGTGCTCGGTTCTAATCTAAACTAAAGGGCCCAAACTGTAGCTCCTTCCCTCTATATTCGCCCCCTGGCGACAGGGGCCACTCCATGGGGCCCCTTTATATTCGCCCTTGGCGACAGGGGCCACCTGTAGCCCCTTTATATTCGTCTCGGGCGACAGGGGCCACTCCATGGGGCCCCTTTATACTCGCCCTTGGCGACAGGGGCCACCAGTAGCCCCTTTATATTCGCCTCGGGCGACAGGGGCCACTCCATGGGGCCCCTTTATACTCGCCCTTGGAGACAGGGGCCACCTGTAGCCCCTTTATATTCGCCTCGGGCGACAGGGGCCACTCCATGGGACCCCTTTATATTCGCCCTTGGCGACAGGGGCCACCTGTAGCCCCTTTATATTCGCCTCGGGCGACAGGGGCCACTCCATGGGGCCCCTTTATATTCACCCTTGGCGACAGGGGCCACCTGTAGCCCCTTTATACTCGCCCTCCGGCGACAGGGGCCACCTGGCCTGGCTCCTAGGGCGGGATGGGGGGGGGGGTGCACTGCACCCAAAGCCCCCCATCTTTGGCTCTCTTCGAGCCCCGCCCACGAGAGGGAGAGGGTTCTCTTGGGTGTTCTCCCAAGGGAGAGCACCCAAGGCCCCTCTCGACTCTCGTCGAGCCCCGACTTGACTGATGGGTGCACCCCTATTTATACCCTCCGGCCACCGCCAGGTTCGAATTTTTTCCAGGAATATTTCGTTATTTTCCTGGAATTCCCCTTCGAATTTTTTCCAGGAATATTTTGGTATTTTCCAGGAATTTTTTCGACTATCCCAGAGTGGCGATGGCTTTATGTATTGCACATGCGCACCACATCATTTGCACCACAAGCTTTGCCATTTCATTCTTCGCTAGGCTAGCTATTCCGTCGTGAAACGTCTTGATACTGCAAGAAACCCGTTCTCGTTCAATTAATAAGGTCAAGTTCGCAAGTTTTTCATTCTCGCCAGTTATAGATTTGAAAATAAAATAGAATTCAATAAATAATGATTTGCTCCATATATTAATGGCGTCATTCTCGAAATCCCTGTTCCCGTTTAATTAACAAGGCCGAGTTCGCATATTTTCTAATAGATCGCGCTGAGAAAAATAATAACGAGTGAGGTACGTTCTGCTCGATAGATGGCGCTGCGAGATAATTTCCCAAATAACCGTCTTCGCCTTTGGCGACAGAAGCCCATTTCCTCTCTATGGGGATTTCATTCTTTGGCGACAGTATGGGGGGGCGCCTTTATATTCACCTCTGGTGACAGCGGCCACTGTATGGGCCTCTTCATATTCGCCTGCGGCCTCCGCTTCTATTCACCTACGGTGACAGATGAGCTTATATCGCAAAAGCGACAGAGCCTGGGCGTGCTCGGTTCTAATCTAAACTAAAGGGCCCCAACTGTAGCTCCTTCCCTCTATATTCGCCCTCCGGCGACAGGGGCAACTCCACGGGGCCCCTTTATATTCGCCTCTGGCGACAGGGGCCACTCCATGGGGCCCCTTTATATTCGCCCTTGGCGACAGGGGCCACCTGTAGCCCCTTTATATTCGCCTCGGGCGACAGGGGCCACTCCATGGGGCCCCTTTATACTCGCCCTTGGCGACAGGGGCCACCAGTAGCCCCTTTATATTCGCCTCGGGCGACAGGGGCCACTCCATGGGGCCCCTTTATACTCGCCCTTGGCGACAGGGGCCACCTGCAGCCCCTTTATATTCGCCTCGGGCGACAGGGGCCACTCCATGGGACCCCTTTATATTCGCCCTTGGCGACAGGGGCCACCTGTAGCCCCTTTATATTCGCCTCGGGCGACAGGGGCCACTCCATGGGGCCCCTTTATATTCGCCCTTGGCGACAGGGGCCACCTGTAGCCCCTTTATACTCGCCCTCCGGCGACAGGGGCCACCTGGCCTGGCTCCTAGGGCGGGATGGGGTGGGGGGTGCACTGCACCCAAAGCCCCCCATCTTTGGCTCTCTTCGAGCCCCGCCCACGAGAGGGAGAGGGTTCTCTTGGGTGTTCTCCCAAGGGAGAGCACCCAAGGCCCCTCTCGACTCTCGTCGAGCCCCGACTTGACTGATGGGTGCACCCCTATTTATACCCTCCGGCCACCGCCAGGTTCGAATTTTTTCCAGGAATATTTCGTTATTTTCCTGGAATTCCCCTTCGAATTTTTTCCAGGAATATTTTGGTATTTTCCAGGAATTTTTTCGACTATCCCAGAGTGGCGATGGCTTTATGTATTGCACATGCGCACCACATCATTTGCACCACAAGCTTTGCCATTTCATTCTTCGCTAGGCTAGCTATTCCGTCGTGAAACGTCTTGATACTGCAAGAAACCCGTTCTCGTTCAATTAATAAGGTCAAGTTCGCAAGTTTTTCATTCTCTCCAGTTATAGATTTGAAAATAGAATATTTAATTTGCGAAGCGTTGCCATTTCATAATAACAATGTCAGGAAAACAAATGTGGCTTTCCATCGTGAAACGTCTTGATACTGCAAGAAACCCGTTCTCGTTCTATTAATAAGGTCAAGTTCGCAAGTTTTTCATTCTCGCCAGTTATAGATTTGAAAATAAAATAGAATTGAATAAATAATGATTTGCTCCATATATTAATGGCGTCATTCTCGAAATCCCTGTTCCCGTTTAATTAACAAGGCCGAGTTCGCATATTTTCTAATAGATCGCGCTGAGAAAAATAATAACGAGTGAGGTACGTTCTGCTCGATAGATGGCGCTGCGAGATAATTTCCCAAATAACCGTCTTCGCCTTTGGCGACAGAAGCCCATTTCCTCTCTATGAGGTTTTCATTCTTTGGCGACAGTATGGGGGGGGGGCGCCTTTATATTCACCTCTGGTGACAGCGGCCACTGTATGGGCCTCTTCATATTCGCCTCCGGCCTCCGCTTCTATTCACCTACGGTGACAGATGAGCTTATATCGCAAAAGCGACAGAGCCTGGGCGTGCTCGGTTCTAATCTAAACTAAAGGGCCCCAACTGTAGCTCCTTCCCTCTATATTCGCCCTCCGGCGACAGGGGCAACTCCACGGGGCCCCTTTATATTCGCCTCTGGCGACAGGGGCCACTCCATGGGGCCCCTTTATATTCGCCCTTGGCGACAGGGGCCACCTGTAGCCCCTTTATATTCGCCCTTGGCGACAGGGGCCACCTGTAGCCCCTTTATATTCGCCTCGGGCGACAGGGGCCACTCCATGGGGCCCCTTTATACTCGCCCTTGGCGACAGGGGCCACTCCATGGGGCCCCTTTATACTCGCCCTTGGCGACAGGGGCCACCTGTAGCCCCTTTATATTCGCCTCGGACGACAGGGGCCCTCCATGGGACCCCTTTATATTCGCCCTTGGCGACAGGGGCCACCTGTAGCCCCTTTATATTCGCCTCGGGCGACAGGGGCCACTCCATGGGGCCCCTTTATATTCGCCCTTGGCGACAGGGGCCACCTGTAGCCCCTTTATACTCGCCCTCCGGCGACAGGGGCCACCTGGCCTGGCTCCTAGGGCGGGATGGGGTGGGGGGTGCACTGCACCCAAAGCCCCCCATCTTTGGCTCTCTTCGAGCCCCGCCCACGAGAGGGAGAGGGTTCTCTTGGGTGTTCTCCCAAGGGAGAGCACCCAAGGCCCCTCTCGACTCTCGTCGAGCCCCGACTTGACTGATTGGTGCACCCCTATTTATACCCTCCGGCCACCGCCAGGTTCGAATTTTTTCCAGGAATATTTCGTTATTTTCCTGGAATTCCCCTTCGAATTTTTTCCAGGAATATTTTGGTATTTTCCAGGAATTTTTTCGACTATCCCAGAGTGGCGATGGCTTTATGTATTGCACATGCGCACCACATCATTTGCACCACAAGCTTTGCCATTTCATTCTTCGCTAGGCTAGCTATTCCGTCGTGAAACGTCTTGATACTGCAAGAAACCCGTTCTCGTTCAATTAATAAGGTCAAGTTCGCAAGTTTTTCATTCTCTCCAGTTATAGATTTGAAAATAGAATATTTAATTTGCGAAGCGTTGCCATTTCATAATAACAATGTCAGGAAAACAAATGTGGCTTTCCGTCGTGAAACGTCTTGATACTGCAAGAAACCCGTTCTCGTTCAATTAATAAGGTCAAGTTCGCAAGTTTTTCATTCTCGCCAGTTATAGATTTGAAAATAAAATAGAATTCAATAAATAATGATTTGCTCCATATATTAATGGCGTCATTCTCGAAATCCCTGTTCCCGTTTAATTAACAAGGCCGAGTTCGCATATTTTCTAATAGATCGCGCTGAGAAAAATAATAACGAGTGAGGTACGTTCTGCTCGATAGATGGCGCTGCGAGATAATTTCCCAAATAACCGTCTTCGCCTTTGGCGACAGAAGCCCATTTCCTCTCTATGGGGATTTCATTCTTTGGCGACAGTATGGGGGGGGGCGCCTTTATATTCACCTCTGGTGACAGCGGCCACTGTATGGGCCTCTTCATATTCGCCTCCGGCCTCCGCTTCTATTCACCTACGGTGACAGATGAGCTTATATCGCAAAAGCGACAGAGCCTGGGCGTGCTCGGTTCTAATCTAAACTAAAGGGCCCCAACTGTAGCTCCTTCCCTCTATATTCGCCCTCCGGCGACAGGGGCAACTCCACGGGGCCCCTTTATATTCGCCTCTGGCGACAGGGGCCACTCCATGGGGCCCCTTTATATTCGCCCTTGGCGACAGGGGCCACCTGTAGCCCCTTTATATTCGCCTCGGGCGACAGGGGCCACTCCATGGGGCCCCTTTATACTCGCCCTTGGCGACAGGGGCCACCAGTAGCCCCTTTATATTCGCCTCGGGCGACAGGGGCCACTCCATGGGGCCCCTTTATACTCGCCCTTGGCGACAGGGGCCACCTGTAGCCCCTTTATATTCGCCTCGGGCGACAGGGGCCACTCCATGGGGCCCCTTTATACTCGCCCTCCGGCGGCAGGGGCCACCTGGCCTGGCTCCTAGGGCGGGATGGGGTGGGGGGTGCACTGCACCCAAAGCCCCCATCTTTGGCTCTCTTCGAGCCCCGCCCACGAGAGGGAGAGGGTTCTCTTGGGTGTTCTCCCAAGGGAGAGCACCCAAGGCCCCTCTCGACTCTCGTCGAGCCCCGACTTGACTGATGGGTGCACCCCTATTTATACCCTCCGGCCACCGCCAGGTTCGAATTTTTTCCAGGAATATTTCGTTATTTTCCTGGAATTCCCCTTCGAATTTTTTCCAGGAATATTTTGGTATTTTCCAGGAATTTTTTCGACTATCCCAGAGTGGCGATGGCTTTATGTATTGCACATGCGCACCACATCATTTGCACCACAAGCTTTGCCATTTCATTCTTCGCTAGGCTAGCTATTCCGTCGTGAAACGTCTTGATACTGCAAGAAACCCGTTCTCGTTCAATTAATAAGGTCAAGTTCGCAAGTTTTTCATTCTCTCCAGTTATAGATTTGAAAATAGAATATTTAATTTGCGAAGCGTTGCCATTTCATAATAACAATGTCAGGAAAACAAATGTGGCTTTCCATCGTGAAACGTCTTGATACTGCAAGAAACCCGTTCTCGTTCTATTAATAAGGTCAAGTTCGCAAGTTTTTCATTCTCGCCAGTTATAGATTTGAAAATAAAATAGAATTGAATAAATAATGATTTGCTCCATATATTAATGGCGTCATTCTCGAAATCCCTGTTCCCGTTTAATTAACAAGGCCGAGTTCGCATATTTTCTAATAGATCGCGCTGAGAAAAATAATAACGAGTGAGGTACGTTCTGCTCGATAGATGGCGCTGCGAGATAATTTCCCAAATAACCGTCTTCGCCTTTGGCGACAGAAGCCCATTTCCTCTCTATGAGGTTTTCATTCTTTGGCGACAGTATGGGGGGGGGGGCGCCTTTATATTCACCTCTGGTGACAGCGGCCACTGTATGGGCCTCTTCATATTCGCCTCCGGCCTCCGCTTCTATTCACCTACGGTGACAGATGAGCTTATATCGCAAAAGCGACAGAGCCTGGGCGTGCTCGGTTCTAATCTAAACTAAAGGGCCCCAACTGTAGCTCCTTCCCTCTATATTCGCCCTCCGGCGACAGGGGCAACTCCACGGGGCCCCTTTATATTCGCCTCTGGCGACAGGGGCCACTCCATGGGGCCCCTTTATATTCGCCCTTGGCGACAGGGGCCACCTGTAGCCCCTTTATATTCGCCCTTGGCGACAGGGGCCACCTGTAGCCCCTTTATATTCGCCTCGGGCGACAGGGGCCACTCCATGGGGCCCCTTTATACTCGCCCTTGGCGACAGGGGCCACTCCATGGGGCCCCTTTATACTCGCCCTTGGCGACAGGGGCCACCTGTAGCCCCTTTATATTCGCCTCGGACGACAGGGGCCCTCCATGGGACCCCTTTATATTCGCCCTTGGCGACAGGGGCCACCTGTAGCCCCTTTATATTCGCCTCGGGCGACAGGGGCCACTCCATGGGGCCCCTTTATATTCGCCCTTGGCGACAGGGGCCACCTGTAGCCCCTTTATACTCGCCCTCCGGCGACAGGGGCCACCTGGCCTGGCTCCTAGGGCGGGATGGGGTGGGGGGTGCACTGCACCCAAAGCCCCCCATCTTTGGCTCTCTTCGAGCCCCGCCCACGAGAGGGAGAGGGTTCTCTTGGGTGTTCTCCCAAGGGAGAGCACCCAAGGCCCCTCTCGACTCTCGTCGAGCCCCGACTTGACTGATTGGTGCACCCCTATTTATACCCTCCGGCCACCGCCAGGTTCGAATTTTTTCCAGGAATATTTCGTTATTTTCCTGGAATTCCCCTTCGAATTTTTTCCAGGAATATTTTGGTATTTTCCAGGAATTTTTTCGACTATCCCAGAGTGGCGATGGCTTTATGTATTGCACATGCGCACCACATCATTTGCACCACAAGCTTTGCCATTTCATTCTTCGCTAGGCTAGCTATTCCGTCGTGAAACGTCTTGATACTGCAAGAAACCCGTTCTCGTTCAATTAATAAGGTCAAGTTCGCAAGTTTTTCATTCTCTCCAGTTATAGATTTGAAAATAGAATATTTAATTTGCGAAGCGTTGCCATTTCATAATAACAATGTCAGGAAAACAAATGTGGCTTTCCGTCGTGAAACGTCTTGATACTGCAAGAAACCCGTTCTCGTTCAATTAATAAGGTCAAGTTCGCAAGTTTTTCATTCTCGCCAGTTATAGATTTGAAAATAAAATAGAATTCAATAAATAATGATTTGCTCCATATATTAATGGCGTCATTCTCGAAATCCCTGTTCCCGTTTAATTAACAAGGCCGAGTTCGCATATTTTCTAATAGATCGCGCTGAGAAAAATAATAACGAGTGAGGTACGTTCTGCTCGATAGATGGCGCTGCGAGATAATTTCCCAAATAACCGTCTTCGCCTTTGGCGACAGAAGCCCATTTCCTCTCTATGGGGATTTCATTCTTTGGCGACAGTATGGGGGGGGGGCGCCTTTATATTCACCTCTGGTGACAGCGGCCACTGTATGGGCCTCTTCATATTCGCCTCCGGCCTCCGCTTCTATTCACCTACGGTGACAGATGAGCTTATATCGCAAAAGCGACAGAGCCTGGGCGTGCTCGGTTCTAATCTAAACTAAAGGGCCCCAACTGTAGCTCCTTCCCTCTATATTCGCCCTCCGGCGACAGGGGCAACTCCACGGGGCCCCTTTATATTCGCCTCTGGCGACAGGGGCCACTCCATGGGGCCCCTTTATATTCGCCCTTGGCGACAGGGGCCACCTGTAGCCCCTTTATATTCGCCTCGGGCGACAGGGGCCACTCCATGGGGCCCCTTTATACTCGCCCTTGGCGACAGGGGCCACCAGTAGCCCCTTTATATTCGCCTCGGGCGACAGGGGCCACTCCATGGGGCCCCTTTATACTCGCCCTTGGCGACAGGGGCCACCTGTAGCCCCTTTATATTCGCCTCGGGCGACAGGGGCCACTCCATGGGGCCCCTTTATACTCGCCCTCCGGCGGCAGGGGCCACCTGGCCTGGCTCCTAGGGCGGGATGGGGTGGGGGGTGCACTGCACCCAAAGCCCCCATCTTTGGCTCTCTTCGAGCCCCGCCCACGAGAGGGAGAGGGTTCTCTTGGGTGTTCTCCCAAGGGAGAGCACCCAAGGCCCCTCTCGACTCTCGTCGAGCCCCGACTTGACTGATGGGTGCACCCCTATTTATACCCTCCGGCCACCGCCAGGTTCGAATTTTTTCCAGGAATATTTCGTTATTTTCCTGGAATTCCCCTTCGAATTTTTTCCAGGAATATTTTGGTATTTTCCAGGAATTTTTTCGACTATCCCAGAGTGGCGATGGCTTTATGTATTGCACATGCGCACCACATCATTTGCACCACAAGCTTTGCCATTTCATTCTTCGCTAGGCTAGCTATTCCGTCGTGAAACGTCTTGATACTGCAAGAAACCCGTTTTCGTTCAATTAATAAGGTCAAGTTCGCAAGTTTTTCATTCTCTCCAGTTATAGATTTGAAAATAGAATATTTAATTTGCGAAGCGTTGCCATTTCATAATAACAATGTCAGGAAAACAAATGTGGCTTTCCATCGTGAAACGTCTTGATACTGCAAGAAACCCGTTCTCGTTCTATTAATAAGGTCAAGTTCGCAAGTTTTTCATTCTCGCCAGTTATAGATTTGAAAATAAATTAGAATTGAATAAATAATGATTTGCTCCATATATTAATGGCGTCATTCTCGAAATCCCTGTTCCCGTTTAATTAACAAGGCCGAGTTCGCATATTTTCTAATAGATCGCGCTGAGAAAAATAATAACGAGTGAGGTACGTTCTGCTCGATAGATGGCGCTGCGAGATAATTTCCCAAATAACCGTCTTCGCCTTTGGCGACAGAAGCCCATTTCCTCTCTATGGGGATTTCATTCTTTGGCGACAGTATGGGGGGGGGGCGCCTTTATATTCACCTCTGGTGACAGCGGCCACTGTACGGGACTCTTCATATTCGCCTCCGGCCTCCGCTTCTATTCACCTACGGTGACAGATGAGCTTATATCGCAAAAGCGACAGAGCCTGGGCGTGCTCGGTTCTAATCTAAACTAAAGGGCCCCAACTGTAGCTCCTTCCCTCTATATTCGCCCTCCGGCGACAGGGGCAACTCCACGGGGCCCCTTTATATTCGCCTCTGGCGACAGGGGCCACTCCATGGGGCCCCTTTATATTCGCCCTTGGCGACAGGGGCCACCTGTAGCCCCTTTATATTCGCCTCGGGCGACAGGGGCCACTCCATGGGGCCCCTTTATACTCGCCCTTGGCGACAGGGGCCACCTGTAGCCCCTTTATATTCGCCTCGGGCGACAGGGGCCACTCCATGGGACCCCTTTATATTCGCCCTTGGCGACAGGGGCCACCTGTAGCCCCTTTATATTCGCCTCGGGCGACAGGGGCCACTCCATGGGGCCCCTTTATATTCGCCCTTGGCGACAGGGGCCACCTGTAGCCCCTTTATACTCGCCCTCCGGCGACAGGGGCCACCTGGCCTGGCTCCTAGGGCGGGATGGGGTGGGGGGTGCACTGCACCCAAAGCCCCCCATCTTTGGCTCTCTTCGAGCCCCGCCCACGAGAGGGAGAGGGTTCTCTTGGGTGTTCTCCCAAGGGAGAGCACCCAAGGCCCCTCTCGACTCTCGTCGAGCCCTGACTTGACTGATGGGTGCACCCCTATTTATACCCTCCGGCCACCGCCAGGTTCGAATTTTTTCCAGGAATATTTCGTTATTTTCCTGGATTTTCCTTCGAATTTTTTCCAGGAATATTTTGGTATTTTCCAGGAATTTTTTCGACTATCCCAGAGTGGCGATGGCTTTATGTATTGCACATGCGCACCACATCATTTGCCCCACAAGCTTTGCCATTTCATTCTTCGCTAGGCTAGCTATTCCGTCGTGAAACGTCTTGATACTGCAAGAAACCCGTTCTCGTTCAATTAATAAGGTCAAGTTCGCAAGTTTTTCATTCTCTCCAGTTATAGATTTGAAAATAGAATATTTAATTTGCGAAGCGTTGCCATTTCATAATAACAATGTCAGGAAAACAAATGTGGCTTTCCATCGTGAAACGTCTTGATACTGCAAGAAACCCGTTCTCGTTCTATTAATAAGGTCAAGTTCGCAAGTTTTTCATTCTCGCCAGTTATAGATTTGAAAATAAAATAGAATTGAATAAATAATGATTTGCTCCATATATTAATGGCGTCATTCTCGAAATCCCTGTTCCCGTTTAATTATTAAGGCCGAGTTCGCATATTTTCTAATAGATCGCGCTGAGAAAAATAATAACGAGTGAGGTACGTTCTGCTCGATAGATGGCGCTGCGAGATAATTTCCCAAATAACCGTCTTCGCATTTGGCGACAGAAGCCCATTTCCTCTCCATGGGGATTTCATTCTTTGGCGACAGTATGGGGGGGGGCGCCTTTATATTCACCTCTGGTGACAGCGGCCACTATATGGGCCTCTTCATATTCGCCTCCGGCCTCCGCTTCTATTCACCTACGGTGACAGATGAGCTTATATCGCAAAAGCGACAGAGCCTGGGCGTGCTCGGTTCTAATCTAAACTAAAGGGCCCCAACTGTAGCTCCTTCCCTCTATATTCGCCCTCCGGCGACAGGGGCAACTCCACGGGGCCCCTTTATATTCTCCTCTGGCGACAGGGGCCACTCCATGGGGCCCCTTTATATTCGCCCTTGGCGACAGGGGCCACCTGTAGCCCCTTTATATTCGCCCTTGGCGACAGGGGCCACCTGTAGCCCCTTTATATTCGCCTCGGGCGAAAGGGGCCACTCCATGGGGCCCCTTTATACTCGCCCTTGGCGACAGGGGCCACCAGTAGCCCCTTTATATTCGCCTCGGGCGACAGGGGCCACTCCATGGGGCCCCTTTATACTCGCCCTTTGCGACAGGGGCCACCTGTAGCCCCTTTATATTCGCCTCGGGCGACAGGGGCCACTCCATGGGACCCCTTTATATTCGCCCTTGGCGACAGGGGCCACCTGTAGCCCCTTTATACTCGCCCTCCGGCGACAGGGGCCACCTGGCCTGGCTCCTAGGGCGGGATGGGGTGGGGGGTGCACTGCACCCAAAGCCCCCCATCTTTGGCTCTCTTCGAGCCCCGCCCACGAGAGGGAGAGGGTTCTCTTGGGTGCTCTCCCAAGGGAGAGCATCCAAGGCCCCTCTCGACTCTCGTCGAGCCCCGACTTGACTGATGGGTGCACCCCTATTTATACCCTCCGGCCACCGCCAGGTTCGAATTTTTTCCAGGAATATTTCGTTATTTTCCTGGAATTCCCCTTCGAATTTTTTCCAGGAATATTTTGGTATTTTCCAGGAATTTTTTCGACTATCCCAGAGTGGCGATGGCTTTATGTATTGCACATGCGCACCACATCATTTGCACCACAAGCTTTGCCATTTCATTCTTCGCTAGGCTAGCTATTCCGTCGTGAAACGTCTTGATACTGCAAGAAACCCGTTCTCGTTCAATTAATAAGGTCAAGTTCGCAAGTTTTTCATTCTCTCCAGTTATAGATTTGAAAATAGAATATTTAATTTGCGAAGCGTTGCCATTTCATAATAACAATGTCAGGAAAACAAATGTGGCTTTCCATCGTGAAACGTCTTGATACTGCAAGAAACCCGTTCTCGTTCTATTAATAAGGTCAAGTTCGCAAGTTTTTCATTCTCGCCAGTTATAGATTTGAAAATAAAATAGAATTGAATAAATAATGATTTGCTCCATATATTAATGGCGTCATTCTCGAAATCCCTGTTCCCGTTTAATTAACAAGGCCGAGTTCGCATATTTTCTAATAGATCGCGCTGAGAAAAATAATAACGAGTGAGGTACGTTCTGCTCGATAGATGGCGCTGCGAGATAATTTCCCAAATAACCGTCTTCGCCTTTGGCGACAGAAGCCCATTTCCTCTCTATGGGGATTTCATTCTTTGGCGACAGTATGGGGGGGGGGCGCCTTTATATTCACCTCTGGTGACAGCGGCCACTGTATGGGCCTCTTCATATTCGCCTCCGGCCTCCGCTTCTATTCACCTACGGTGACAGATGAGCTTATATCGCAAAAGCGACAGAGCCTGGGCGTGCTCGGTTCTAATCTAAACTAAAGGGCCCCAACTGTAGCTCCTTCCCTCTATATTCGCCCTCCGGCGACAGGGGCAACTCCACGGGGCCCCTTTATATTCGCCTCTGGCGACAGGGGCCACTCCATGGGGCCCCTTTATATTCGCCCTTGGCGACAGGGGCCACCTGTAGCCCCTTTATATTCGCCTCGGGCGACAGGGGCCACTCCATGGGACCCCTTTATATTCGCCCTTGGCGACAGGGGCCACCTGTAGCCCCTTTATATTCGCCTCGGGCGACAGGGGCCACTCCATGGGGCCCCTTTATACTCGCCCTTTGCGACAGGGGCCACCTGTAGCCCCTTTATATTCGCCTCGGGCGACAGGGGCCACTCCATGGGACCCCTTTATATTCGCCCTTGGCGACAGGGGCCACCTGTAGCCCTTTATATTCGCCTCGGGCGACAGGGGCCACTCCATGGGGCCCCTTTATATTCGCCCTTGGCGACAGGGGCCACCTGTAGCCCCTTTATACTCGCCCTCCGGCGACAGGGGCCACCTGGCCTGGCTCCTAGGGCGGGATGGGGTGGGGGGTGCACTGCACCCAAAGCCCCCCATCTTTGGCTCTCTTCGAGCCCCGCCCACGAGAGGGAGAGGGTTCTCTTGGGTGTTCTCCCAAGGGAGAGCACCCAAGGCCCCTCTCGACTCTCGTCGAGCCCCGACTTGACTGATGGGTGCACCCCTATGTATACCCTCCGGCCACCGCCAGGTTCGAATTTTTTCCAGGAATATTTCGTTATTTTCCTGGAATTCCCCTTCGAATTTTTTCCAGGAATATTTTGGTATTTTCCAGGAATTTTTTCGACTATCCCAGAGTGGCGATGGCTTTATGTATTGCACATGCGCACCACATCATTTGCACCACAAGCTTTGCCATTTCATTCTTCGCTAGGCTAGCTATTCCGTCGTGAAACGTCTTGATACTGCAAGAAACCCGTTCTCGTTCAATTAATAAGGTCAAGTTCGCAAGTTTTTCATTCTCTCCAGTTATAGATTTGAAAATAAAATATTTAATTTGCGAAGCGTTGCCATTTCATAATAACAATGTCAGGAAAACAAATGTGGCTTTCCATCGTGAAACGTCTTGATACTGCAAGAAACCCGTTCTCGTTCTATTAATAAGGTCAACTTCGCAAGTTTTTCATTCTCGCCAGTTATAGATTTGAAAATAAAATAGAATTGAATAAATAATGATTTGCTCCATATATTAATGGCGTCATTCTCGAAATCCCTGTTCCCGTTTAATTAACAAGGCCGAGTTCGCATATTTTCTAATAGATCGCGCTGAGAAAAATAATAACGAGTGAGGTACGTTCTGCTCGATAGATGGCGCTGCGAGATAATTTCCCAAATAACCGTCTTCGCCTTTGGCGACAGAAGCCCATTTCCTCTCTATGGGGATTTCATTCTTTGGCGACAGTATGGGGGGGGGGGCTTTATATTCACCTCTGGTGACAGCGGCCACTGTATGGGCCTCTTCATATTTTCCTCCGGCCTCCGCTTCTATTCACCTACGGTGACAGATGAGCTTATATCGCAAAAGTGACAGAGCCTGGGCGTGCTCGGTTCTAATCTAAACTAAAGGGCCCCAACTGTAGCTCCTTCCCTCTATATTCGCCCTCCGGCGACAGGGGCAACTCCACGGGGCCCCTTTATATTCGCCTCCGGCGACAGGGGCCACTCCATGGGGCCCCTTTATATTCGCCCTTGGCGACAGGGGCCACCTGTAGCCCCTTTATATTCGCCTCGGGCGACAGGGGCCACTCCATGGGGCCCCTTTATACTCGCCCTTGGCGACAGGGGCCACCTGTAGCCCCTTTATATTCGCCTCGGGCGACAGGGGCCACACCATGGGACCCCTTTATATTCGCCCTTGGCGACAGGGGCCACCTGTAGCCCCTTTATATTCGCCTCGGGCGACAGGGGCCACTCCATGGGGCCCCTTTATACTCGCCCTTGGCGACAGGGGCCACTCCATGGGGCCGCTTTATACTCGCCCTTGGCGGCAGGGGCCACCTGTAGCCCCTTTATACTCGCCCTCCGGCGGCAGGGGCCACCTGTAGCCCCTTTATACTCGCCCTCCGGCGGCAGGGGCCACCTGTAGCCCCTTTATACTCGCCCTCCGGCGACAGGGGCCACCTGGCCTGGCTCCTAGGGCGGGATGGGGTGGGGGGTGCACTGCACCCAAAGCCCCCATCTTTGGCTCTCTTCGAGCCCCGCCCACGAGAGGGAGAGGGTTCTCTTGGGTGTTCTCCCAAGGGAGAGCACCCAAGGCCCCTCTCGACTCTCGTCGAGCCCCGACTTGACTGATGGGTGCACCCCTATTTATACCCTCCGGCCACCGCCAGGTTCGAATTTTTTCCAGGAATATTTCGTTATTTTCCTGGAATTCCCCTTCGAATTTTTTCCAGGAATATTTTGGTATTTTCCAGGAATTTTTTCGACTATCCCAGAGTGGCGATGGCTTTATGTATTGCACATGCGCACCACATCATTTGCACCACAAGCTTTGCCATTTCATTCTTCGCTAGGCTAGCTATTCCGTCGTGAAACGTCTTGATACTGCAAGAAACCCGTTCTCGTTCAATTAATAAGGTCAAGTTCGCAAGTTTTTCATTCTCTCCAGTTATAGATTTGAAAATAGAATATTTAATTTGCGAAGCGTTGCCATTTCATAATAACAATGTCAGGAAAACAAATGTGGCTTTCCATCGTGAAACGTCTTGATACTGCAAGAAACCCGTTCTCGTTCTATTAATAAGGTCAAGTTCGCAAGTTTTTCATTCTCGCCAGTTATAGATTTGAAAATAAAATAGAATTGAATAAATAATGATTTGCTCCATATATTAATGGCGTCATTCTCGAAATCCCTGTTCCCGTTTAATTAACAAGGCCGAGTTCGCATATTTTCTAATAGATCGCGCTGAGAAAAATAATAACGAGTGAGGTACGTTCTGCTCGATAGATGGCGCTGCGAGATAATTTCCCAAATAACCGTCTTCGCCTTTGGCGACAGAAGCCCATTTCCTCTCTATGGGGATTTCATTCTTTGGCGACAGTATGGGGGGGGGCGCCTTTATATTCACCTCTGGTGAGAGCGGCCACTGTATGGGCCTCTTCATATTCGCCTCCGGCCTCCGCTTCTATTCACCTACGGTGACAGATGAGCTTATATCGCAAAAGCGACAGAGCCTGGGCGTGCTCGGTTCTAATCTAAACTAAAGGGCCCCAACTGTAGCTCCTTCCCTCTATATTCGCCCTCCGGCGACAGGGGCCACTCCATGGGGCCCCTTTATATTCGCCCTTGGCGACAGGGGCCACCTGTAGCCCCTTTATATTCGCCTCGGGCGACAGGGGCCACTCCATGGGGCCCCTTTATACTCGCCCTTGGCGACAGGGGCCACCAGTAGCCCCTTTATATTCGCCTCGGGCGACAGGGGCCACTCCATGGGGCCCCTTTATACTCGCCCTTGGCGACAGGGGCCACCTGTAGCCCCTTTATATTCGCCTCGGGCGACAGGGGCCACTCCATGGGACCCCTTTATATTCGCCCTTGGCGACAGGGGCCACCTGTAGCCCCTTTATATTCGCCTCGGGCGACAGGGGCCACTCCATGGGGCCCCTTTATATTCGCCCTTGGCGACAGGGGCCACCTGTAGCCCCTTTATACTCGCCCTCCGGCGACAGGGGCCACCTGGCCTGGCTCCTAGGGCGAGATGGGGTGGGGGGTGCACTGCACCAAAAGCCCCCCATCTTTGGCTCTCTTCGAGCCCCGCCCACGAGAGGGAGAGGGTTCTCTTGGGTGTTCTCCCAAGGGAGAGCACCCAAGGCCCCTCTCGACTCTCGTCGAGCCCCGACTTGACTGATGGGTGCACCCCTATTTATACCCTCCGGCCACCGCCAGGTTCGAATTTTTTCCAGGAATATTTCGTTATTTTCCTGGAATTCCCCTTCGAATTTTTTCCAGCAATATTTTGGTATTTTCCAGGAATTTTTTCGACTATCCCAGAGTGGGGATGGCTTTATGTATTGCACATGCGCACCACATCATTTGCACCACAAGCTTTGCCATTTCATTCTTCGCTAGGCTAGCTATTCCGTCGTGAAACGTCTTGATACTGCAAGAAACCCGTTCTCGTTCAATTAATAAGGTCAAGTTCGCAAGTTTTTCATTCTCTCCAGTTATAGATTTGAAAATAGAATATTTAATTTGCGAAGCGTTGCCATTTCATAATAACAATGTCAGGAAAACAAATGGGGCTTTCCATCGTGAAACGTCTTGATACTGCAAGAAACCCGTTCTCGTTCTATTAATAAGGTCAAGTTCGCAAGTTTTTCATTCTCGCCAGTTATAGATTTGAAAATAAAATAGAATTGAATAAATAATGATTTGCTCCATATATTAATGGCGTCATTCTCGAAATCCCTGTTCCCGTTTAATTAACAAGGCCGAGTTCGCATATTTTCTAATAGATCGCGCTGAGAAAAATAATAACGAGTGAGGTACGTTCTGCTCGATAGATGGCGCTGCGAGATAATTTCCCAAATAAACGTCTTCGCCTTTGGCGACAGAAGCCCATTTCCTCTCTATGGGGATTTCATTCTTTGGCGACAGTATGGGGGGGGGGGGCGCCTTTATATTCACCTCTGGTGACAGCGGCCACTGTATGGGCCTCTTCATATTCGCCTCCGGCCTCCGCTTCTATTCACCTACGGTGACAGATGAGCTTATATCGCAAAAGCGACAGAGCCTGGGCGTGCTCGGTTCTAATCTAAACTAAAGGGCCCCAACTGTAGCTCCTTCCCTCTATATTCGCCCTCCGGCGACAGGGGCAACTCCACGGGGCCCCTTTATATTCGCCTCTGGCGACAGGGGCCACTCCATGGGGCCCCTTTATATTCGCCCTTGGCGACAGGGGCCACCTGTAGCCCCTTTATATTCGCCTCGGGCGACAGGGGCCACTCCATGGGGCCCCTTTATACTCGCCCTTGGCGACAGGGGCCACCTGTAGCCCCTTTATATTCGCCTCGGGCGACAGGGGCCACTCCATGGGACCCCTTTATATTCGCCCTTGGCGACAGGGGCCACCTGTAGCCCCTTTATATTCGCCTCGGGCGACAGGGGCCACTCCATGGGGCCCCTTTATATTCGCCCTTGGCGACAGGGGCCACCTGTAGCCCCTTTATACTGGCCCTCCGGCGACAGGGGCCACCTGGCCTGGCTCCTAGGGCGGGATGGGGTGGGGGGTGCACTGCACCCAAAGCCCCCCATCTTTGGCTCTCTTCGAGCCCCGCCCACGAGAGGGAGAGGGTTCTCTTGGGTGTTCTCCCAAGGGAGAGCACCCAAGGCCCTTCTCGACTCTCGTCGAGCCCCGACTTGACTGATGGGTGCACCCCTATTTATACCCTCCGGCCACCGCCAGGTTCGAATTTTTTCCAGGAATATTTCGTTATTTTCCTGGAATTCCCCTTCGAATTTTTTCCAGGAATATTTTGGTATTTTCCAGGAATTTTTTCGACTATCCCAGAGTGGCGATGGCTTTATGTATTGCATATGCGCACCACATCATTTGCACCACAAGCTTTGCCATTTCATTCTTCGCTAGGCTAGCTATTCCGTCGTGAAACGTCTTGATACTGCAAGAAACCCGTTCTCGTTCAATTAATAAGGTCAAGTTCGCAAGTTTTTCATTCTCTCCAGTTATAGATTTGAAAATAGAATATTTAATTTGCGAAGCGTTGCCATTTCATAATAACAATGTCAGGAAAACAAATGTGGCTTTCCATCGTGAAACGTCTTGATACTGCAAGAAACCCGTTCTCGTTCTATTAATAAGGTCAAGTTCGCAAGTTTTTCATTCTCGCCAGTTATAGATTTGAAAATAAAATAGAATTGAATAAATAATGATTTGCTCCATATATTAATGGCGTCATTCTCGAAATCCCTGTTCCCGTTTAATTAACAAGGCCGAGTTCGCATATTTTCTAATAGATCGCGCTGAGAAAAATAATAACGAGTGAGGTACGTTCTGCTCGATAGATGGCGATGCGAGATAATTTCCCAAATAACCGTCTTCGCCTTTGGCGACAGAAGCCCATTTCCTCTCTATGGGGATTTCATTCTTTGGCGACAGTATGGGGGGGGGGGGCGCCTTTATATTCACCTCTGGTGAGAGCGGCCACTGTATGGGCCTCTTCATATTCGCCTCCGGCCTCCGCTTCTATTCACCTACGGTGACAGATGAGCTTATATCGCAAAAGCGACAGAGCCTGGGCGTGCTCGGTTCTAATCTAAACTAAAGGGCCCCAACTGTAGCTCCTTCCCTCTATATTCGCCCTCCGGCGACAGGGGCCACTCCATGGGGCCCCTTTATATTCGCCCTTGGCGACAGGGGCCACCTGTAGCCCCTTTATATTCGCCTCGGGCGACAGGGGCCACTCCATGGGGCCCCTTTATACTCGCCCTTGGCGACAGGGGCCACCAGTAGCCCCTTTATATTCGCCTCGGGCGACAGGGGCCACTCCATGGGGCCCCTTTATACTCGCCCTTGGCGACAGGGGCCACCTGTAGCCCCTTTATATTCGCCTCGGGCGACAGGGGCCACTCCATGGGACCCCTTTATATTCGCCCTTGGCGACAGGGGCCACCTGTAGCCCCTTTATATTCGCCTCGGGCGACAGGGGCCACTCCATGGGGCCCCTTTATATTCGCCCTTGGCGACAGGGGCCACCTGTAGCCCCTTTATACTCGCCCTCCGGCGACAGGGGCCACCTGGCCTGGCTCCTAGGGCGAGATGGGGTGGGGGGTGCACTGCACCAAAAGCCCCCCATCTTTGGCTCTCTTCGAGCCCCGCCCACGAGAGGGAGAGGGTTCTCTTGGGTGTTCTCCCAAGGGAGAGCACCCAAGGCCCCTCTCGACTCTCGTCGAGCCCCGACTTGACTGATGGGTGCACCCCTATTTATACCCTCCGGCCACCGCCAGGTTCGAATTTTTTCCAGGAATATTTCGTTATTTTCCTGGAATTCCCCTTCGAATTTTTTCCAGCAATATTTTGGTATTTTCCAGGAATTTTTTCGACTATCCCAGAGTGGGGATGGCTTTATGTATTGCACATGCGCACCACATCATTTGCACCACAAGCTTTGCCATTTCATTCTTCGCTAGGCTAGCTATTCCGTCGTGAAACGTCTTGATACTGCAAGAAACCCGTTCTCGTTCAATTAATAAGGTCAAGTTCGCAAGTTTTTCATTCTCTCCAGTTATAGATTTGAAAATAGAATATTTAATTTGCGAAGCGTTGCCATTTCATAATAACAATGTCAGGAAAACAAATGGGGCTTTCCATCGTGAAACGTCTTGATACTGCAAGAAACCCGTTCTCGTTCTATTAATAAGGTCAAGTTCGCAAGTTTTTCATTCTCGCCAGTTATAGATTTGAAAATAAAATAGAATTGAATAAATAATGATTTGCTCCATATATTAATGGCGTCATTCTCGAAATCCCTGTTCCCGTTTAATTAACAAGGCCGAGTTCGCATATTTTCTAATAGATCGCGCTGAGAAAAATAATAACGAGTGAGGTACGTTCTGCTCGATAGATGGCGCTGCGAGATAATTTCCCAAATAAACGTCTTCGCCTTTGGCGACAGAAGCCCATTTCCTCTCTATGGGGATTTCATTCTTTGGCGACAGTATGGGGGGGGGGCGCCTTTATATTCACCTCTGGTGACAGCGGCCACTGTATGGGCCTCTTCATATTCGCCTCCGGCCTCCGCTTCTATTCACCTACGGTGACAGATGAGCTTATATCGCAAAAGCGACAGAGCCTGGGCGTGCTCGGTTCTAATCTAAACTAAAGGGCCCCAACTGTAGCTCCTTCCCTCTATATTCGCCCTCCGGCGACAGGGGCAACTCCACGGGGCCCCTTTATATTCGCCTCTGGCGACAGGGGCCACTCCATGGGGCCCCTTTATATTCGCCCTTGGCGACAGGGGCCACCTGTAGCCCCTTTATATTCGCCTCGGGCGACAGGGGCCACTCCATGGGGCCCCTTTATACTCGCCCTTGGCGACAGGGGCCACCTGTAGCCCCTTTATATTCGCCTCGGGCGACAGGGGCCACTCCATGGGACCCCTTTATATTCGCCCTTGGCGACAGGGGCCACCTGTAGCCCCTTTATATTCGCCTCGGGCGACAGGGGCCACTCCATGGGGCCCCTTTATATTCGCCCTTGGCGACAGGGGCCACCTGTAGCCCCTTTATACTGGCCCTCCGGCGACAGGGGCCACCTGGCCTGGCTCCTAGGGCGGGATGGGGTGGGGGGTGCACTGCACCCAAAGCCCCCCATCTTTGGCTCTCTTCGAGCCCCGCCCACGAGAGGGAGAGGGTTCTCTTGGGTGTTCTCCCAAGGGAGAGCACCCAAGGCCCTTCTCGACTCTCGTCGAGCCCCGACTTGACTGATGGGTGCACCCCTATTTATACCCTCCGGCCACCGCCAGGTTCGAATTTTTTCCAGGAATATTTCGTTATTTTCCTGGAATTCCCCTTCGAATTTTTTCCAGGAATATTTTGGTATTTTCCAGGAATTTTTTCGACTATCCCAGAGTGGCGATGGCTTTATGTATTGCATATGCGCACCACATCATTTGCACCACAAGCTTTGCCATTTCATTCTTCGCTAGGCTAGCTATTCCGTCGTGAAACGTCTTGATACTGCAAGAAACCCGTTCTCGTTCAATTAATAAGGTCAAGTTCGCAAGTTTTTCATTCTCTCCAGTTATAGATTTGAAAATAGAATATTTAATTTGCGAAGCGTTGCCATTTCATAATAACAATGTCAGGAAAACAAATGTGGCTTTCCATCGTGAAACGTCTTGATACTGCAAGAAACCCGTTCTCGTTCTATTAATAAGGTCAAGTTCGCAAGTTTTTCATTCTCGCCAGTTATAGATTTGAAAATAAAATAGAATTGAATAAATAATGATTTGCTCCATATATTAATGGCGTCATTCTCGAAATCCCTGTTCCCGTTTAATTAACAAGGCCGAGTTCGCATATTTTCTAATAGATCGCGCTGAGAAAAATAATAACGAGTGAGGTACGTTCTGCTCGATAGATGGCGCTGCGAGATAATTTCCCAAATAACCGTCTTCGCCTTTGGCGACAAAAGCCCATTTCCTCTCTATGGGGATTTCATTCTTTGGCGACAGTATGGGGGGGGGCGCCTTTATATTCACCTCTGGTGACAGCGGCCACTGTATGGGCCTCTTCATATTCGCCTCCGGCCTCCGCTTCTATTCACCTACGGTGACAGATGAGCTTATATCGCAAAAGCGACAGAGCCTGGGCGTGCTCGGTTCTAATATAAACTAAAGGGCCCCAACTGTAGCTCCTTCCCTCTATATTCGCCCCCTGGCGACAGGGGCCACTCCATGGGGCCCCTTTATATTCGCCCTTGGCGACAGGGGCCACCTGTAGCCCCTTTATATTCGCCTCGGGCGACAGGGGCCACTCCATGGGGCCCCTTTATACTCGCCCTTGGAGACAGGGGCCACATGTAGCCCCTTTATATTCGCCTCGGGCGACAGGGGCCACTCCATGGGACCCCTTTATATTCGCCCTTGGCGACAGGGGCCACCTGTAGCCCCTTTATATTCGCCTCGGGCGACAGGGGCCACTCCATGGGGCCCCTTTATATTCGCCCTTGGCGACAGGGGCCACCTGTAGCCCCTTTATACTCGCCCTCCGGCGACAGGGGCCACCTGGCCTGGCTCCTAGGGCGGGATGGGGGGGGGGGGTGCACTGCACCCAAAGCCCCCCATCTTTGGCTCTCTTCGAGCCCCGCCCACGAGAGGGAGAGGGTTCTCTTGGGTGTTCTCCCAAGGGAGAGCACCCAAGGCCCCTCTCGACTCTCGTCGAGCCCCGACTTGACTGATGGGTGCACCCCTATTTATACCCTCCGGCCACCGCCAGGTTCGAATTTTTTCCAAGAATATTTCGTTATTTTCCTGGAATTCCCCTTCGAATTTTTTCCAGCAATATTTTGGTATTTTCCAGGAATTTTTTCGACTATCCCAGAGTGGCGATGGCTTTATGTATTGCACATGCGCACCACATCATTTGCACCACAAGCTTTGCCATTTCATTCTTCGCTAGGCTAGCTATTCCGTCGTGAAACGTCTTGATACTGCAAGAAACCCGTTCTCGTTCAATTAATAAGGTCAAGTTCGCAAGTTTTTCATTCTCGCCAGTTATAGATTTGAAAATAAAATAGAATTCAATAAATAATGATTTGCTCCATATATTAATGGCGTCATTCTCGAAATCCCTGTTCCCGTTTAATTAACAAGGCCGAGTTCGCATATTTTCTAATAGATCGCGCTGAGAAAAATAATAACGAGTGAGGTACGTTCTGCTCGATAGATGGCGCTGCGAGATAATTTCCCAAATAACCGTCTTCGCCTTTGGCGACAGAAGCCCATTTCCTCTCTATGGGGATTTCATTCTTTGGCGACAGTATGGGGGGGCGCCTTTATATTCACCTCTGGTGACAGCGGCCACTGTATGGGCCTCTTCATATTCGCCTCCGGCCTCCGCTTCTATTCACCTACGGTGACAGATGAGCTTATATCGCAAAAGCGACAGAGCCTGGGCGTGCTCGGTTCTAATCTAAACTAAAGGGCCCCAACTGTAGCTCCTTCCCTCTATATTCGCCCTCCGGCGACAGGGGCAACTCCACGGGGCCCCTTTATATTCGCCTCTGGCGACAGGGGCCACTCCATGGGGCCCCTTTATATTCGCCCTTGGCGACAGGGGCCACCTGTAGCCCCTTTATATTCGCCTCGGGCGACAGGGGCCACTCCATGGGGCCCCTTTATACTCGCCCTTGGCGACAGGGGCCACCAGTAGCCCCTTTATATTCGCCTCGGGCGACAGGGGCCACTCCATGGGGCCCCTTTATACTCGCCCTTGGCGACAGGGGCCACCTGCAGCCCCTTTATATTCGCCTCGGGCGACAGGGGCCACTCCATGGGACCCCTTTATATTCGCCCTTGGCGACAGGGGCCACCTGTAGCCCCTTTATACTCGCCCTCCGGCGACAGGGGCCACCTGGCCTGGCTCCTAGGGCGGGATGGGGTGGGGGGTGCACTGCACCCAAAGCCCCCCATCTTTGGCTCTCTTCGAGCCCCGCCCACGAGAGGGAGAGGGTTCTCTTGGGTGTTCTCCCAAGGGAGAGCACCCAAGGCCCCTCTCGACTCTCGTCGAGCCCCGACTTGACTGATGGGTGCACCCCTATTTATACCCTCCGGCCACCGCCAGGTTCGAATTTTTTCCAGGAATATTTCGTTATTTTCCTGGAATTCCCCTTCGAATTTTTTCCAGGAATATTTTGGTATTTTCCAATAATTTTTTCGACTATCCCAGAGTGGCGATGGCTTTATGTATTGCACATGCGCACCACATCATTTGCACCACAAGCTTTGCCATTTCATTCTTCGCTAGGCTAGCTATTCCGTCGTGAAACGTCTTGATACTGCAAGAAACCCGATCTCGTTCAATTAATAAGGTCAAGTTCGCAAGTTTTTCATTCTCTCCAGTTATAGATTTGAAAATAGAATATTTAATTTGCGAAGCGTTGCCATTTCATAATAACAATGTCAGGAAAACAAATGTGGCTTTCCATCGTGAAACGTCTTGATACTGCAAGAAACCCGTTCTCGTTCTATTAATAAGGTCAAGTTCGCAAGTTTTTCATTCTCGCCAGTTATAGATTTGAAAATAAAATAGAATTGAATAAATAATGATTTGCTCCATATATTAATGGCGTCATTCTCGAAATCCCTGTTCCCGTTTAATTAACAAGGCCGAGTTCGCATATTTTCTAATAGATCGCGCTGAGAAAAATAATAACGAGTGAGGTACGTTCTGCTCGATAGATGGCGCTGCGAGATAATTTCCCAAATAACCGTCTTCGCCTTTGGCGACAGAAGCCCATTTCCTCTCTATGGGGATTTCATTCTTTGGCGACAGTATGGGGGGGGGGCGCCTTTATATTCACCTCTGGTGACAGCGGCCACTGTATGGGCCTCTTCATATTCGCCTCCGACCTCCGCTTCTATTCACCTACGGTGACAGATGAGCTTATATCGCAAAAGCGACAGAGCCTGGGCGTGCTCGGTTCTAATCTAAACTAAAGGGCCCCAACTGTAGCTCCTTCCCTCTATATTCGCCCCCTGGCGACAGGGGCCACTCCATGGGGCCCCTTTATATTCGCCCTTGGCGACAGGGGCCACCTGTAGCCCCTTTATATTCGTCTCGGGCGACAGGGGCCACTCCATGGGGCCCCTTTATACTCGCCCTTGGCGACAGGGGCCACCAGTAGCCCCTTTATATTCGCCTCGGGCGACAGGGGCCACTCCATGGGGCCCCTTTATACTCGCCCTTGGAGACAGGGGCCACCTGTAGCCCCTTTATATTCGCCTCGGGCGACAGGGGCCACTCCATGGGACTCCTTTATATTCGCCCTTGGCGACAGGGGCCACCTGTAGCCCCTTTATATTCGCCTCGGGCGACAGGGGCCACTCCATGGGGCCCCTTTATATTCGCCCTTGGCGACAGGGGCCACCTGTAGCCCCTTTATACTCGCCCTCCGGCGACAGGGGCCACCTGGCCTGGCTCCTAGGGCGGGATGGGGTGGGGGGTGCACTGCACCCAAAGCCCCCCATCTTTGGCTCTCTTCGAGCCCCGCCCACGAGAGGGAGAGGGTTCTCTTGGGTGTTCTCCCAAGGGAGAGCACCCAAGGCCCCTCTCGACTCTCGTCGAGCCCCGACTTGACTGATGGGTGCACCCCTATTTATACCCTCCGGCCACCGCCAGGTTCGAATTTTTTCCAAGAATATTTCGTTATTTTCCTGGAATTCCCCTTCGAATTTTTTCCAGCAATATTTTGGTATTTTCCAGGAATTTTTTCGACTATCCCAGAGTGGCGATGGCTTTATGTATTGCACATGCGCACCACATCATTTGCACCACAAGCTTTGCCATTTCATTCTTCGCTAGGCTAGCTATTCCGTCGTGAAACGTCTTGATACTGCAAGAAACCCGTTCTCGTTCTATTAATAAGGTCAAGTTCGCAAGTTTTTCATTCTCGCCAGTTATAGATTTGAAAATAAAATAGAATTGAATAAATAATGATTTGCTCCATATATTAATGGCGTCATTCTCGAAATCCCTGTTCCCGTTTAATTAACAAGGCCGAGTTCGCATATTTTCTAATAGATCGCGCTGAGAAAAATAATAACGAGTGAGGTACGTTCTGCTCGATAGATGGCGCTGCGAGATAATTTCCCAAATAACCGTCTTCGCCTTTGGCGACAGAAGCCCATTTCCTCTCTATGGGGATTTCATTCTTTGGCGACAGTATGGGGGGGGGCGCCTTTATATTCACCTCTGGTGACAGCGGCCACTGTATGGGCCTCTTCATATTCGCCTCCGGCCTCCGCTTCTATTCACCTACGGTGACAGATGAGCTTATATCGCAAAAGCGACAGAGCCTGGGCGTGCTCGGTTCTAATCTAAACTAAAGGGCCCCAACTGTAGCTCCTTCCCTCTATATTCGCCCTCCGGCGACAGGGGCAACTCCACGGGGCCCCTTTATATTCGCCTCTGGCGACAGGGGCCACTCCATGGGGCCCCTTTATATTCGCCCTTGGCGACAGGGGCCACCTGTAGCCCCTTTATATTCGCCTCGGGCGACAGGGGCCACTCCATGGGGCCCCTTTATACTCGCCCTTGGCGACAGGGGCCACCAGTAGCCCCTTTATATTCGCCTCGGGCGACAGGGGCCACTCCATGGGGCCCCTTTATATTCGCCCTTGGCGACAGGGGCCACCTGTAGCCCCTTTATACTCGCCCTCCGGCGACAGGGGCCACCTGGCCTGGCTCCTAGGGCGGGATGGGGTGGGGGGTGCACTGCACCCAAAGCCCCCCATCTTTGGCTCCCTTCGAGCCCCGCCCACGAGAGGGAGAGGGTTCTCTTGGGTGTTCTCCCAAGGGAGAGCACCCAAGGCCCCTCTCGACTCTCGTCGAGCCCCGACTTGACTGATGGGTGCACCCCTATTTATACCCTCCGGCCACCGCCAGGTTCGAATTTTTTCCAGGAATATTTCGTTATTTTCCTGGAATTCCCCTTCGAATTTTTTCCAGGAATATTTTGGTATTTTCCAGGAATTTTTTCGACTATCCCAGAGTGGCGATGGCTTTATGTATTGCACATGCGCACCACATCATTTGCACCACAAGCTTTGCCATTTCATTCTTCGCTAGGCTAGCTATTCCGTCGTGAAACGTCTTGATACTGCAAGAAACCCGTTCTCGTTCAATTAATAAGGTCAAGTTCGCAAGTTTTTCATTCTCTCCAGTTATAGATTTGAAAATAGAATATTTAATTTGCGAAGCGTTGCCATTTCATAATAACAATGTCAGGAAAACAAATGTGGCTTTCCATCGTGAAACGTCTTGATACTGCAAGAAACCCGTTCTCGTTCTATTAATAAGGTCAAGTTCGCAAGTTTTTCATTCTCGCCAGTTATAGATTTGAAAATAAAATAGAATTGAATAAATAATGATTTGCTCCATATATTAATGGCGTCATTCTCGAAATCCCTGTTCCCGTTTAATTAACAAGGCCGAGTTCGCATATTTTCTAATAGATCGCGCTGAGAAAAATAATAACGAGTGAGGTACGTTCTGCTCGATAGATGGCGCTGCGAGATAATTTCCGAAATAACCGTCTTCGCCTTTGGCGACAGAAGCCCATTTCCTCTCTATGGGGATTTCATTCTTTGGCGACAGTATGGGGGGGCGCCTTTATATTCACCTCTGGTGACAGCGGCCACTGTATGGGCCTCTTCATATTCGCCTCCGGCCTCCGCTTCTATTCACCTACGGTGACAGATGAGCTTATATCGCAAAAGCGACAGAGCCTGGGCGTGCTCGGTTCTAATCTAAACTAAAGGGCCCCAACTGTAGCTCCTTCCCTCTATATTCGCCCTCCGGCGACAGGGGCAACTCCACGGGGCCCCTTTATATTCGCCTCTGGCGACAGGGGCCACTCCATGGGGCCCCTTTATATTCGCCCTTGGCGACAGGGGCCACCTGTAGCCCCTTTATATTCGCCTCGGGCGACAGGGGCCACTCCATGGGGCCCCTTTATACTCGCCCTTGGCGACAGGGGCCACCAGTAGCCCCTTTATATTCGCCTCGGGCGACAGGGGCCACTCCATGGGGCCCCTTTATACTCGCCCTTGGCGACAGGGGCCACCTGTAGCCCCTTTATATTCGCCTCGGGCGACAGGGGCCACTCCATGGGACCCCTTTATATTCGCCCTTGGAGACAGGGGCCACCTGTAGCCCCTTTATATTCGCCTCGGGCGACAGGGGCCACTCCATGGGGACCCTTTATATTCGCCCTTGGCGACAGGGGCCACCTGTAGCCCCTTTATACTCGCCCTCCGGCGACAGGGGCCACCTGGCCTGGCTCCTAGGGCGGGATGGGGTGGGGGGTGCACTGCACCCAAAGCCCCCCATCTTTGGCTCTCTTCGAGCCCCGCCCACGAGAGGGAGAGGGTTCTCTTGGGTGTTCTCCCAAGGGAGAGCACCCAAGGCCCCTCTCGACTCTCGTCGAGCCCCGACTTGACTGATGGGTGCACCCCTATTTATACCCTCCGGCCACCGCCAGGTTCGAATTTTTTCCAGGAATATTTCGTTATTTTCCTGGAATTCCCCTTCGAATTTTTTCCAGGAATATTTTGGTATTTTCCAGGAATTTTTTCGACTATCCCAGAGTGGCGATGGCTTTATGTATTGCACATGCGCACCACATCATTTGCACCACAAGCTTTGCCATTTCATTCTTCGCTAGGCTAGCTATTCCGTCGTGAAACGTCTTGATACTGCAAGAAACCCGTTCTCGTTCAATTAATAAGGTCAAGTTCGCAAGTTTTTCATTCTCGCCAGTTATAGATTTGAAAATAAAATAGAATTGAATAAATAATGATTTGCTCCATATATTAATGGCGTCATTCTCGAAATCCCTGTTCCCGTTTAATTAACAAGGCCGAGTTCGCATATTTTCTAATAGATCGCGCTGAGAAAAATAATAACGAGTGAGGTACGTTCTGCTCGATAGATGGCGCTGCGAGATAATTTCCCAAATAACCGTCTTCGCCTTTGGCGACAGAAGCCCATTTCCTCTCTATGGGGATTTCATTTTTGGCGACAGTATGGGGGGGCGCCTTTATATTCACCTCGTGTGACAGCGGCCACTGTATGGGCCTCTTCATATTCGCCTCCGGCCTCCGCTTCTATTCACCTACGGTGACAGATGAGCTTATATCGCAAAAGCGACAGAGCCTGGGCGTGCTCGGTTCTAATCTAAACTAAAGGGCCCCAACTGTAGCTCCTTCCCTCTATATTCGCCCTCCGGCGACAGGGGCAACTCCACGGGGCCCCTTTATATTCGCCTCTGGCGACAGGGGCCACCAGTAGCCCCTTTATATTCGCCTCGGGCGACAGGGGCCACTCCATGGGGCCCCTTTATACTCGCCCTTGGCGACAGGGGCCACCTGTAGCCCCTTTATATTCGCCTCGGGCGACAGGGGCCACTCCATGGGACCCCTTTATATTCGCCCTTGGCGACAGGGGCCACCTGTAGCCCCTTTATATTCGCCTCGGGCGACAGGGGCCACTCCATGGGGCCCCTTTATATTCGCCCTTGGCGACAGGGGCCACCTGTAGCCCCTTTATACTCGCCCTCCGGCGACAGGGGCCACCTGGCCTGGCTCCTAGGGCGGGATGGGGTGGGGGGTGCACTGCACCCAAAGCCCCCCATCTTTGGCTCTCTTCGAGCCCCGCCCACGAGAGGGAGAGGGTTCTCTTGGGTATTCTCCCAAGGGAGAGCACCCAAGGCCCCTCTCGACTCTCGTCGAGCCCCGACTTGACTGATGGGTGCACGCCTATTTATACCCTCCGGCCACCGCCAGGTTCGAATTTTTTCCAGGAATATTTCGTTATTTTCCTGGAATTCTCCTTCGAATTTTTTCCAGGAATATTTTGGTATTTTCCAGGAATTTTTTCGACTATCCCAGAGTGGCGATGGCTTTATGTATTGCACATGCGCACCACATCATTTGCACCACAAGCTTTGCCATTTCATTCTTCGCTAGGCTAGCTATTCCGTCGTGAAACGTCTTGATACTGCAAGAAACCCGTTCTCGTTCAATTAATAAGGTCAAATTCGCAAGTTTTTCATTCTCTCCAGTTATAGATTTGAAAATAGAATATTTAATTTGCGAAGCGTTGCCATTTCATAATAACAATGTCAGGAAAACAAATGTGGCTTTCCATCGTGAAACGTCTTGATACTGCAAGAAACCCGTTCTCGTTCTATTAATAAGGTCAAGTTCGCAAGTTTTTCATTCTCGCCAGTTATAGATTTGAAAATAAAATAGAATTGAATAAATAATGATTTGCTCCATATATTAATGGCGTCATTCTCGAAATCCCCGTTCCCGTTTAATTAAGAAGGCCGAGTTCGCATATTTTCTAATAGATCGCGCTGAGAAAAATAATAACGAGTGAGGTACGTTCTGCTCAATAGATGGCGCTGCGAGATAATTTCCCAAATAACCGTCTTCGCCTTTGGCAACAGAAGCCCATTTCCTCTCTATGGGGATTTCATTCTTTGGCGACAGTATGGGGGGGCGCCTTTATATTCACCTCTGGTGACAGCGGCCACTGTATGGGCCTCTTCATATTCGCCTCCGGCCTCCGCTTCTATTCACCTACGGTGACAGATGAGCTTATATCGCAAAAGCGACAGAGCCTGGGCGTGCTCGGTTCTAATCTAAACTAAAGGGCCCCAACTGTAGCTCCTTCCCTCTATATTCGCCCTCCGGCGACAGGAGTAACTCCACGGGGCCCCTTTATATTCGCCTCTGGCGACAGGGGCCACTCCATGGGGCCCCTTTATATTCGCCCTTGGCGACAGGGGCCACCTGTAGCCCCTTTATATTCGCCTCGGGCGACAGGGGCCACTCCATGGGGCCCCTTTATACTCGCCCTTGGCGACAGGGGCCACCAGTAGCCCCTTTATATTCGCCTCGGGCGACAGGGGCCACTCCATGGGGCCCCTTTATACTCGCCCTTGGCGATAGGGGCCACCTGTAGCCCCTTTATATTCGCCTCGGGCGACAGGGGCCACTCCATGGGACACCTTTATATTCGCCCTTGGCGACAGGGGCCACCTGTAGCCCCTTTATATTCGCCTCGGGCGACAGGGGCCACTCCATGGGGCCCCTTTATATTCGCCCTTGGCGACAGGGGCCACCTGTAGCCGCTTTATACTCGCCCTCCGGCGACAGGGGCCACCTGGCCTGTCTCCTAGGGCGGGATGGGGTGGGGGGTGCACTGCACCCAAAGCCCCCCATCTTTGGCTCTCTTCGAGCCCCGCCCACGAGAGGGAGAGGGTTCTCTTGGGTGTTCTCCCAAGGGAGAGCACCCAAGGCCCCTCTCGACTCTCGTCGAGCCCGGACTTGACTGATGGGTGCACCCCTATTTATACCCTCCGGCCACCGCCAGGTTCGAATTTTTTCCAGGAATATTTCGTTATTTTCCTGGAATTCCCCTTCGAATTTTTTCCAGGAATAGTTCGGTATTTTCCAGGAATTTTTTCGACTATCCCAGAGTGGCGATGGCTTTATGTATTGCACATGCGCACCACATCATTTGCACCACAAGCTTTGCCATTTCATTCTTCGCTAGGCTAGCTATTCCGTCGTGAAACGTCTTGATACTGCAAGAAACCCGTTCTCGTTCAATTAATAAGGTCAAGTTCGCAAGTTTTTCATTCTCTCCAGTTATAGATTTGAAAATAGAATATTTAATTTGCGAAGCGTTGCCATTTCATAATAACAATGTCAGGAAAACAAATGTGGCTTTCCATCGTGAAACGTCTTGATACTGCAAGAAACCCGTTCTCGTTCTATTAATAAGGTCAAGTTCGCAAGTTTTTCATTCTCGCCAGTTATAGATTTGAAAATAAAATAGAATTGAATAAATAATGATTTGCTCCATATATTCATGGCGTCATTCTCGAAATCCCTGTTCCCGTTTAATTAACAAGGCCGAGTTCGCATATTTTCTAATAGATCGCGCTGAGAAAAATAATAACGAGTGAGGTACGTTCTGCTCGATAGATGGCGCTGCGAGATAATTTCCCAAATAACCGTCTTCGCCTTTGGCGACAGAAGCCCATTTCCTCTCTATGGGGATTTCATTTTTGGCTACAGTATGGGGGGGGGGGCGCCTTTATATTCACCTCTGGTGACAGCGGCCACTGTATGGACCTCTTCATATTCGCCTCCGACCTCCGCTTCTATTCACCTACGGTGACAGATGAGCTTATATCGCAAAAGCGACAGAGTCTGGGCGTGCTCGGTTCTAATCTAAACTAAAGGGCCCCAACTGTAGCTCCTTCCCTCTATATTCGCCCTCCGGCGACAGGGGCAACTCCACGGGGCCCCTTTATATTCGCCTCTGGCGACAGGGGCCACTCCATGGGGCCCCTTTATATTCGCCCTTGGCGACAGGGGCCACATGTAGCCCCTTTATATTCGCCTCGGGCGACAGGGACCACTCCATGGGGCCCCTTTATACTCGCCCTTGGCGACAGGGGCCACCAGTAGCCCCTTTATATTCGCCTCGGGCGACAGGGGCCACTCCATGGGACCCCTTTATATTCGCCCTTGGCGACAGGGGCCACCTGTAGCCCCTTTATATTCGCCTCGGGCGACAGGGGCCACTCCATGGGGCCCCTTTATACTCGCCCTTGGCGACAGGGGCCAGCAGTAGCCCCTTTATATTCGCCTCGGGCGACAGGGGCCACTCCATGGGGCCCCTTTATACTTGCCCTTGGCGACAGGGGCCACTCCATGGGGCCCCTTTATACTCGCCCTCCGGCGACAGGGGCCACCTGGCCTGGCTCCTAGGGCGGGATGGGGTGGGGGGTGCACTGCACCCAAAGCCCCCCATCTTTGGCTCTCTTCGAGCCCCGCCCACGAGAGGGAGAGGGTTCTCTTGGGTGTTCTCCCAAGGGAGAGCACCCAAGGCCCCTCTCGACTCTCGTCGAGCCCCGACTTGACTGATGGGTGCACCCCTATTTATACCCTCCGGCCACCGCCAGGTTCGAATTTTTCCCAGGAATATTTCGTTATTTTCCTGGAATTCCCCTTCGAATTTTTTCCAGGAATATTTTGGTATTTTCCAGGAATTTTTTCGACTATCCCAGAGTGGCGATGGCTTTATGTATTGCACATGCGCACCACATCATTTGCACCACAAGCTTTGCCATTTCATTCTTCGCTAGGCTAGCTATTCCGTCGTGAAACGTCTTGATACTGCAAGAAACCCGTTCTCGTTCAATTAATAAGGTCAAGTTCGCAAGTTTTTCATTCTCTCCAGTTATAGATTTGAAAATAGAATATTTAATTTGCGAAGCGTTGCCATTTCATAATAACAATGTCAGGAAAACAAATGTGGCTTTCCATCGTGAAACGTCTTGATACTGCAAGAAACCCGTTCTCGTTCTATTAATAAGGTCAAGTTCGCAAGTTTTTCATTCTCGCCAGTTATAGATTTGAAAATAAAATAGAATTGAATAAATAATGATTTGCTCCATATATTAATGGCGTCATTCTCGAAATCCCTGTTCCCGTTTAATTAACAAGGCCGAGTTCGCATATTTTCTAATAGATCGCGCTGAGAAAAATAATAACGAGTGAGGTACGTTCTGCTCGATAGATGGCGCTGCGAGATAATTTCCCAAATAACCGTCTTCGCCTTTGGCGACAGAAGCCCATTTCCTCTCTATGGGGATTTCATTCTTTGGCGACAGTATGGGGGGGGCGCCTTTATATTCACCTCTGGTGACAGCGGCCACTGTATGGACCTCTTCATATTCGCCTCCAACCTCCGCTTCTATTCACCTACGGTGACAGATGAGCTTATATCGCAAAAGCGACAGAGTCTGGGCGTGCTCGGTTCTAATCTAAACTAAAGGGCCCCAACTGTAGCTCCTTCCCTCTATATTCGCCCTCCGGCGACAGGGGCAACTCCACGGGGCCCCTTTATATTCGCCTCTGGCGACAGGGGCCACTCCATGGGGCCCCTTTATATTCGCCCTTGGCGACAGGGGCCACATGTAGCCCCTTTATATTCGCCTCGGGCGACAGGGACCACTCCATGGGGCCCCTTTATACTCGCCCTTGGCGACAGGGGCCACCAGTAGCCCCTTTATATTCGCATCGGGCGACAGGGGCCACTCCATGGGACCCCTTTATATTCGCCCTTGGCGACAGGGGCCACCTGTAGCCCCTTTATATTCGCCTCGGGCGACAGGGGCCACTCCATGGGGCCCCTTTATATTCGCCCTTGGCGACAGGGGCCACCTGTAGCCCCTTTATACTCGCCCTCCGGCGACAGGGGCCACCTGGCCTGGCTCCTAGGGCGGGATGGGGTGGGGGGTGCACTGCACCCAAAGCCCCCCATCTTTGGCTCTCTTCGAGCCCCGCCCACGAGAGGGAGAGGGTTCTCTTGGGTGTTCTCCCAAGGGAGAGCACCCAAGGCCCCTCTCGACTCTCGTCGAGCCGCGACTTGACTGATGGGTGCACCCCTATTTATACCCTCCGGCCACCGCCAGGTTCGAATTTTTTCCAGGAATATTTCGTTATTTTCCTGGAATTCCCCTTCGAATTTTTTCCAGGAATATTTTGGTATTTTCCAGGAATTTTTTCGACTATCCCAGAGTGGCGATGGCTTTATGTATTGCACATGCGCACCACATCATTTGCACCACAAGCTTTGCCATTTCATTCTTCGCTAGGCTAGCTATTCCGTCGTGAAACGTCTTGATACTGCAAGAAACCCGTTCTCGTTCAATTAATAAGGTCAAGTTCGCAAGTTTTTCATTCTCTCCAGTTATAGATTTGAAAATAGAATATTTAATTTGCGAAGCGTTGCCATTTCATAATAACAATGTCAGGAAAACAAATGTGGCTTTCCATCGTGAAACGTCTTGATACTGCAAGAAACCCGTTCTCGTTCTATTAATAAGGTCAAGTTCGCAAGTTTTTCATTCTCGCCAGTTATAGATTTGAAAATAAAATAGAATTGAATAAATAATGATTTGCTCCATATATTAATGGCGTCATTCTCGAAATCCCTGTTCCCGTTTAATTAAGAAGGCCGAGTTCGCATATTTTCTAATAGATCGCGCTGAGAAAAATAATAACGAGTGAGGTACGTTCTGCTCGATAGATGGCGCTGCGAGATAATTTCCCAAATAACCGTCTTCGCCTTTGGCGACAGAAGCCCATTTCCTCTCTATGGGGATTTCATTCTTTGGCGACAGTATGGGGGGGGCGCCTTTATATTCACCTCTGGTGACAGCGGCCACTGTATGGGCCTCTTCATATTCGCCTCCGGCCTCCGCTTCTATTCACCTACGGTGACAGATGAGCTTATATCGCAAAAGCGACAGAGCCTGGGCGTGCTCGGTTCTAATCTAAACTAAAGAGCCCCAACTGTAGCTCCTTCCCTCTATATTCGCCCTCCGGCGACAGGGGCAACTCCAAGGGGCCCCTTTATATTCGCCTCTGGCGACAGGGGCCACTCCATGGGGCCCCTTTATATTCGCCCTTGGCGACAGGGGCCACCTGTAGCCCCTTTATATTCGCCTCGGGCGACAGGGGCCACTCCATGGGGCCCCTTTATACTCGCCCTTGGCGACAGGGGCCAGCAGTAGCCCCTTTATATTCGCCTCGGGCGACAGGGGCCACTCCATGGGGCCCCTTTATACTTGCCCTTGGCGACAGGGGCCACTCCAAGAAGAGCTCCAGCCTCCACGGAGTGAAGACGTGTTTTTTCGGTGCTCCCGTAAACATACGAGAGAAATTTCCCTTTCAGTCAATATGTAAGTTTATTTGGTCCTTGAACAACATTTTCAGATATATTTTTGAATTCCACTAATAATCAACGATCGAAGAGAAATTCCCGTGAACTATTTTGAGTGTGTGATACTAACAACGCTCTCAAAACAATCTGGGTTATGTGCTTTGTGTGTGATCTCGAAGACGCTCGAAACGACATTAGTGGTGTGTAGTTTACTTGTTTATGTGACATTCTAACCAACGCAAGGATATCGTCTACTATCTTCAAACAGACTGGACATGGTAAGCCCATATTCTATATGGCCGCTTCCTAAATGTTTTCTTAATTTAAGGTCTATAATTAATGAGAAAGCCGGCACGGCACAGGTTTAAATAGCCGATTCATGACAACAAATTTACGGCGCCCATTAGTAAATAGACTCATTGTTCGATGTCAGCGCCACCCTAAGGTAAAATAAATCAACAACGCAGCTCATTCCGGTTGATTCCAGGCGAAATAGGGCTATATTATTTTAATATTGCACATCCAAATAGAACGCCATTTTATTTCTAATAATAATAGTGTCTGACGATTTACTGCGGAAAAAATGATTTCTCCGTAAAAAATTAATATTTACATATCGTGTTTGGTGTCAATCCAGCCCTCGAGCTATCAGGAATAACATGCGAACGCTATCTAAGAGCCAATTACACACTAATTAAAGATAGCTTATTGTTTTCTGAGCAATCTCTTCGTCGCCATTTCGCCTGGCCACCCGGATTAACTTACAATAGGAAGAAGAAATATCGGTAAAGAGCGAACACACACGAAGAGCCGGAAGCGGGGAAGATAGACAGCTATCATATCGTCAACAAAGGAAGGGAAGAAGGAAAAGAAACAACCGGCCTCACCCATAACGATGTTTTGTAAAAAGGGAAAAGAGAAAGCTGCGCCAGCTGCTTCAGTACCTCTGGCCATAAAAAACAACACCTCGCCGGGACAAGACATGTCCCGTTCGAATTTAAGTGCCCCATTTTTCACCGGTACGAGCACTCCACGAGGAAAGCTGCAGTCCTCGCCACCACATGTAAACCCTCGTAGAAATCGGATAGCACTTCTGGTGAGCCCGGTCAACAAAAATCCAAGCTTGCGACCACCAACTTCTCCCGAACACGGGATGATCCTTAAACCCGGAAATCCCGGGAAAGCAACAGTACCGATCACCGGGGGGAACGAAACGGCAACTCAAACTGCTCCCTCCACCACACAGGCTACAGACAAGGGAGAGGTGGAACCACCAATCGATGAGATGACCTCCCCTCCAGACTCGCCAGGTACTGAATACCTAGACAATGCCACCATATATAAACATATATGGAATACGCTCGTGTCCCCGGCGCAAGGAAAAGGCAACAAGCCTCTCAAGAGGTTGAACAAGCTGAACTCTCAAGATCTCAGTCTCATCAAACTCCTTCTACGTACGCTAAAAATCAGAGCGGATCGAGCAGACCGCCTGACCAAAGGGGGACTTGCGCCCCCCATTACCACCGCCAAAGAGACAAAGGGCCAGAATCACCAACAATGTAAAGAAACACAAACAGATGGCGAGAAACACAGTGAGACCACCACCAACCCCCTGGAAAAGACAATAGACCAAAACGACCAGCAATGCAAAGGTTCCCAAACAAAGATCGAGGACCTCGGAGAGACCCGATTCACTCCTGTCAAAGAGACAAAAGGCCACTCAGACCAACAGCGCACAGAAAAACAAACCGAGGGCGAGGAACCACGGAAGACAAAGAGAACCAACTCACAGGATGCAGACTCATTTAATTGCATGGAACCACCAATGGCGGATCCCGGGTCCCTTGCAGAAGAGGGCAAGAAGACCGCGGCAAACGCAGTAGAGGACCCGCTGCAGAGCTGTTGCCGCACCCCCGAGAGTGACGCAACCGCAAACGAATATGGGGCGACGAAATCAGACACTGCATCCAGGTTCTTCGTTGGAGGAGTGGAGGACCACCTTGAGGTCTCAGGAGAGGCAGAGGAAGAGGAAGTACGGGACCTCGTCAACGAACACCCGAAAAAATACTCTAAGGAAACATTCTTGGCCAAGAAAGACAACGAACACCAAGCAGTCACTAGAAACGTAGGGAAACGAAAGAAATCACCAGGCAGGGAGGGAGACATGGCACAAGGGGCACCCACAGCCTCACTCTTGACCCCCCAAGAATCCACCACAGGAGCTCATAGGCGAGATCGTACTCCGCGCTCTGCAAGAAGGAAGAGGGACATCGTGGAGGATGAGGACCCCGACTGCTCAGACTCAGACAGAGACATTGAAATTCCCACGAACCGGGTTGATACAGACGAGACTCCAAAAAACTACATAGACGCTGACGAGGAGGATCCCGCTTACATAGAAAAGATCTTGAAAGAGCAGGAACAAATAAAGAAGCAGCACGGAGTAATTAACATTGCCGAAATAATTAGACAAGTTAGAGTCACCCTCCACCACTGTACCGGCCGCAAATACGGTATACCGACCAAGAAACGCCGCAGAGCGGACAAACTTCTGGACGTGATACACTTATGGGCCGAATCAACCCTAAAAGTGGCCAGAACGGCTGCATGTCAAACCGAAACATGCGGACAAACAGAGTCACTGCCACAAAATGAAACGCTAGCGAACCCTGAGGACTCATACATCACGTTAGAACTGTTGCCTGCTGACCAGACAATTGAGGAAAGCACGCAGAACATCCAAGCAACGGAGAAGACAGACCGGATGGAACCCGAGGTTACCCCATCCAAAGAGATGGAAGTACACAAGTCAAAAAACACCCCCACCGACCAGCCAAAAGCCAGAGAAGAACAAAAAGGGCCGAACATCCGACGCAACCCGGCTGGAAATAGCACGCAACATCCCCCCATCCGGATCACCATCACCACTTCGGACGGATCCCGTCTAATAGAAGAAATTGTCCCCGATGGTACGAGAGAGGAAGGGTGGAAAACAGTCGGGCAAAAAAGCAAAAGGACACCCATAGATCGTACACTCGAGCAACCAAGAGAACCCAACAGAAACCCGAAACAATACCGGACAAACCACCGCTACGATCAAAACAGTAAACAATCCCAGCACAACCAACTAAACGGGAACAAACGAGGAAGCACCAGACCGAACTATCACAACCACAGGAACACATACCCAACCAGGTGCAGCAGAACAGAACGACAGCAAAGAAACACCTCAAGACGGAGGGAACCGGAATCCCGCCCCTACAGACCAGGAGATCTAAGAGCAGATTCCCATATGACAGCGAGAAGGAGACACGCCGCATCCCGAGGTGCACCAGACTCAAGACCAATTCACAACGCCGTAAGGGGAGAAGAGTACCGTCGATACACAACACCCGGAAGAGCTCGAATCATCCCGAACCCAGTCACACCCGACAGATCGTTCTCCCAAGCAGTCAGCAACACTTCTAACCACACTATCCACACAGCGTTCACGGACGGATCGAACAGACACAGAACCAGGGGGGACCTGGTCGAGCAATTGTCCTATGCTGGCTTGGACAAACACGTCATCAACACCAAGATGTCCCAGAAGGGCATCACGATAGTATGCACGAATGCAGCGTCCACCCGCGGCATCATACACGAAATATCCAGGAATTTTAAGCTAAAATTCCACTTGAGCGTAACCTCCACAACTCGCCACTTCTGAAGACCAACTAATATCATAACGTCAACATGCACCATAGTCCTACCAACCAACAAACAACCAAAATACTACAATTTAACTGCGACAGAAGCGAGGCTGCCATCTACTACTTAAAAAGATATGTGCAAAAACAAGCCATCGACATCATATTGCTGCAGGAACCGTGGGTGAACAAAGAGTCACTCAAAGGAATTCCCAGCGACTGGATGCAGTGGACATCCCAAAACCTCAAAGCTGCAATACTTATAGTCAACAAAAGGATAACGGGAACGACTTTTTCAACAAGAACAAATAGCGTCACAATAAAAGTAGGGCTCAACCAACAGGAATATATCCTCACGTCAGCCTACTCCTCTCCATACGACCGTTTAAAAGAGACCACTGCAGAAATAAAAGACATACTCAAGAGGGCAAGAAAAACTCCAACATTAATAGGCGCTGACCTCAATGGACAGCACACACTCCTCGGATACAAGAAAACGAGACCTAGGGGCGCCAAACTGCTCGACTTTATACGAGCAGAAAACTTAACAATTTTAAATAACGGAGAGCCAACATACGACCATGGAGGTAGAAAAGGAGGCCCTGATATTACACTTACTAACGAATTCCTCAAGTCGAACCGCATAGAGTGGCAACTCGATGATGACATCAACCACAGCCTCTACAAGTACATCAATATCCTGATCCAAGACGGCCCGAAGACTGAGAGTGTAACAAAATATTCCAACTCCCAGAGGCGCATCAATAACTTTTTACAACTACTCAAACCTTCAACAAAAAACCTCATTACGAAAGTCAAAGCAGCCCGCAACGAGGAGGAGCTCGAGCAAGCCGTGGAAGACACATTTGATGCCATCAAGAGCATCGGGGATCGCACCTTAAAGGTGGAAAAAGAAGTTCAAAAAGACCTTACACCTTGGTGGACTCCAGAACTCGAAACCATGCGGAAAAAAGTCCGGGCACACAAAAGAAGGTATCAGAAATCGAAGGAAGAAGACAAGATTAGAACCCTTGAGATATTCCGCAAGAACAGGGCAGAATATACAAAATCGCTCAAGAAAGCAAAACGTTCCAACTGGAAAAAATTCTGCACCGAAGCCTCGGACCCCTTTGGTGAAACGTACAAGGGGACAGTTAAAAGAAGAACACGAACACCCCAGCTTTTTATGGAGGACAGTGAAAATCACCCCATCCTTTACTCAGCACAACAACAACTGGAAAAGATGTTCCCTCTAGATGACACGCTCCCGGAGCCGGACTTCCAACAACTACTCGCATCTCACAAAGGCAAGGTAATAGAGGAGAGACACATCACCCATTCTGAAATATCCAGAATCGTGAACAGACTCAACGATAAAAAAGCCCCTGGCCCCGACAGCATTAATAATAAACTCCTAAAAGCGATTCACCGATCCTTTCCAAGTCTGCTGCTCTCAATGTTCAACAAATGTCTGGAACTGGCCGTATTCCCGCAGCACTTCAAAAAGAAAGACAAGGACCCGAAAAATCTGAAATCATATCGAGCCATACACCTCCTTCCCACAATAGGGAAAGTGCTGGAGAAAATAATAGTGCAACGTATAACTTACCATTCCGAAACTAACCACTGGTGGAGTGATAAGCAGTTTGGGTTCAGGCATGGCCGCTCAACGGAACATGCACTCCTCGAAATCATGGAAGAAATCGACAGGCAAAAGGAAGCTCAGCGAGACACAGTGCTTATATCACTGGACATCCGAGGAGCATTTGACGCTCTACAATATAGAACCATCATCGAAAATATACACGAAATGCCTCTTTCATCTCACCTCTTCCAAATAGCCTGCCACACACTTAAAGGGAGGAGAGTGGCACTACAAACGTCGGAGGGTCTTGCAATCCACAATCTTTCAAAAGGCTGCCCGCAAGGATCCTGCTCCGGCCCAACTTACTGGAACACGGTCCTTGACAAACTGCTAAAGACAAACTGGCCAAATAACGTGACGGTCCAGGCGTTCGCCGACAACATCGCGGTACTTGTCTCAGCACCCACGGTGAGGAAAACGAAGAATCTTGCCACTCAGGTACTCGACAAAATCCACAACTGGATGAGCAGCCAAAACCTCAACGTGGCAATCGACAAAACCAAATTTATGTGGATCTCCCCAAAAAACCCGATCTCACTCAGGATGAATGGTTCCCTCATTCAACGTGTTAAAATGATCAAATACCTAGGGGTCCACATCGACCAAAAAAGGACATTCATGGGGCACGTTGTCCAACAGGCAGACAAAGCCAATCGGTTGCTGCCTAGTCTCCTCGGCTGTGCGGGCAGTGGCTGGGGCATAACGAGCGACATGCGACGGACACTGTACATAACAGTCATCCAAAGAATGCTAGCATACGCAGCACCAGCATGGGGCACAAAGCTCTCTACTGATGTCAGGAAAAAACTGGACTCTGCACAGAGAGGTTTTTTGCTTTACATCACAAGGGCATATCATACAACACCGACCAACGCTCTCCAAATAATAACCAGTCTCCCACCTCTTAGCCTCTGGGTCGAACACGAAGCAAGGGTCGGTTTATCGACAAGGCTCAAACGCCCAATTATAATAAATACGAACACCATCAACCCGTCCCAAATTCAGCAAAAGAGAGTGGGGTGGTCACATCACCCGGCCGCATACATCCCAAGCCGCCAACTCACTCTGCAGCAGGATCGAACCCCAGCAGAAGTGTCAATATACACAGATGGATCCAAAACGGAGGAAGGAACAGCTGCGGCGTTTGTGATCACAGAGGGTGAAACCATAATCCACAAGTGGGCGCACAAATTAAACGCCGAGGCATCCGTTTTTCAGGCGGAAATGTACGCTCTCTTGGAGGCCACGAAAAATGCACAGTGCCTAAACAAACAAACAAAAATATTTTCGGACTCGCTGGCTTCACTTTATTCGATCCGAAACCCACTGTCAACCACAGATGCAGCCAGAGAGATTAGAAACATCCTCCTCGGCCACCCAGCCATCTCCCTAAGCTGGGTAAAAGCCCACGAAGGGAACTTCGGGAATGAGGAGGCAGACGCCGCGGCTAAACAAGCTACGAAGAAAGAGAGCATAGACTGCCACCTCCCTTACCCAGCATCATGGGTTAAGTATAACTCCACAAAAATGATGATCAAGAAATGACAACTGAAATGGGACAGTGAAACCAAAACCGGAAGGAAAATTCACCAGATAGTCCCAAGGGTGAAGTTAAAATACAACCACTGGACGAGGGGTATGATACTGTACCTCACGGAACACGGCCCTTTCCCCTCCTACCTCAAGAGATTTAAACTAAGAGGAACAGACAAATGCAAGTGTGGGCAAACGGGAACGCCACTTCACTACGCAACGCGATGTCCACTCACAGAGGAACTACACTTCGGGGCGCCAACAGAGTCAAACATCCCAATATGGAGAGCGGAACTCCTGAAGAGACCGGAGAGAACACAAAAATTAGCAAAACTGGTCAACTTAATCGAAACAAACGAGGACGACTTCATTCCAAAAGAGCCAGCACCACAACCAAGAAGGCGGCGCAGGGCTGCCTCTACAGAGGATGAATCATCGAATCCGGAGGACTGATGAATATGGGCCGCTGCCCCATAGTGTTCCACACCAGCTATATCCCGCAGCCGTGCACAAATTGAGTAACACTTGAGCTTCCGGGCGAGAAATACGCTCCGCAAAATGCACGCTCGCTGCAGCAAGTACTGTTCCGAACTCCGCAAATATTCTCATTTCTCTGTCTCGCGTATGTTGTAACGCAGTAGTTTTCATGACCACCCCCTGCAGTGTCTCGCATCGTATCAATATGTCCCCGCTCTACCCACATTTTTCGATTTTTGCATATGCGCTATATTTAATTACTTGCACAAACTCTTGCTTTGGTACATGTCTTTTTGTTTTGTGTGTGTGTGTGTGCGTTTTTTTTTTTTTTTTTTTTTTTTGATAATTTATCGTGTTGCATTTGTTCTGTATAAATCATATTGGGCATTTTCCTGGTAAATACGCAATTAACCATATCTGATTTTGCACATGCCCTACATATATTATATATATACGTATTCTTGCACATACATACTCATGCTTTTGTACATACCCTGTCTTTACTGCATATGTCCCGTATATACATCCGTATATAGTACTGCGCATGCTCTGTAAATGTCTCGCTGCAAATTTTCTTGCACATGGCCTGTACATACTGTTATCTAGTGCGCATCGCTCCGCTACCGTATCGCACCGTATAATTGTATCGCTCTAATTGTCGTTTTGCAAATGCCATGTATATATATATATTTGTTTCTCAGACATATCTGCATATGTTCCGTATATATAGTACTGCGCATGCTCTGTAAATGTCTCGCTGCAAATTTTCTCGCACATGGCCTGTACATACTGTTATCTAGTGCGCATCGCTCCGCTACCGTATCGCACCGTATAATTGTATCGCTCTAATTGTCGTTTTGCAAATGCCATGTATATATATATATTTGTTTCTCAGACATATCTGCATATGTTCCGTATATATAGTACTGCGCATGCTCTGTAAATGTCTCGCTGCAAATTTTCTCGCACATGGCCTGTACATACTAACTAGTGCGCACAGCTCCGCTACCGTATAATTGTATCGCACTAATTGTCGTTTTGCAAATGCCATGTATATATATATATATATATCTGTTTCTTGGACATATCTGCATATGTTCCATATATATGGTACTGCGCATGCTCTGTAAATGTCTCGCTGCAAATTTTCTCGCACATGGCCTGTACATACTATCTCGTGCGCACCGCTCCGTTACCGTATCGCACCGTATAATTGTATCGCACTAATTGTCGTTTTGCAAATGCCATGTATATATATATATATATATCTGTTTCTTAGTCATATCTGCATATGTTCCGTATATATAGTACTGCGCATGCTCTGTAAATGTCTCGCTGCAAATTTTCTCGCACATGGCCTGTACATACTACCTAGTGCGCACCGCTCCGCTACCGTATCGCACCGTATAAATGTATCGCACTAATTGTCGTTTTGCAAATGCCATGTATATATATATATCTGTTTCTTAGACACATCTGCATATGTTCCGTATATATAGTACTGCGCATACTCTGTAAATGTCTCGCTGCAAATTTTCTCGCACATGGCCTGTACATACTATCTAGCGCGCATCGCTCCGCTACCGTATCGCACCGTATAATTGTATCGCACTAATTGCCGTTTTGCACACGCCATGTATATATATATATATTTGTTTCCCAGACATATCTGCTTTGCTCATGTTCGAAATATATTGACTCGCACTGGCTGAGTGTACTCTGCGGCCGGCATATTATTCTGCATCGGCACATAGCGACTAGCTGTTTCGTAGACAACCTGTACATCGCAACAAGTCAGCAACCTACAGCCGCATTCGCAGCCCCTAAAATACTTACTGTACCCCATTCGTACATTTATATTCCGGCACAGTGTTCTTTTTAATATTTTGAAAATGCCAGCATTGGAACTCTACTGTACAATTTTTCTCTTAACATATTGTCTGTATAATAAGTGCTGTATCATACGTCGCTTTCAGAAATAAAACAGCCTGGAAAATCCTTGAACCGGGTGGCCGGGGCGTGTGGATGGGGGTGCCTGCAACCGAGGAGGAGAACTTCAACCGACAGGGAACAGAGAGCCGCCTGGAGAGGGTGAGAAACGTAGGAAGGACAAGCAACAACACTAAGGGGGTAACTGGGTAAGGCCGAGGAGCGGAGGGTCCGGGGCGGGCGCCTAGGGGATTTAATCCCCTGGGCGCTCGCCCCGGCTCCCCCGTTCCTCTCCAGCGATACCCAACCCAATAGGGTAAAGGGCTTATATCCCTCAAGGGACAGAGCCCGGGTGTTGTCTGGACTTCAGGGGCCACTCCATGGGGCCCCTTTATACTCGCCCTCCGGCGACAGGGGCCACCTGGCCTGGCTCCTAGGGCGGGATGGGGTGGGGGGTGCACTGCACCCAAAGCCCCCCATCTTTGGCTCTCTTCGAGCCCCGCCCACGAGAGGGAGAGGGTTCTCTTGGGTGTTCTCCCAAGGGAGAGCACCCAAGGCCCCTCTCGACTCTCGTCGAGCCCCGACTTGACTGATGGGTGCACCCCTATTTATACCCTCCGGCCACCGCCAGGTTCGAATTTTTCCCAGGAATATTTCGTTATTTTCCTGGAATTCCCCTTCGAATTTTTTCCAGGAATATTTTGGTATTTTCCAGGAATTTTTTCGACTATCCCAGAGTGGCGATGGCTTTATGTATTGCACATGCGCACCACATCATTTGCACCACAAGCTTTGCCATTTCATTCTTCGCTAGGCTAGCTATTCCGTCGTGAAACGTCTTGATACTGCAAGAAACCCGTTCTCGTTCAATTAATAAGGTCAAGTTCGCAAGTTTTTCATTCTCTCCAGTTATAGATTTGAAAATAGAATATTTAATTTGCGAAGCGTTGCCATTTCATAATAACAATGTCAGGAAAACAAATGTGGCTTTCCATCGTGAAACGTCTTGATACTGCAAGAAACCCGTTCTCGTTCTATTAATAAGGTCAAGTTCGCAAGTTTTTCATTCTCGCCAGTTATAGATTTGAAAATAAAATAGAATTGAATAAATAATGATTTGCTCCATATATTAATGGCGTCATTCTCGAAATCCCTGTTCCCGTTTAATTAACAAGGCCGAGTTCGCATATTTTCTAATAGATCGCGCTGAGAAAAATAATAACGAGTGAGGTACGTTCTGCTCGATAGATGGCGCTGCGAGATAATTTCCCAAATAACCGTCTTCGCCTTTGGCGACAGAAGCCCATTTCCTCTCTATGGGGATTTCATTCTTTGGCGACAGTATGGGGGGGGGCGCCTTTATATTCACCTCTGGTGACAGCGGCCACTGTATGGGCCTCTTCATATTCGCCTCCGGCCTCCGCTTCTATTCACTTACGGTGACAGATGAGCTTATATCGCAAAAGCGACAGAGCCTGGGCGTGCTCGGTTCTAATCTAAACTAAAGAGCCCCAACTGTAGCTCCTTCCCTCTATATTCGCCCTCCGGCAACAGGGGCAACTCCACGGGGCCCCTTTATATTCGCCTCTGGCGACAGGGGCCACTCCATGGGGCCCCTTTATATTCGCCCTTGGCGACAGGGGCCACCTGTAGCCCCTTTATATTCGCCCTTGGCGACAGGGGCCACCTGTAGCCCCTTTATATTCGCCTCGGGCGACAGGGGCCACTCCATGGGGCCCCTTTATACTCGCCCTTGGCGACAGGGGCCAGCAGTAGCCCCTTTATATTCGCCTCGGGCGACAGGGGCCACTCCATGGGGCCCCTTTATACTCGCCCTTGGCGACAGGGGCCACCTGTAGCCCCTTTATATTCGCCTCGGGCGACAGGGGCCACTCCATGGGACCCCTTTATATTCGCCTTTTGCGACAGGGGCCACCTGTAGCCCCTTTATATTCGCCTCGGGCGACAGGGGCCACTCCATGGGGCCCCTTTATATTCGCCCTTGGCGACAGGGGCCACCTGTAGCCCCTTTATACTCGCCCTCCGGCGACAGGGGCCACCTGGCCTGGCTCCTGGGGCGGGATGGGGTGGGGGTGCACTGCACCCAAAGCCCCCCATCTTTGGCTCTCTTCGAGCCCCGCCCACGAGAGGGAGAGGGTTCTCTTGGGTGTTCTCCCAAGGGAGAGCACCCAAGGCCCCTCTCGACTCTCGTCGAGCCCCGACTTGACTGATGGGTGCACCCCTATTTATACCCTCCGGCCACCGCCAGGTTCGAATTTTTTCCAGGAATATTTCGTTATTTTCCTGGAATTCCCCTTCGAATTTTTTCCAGGAATATTTTGGTATTTTCCAGGAATTTTTTCGACTATCCCAGAGTGGCGATGGCTTTATGTATTGCACATGCGCACCACATCATTTGCACCACAAGCTTTGCCATTTCATTCTTCGCTAGGCTAGCTATTCCGTCGTGAAACGTCTTGATACTGCAAGAAACCCGTTCTCGTTCAATTAATAAGGTCAAGTACGCAAGTTTTTCATTCTCTCCAGTTATAGATTTGAAAATAGAATAGAATTGAATAAATAATGATTCGCTCCATATATTAATGGCGTCTTTCTCGAAATCCCTGTTCCCGTTTAATTAACAAGGCCGAGTTCGCATATTTTCTAATAGATCGCGCTGAGAAAAATAATAACGAGTGAGGTACGTTCTGCTCGATAGATGGCGCTGCGAGATAATTTCCCAAATAACCGTCTTCGCCTTTGGCGACAGAAGCCCATTTCCTCTCTATGGGGATTTCATTCTTTGGCGACAGTATGGGGGGGGGGCGCCTTTATATTCACCTCTGGTGACAGCGGCCACTGTATGGGCCTCTTCATATTCGCCTCCGGCCTCCGCTTCTATTCACCTACGGTGACAGATTAGCTTATATCGCAAAAGCGACAGAGCCTGGGCGTGCTCGGTTCTAATCTAAACTAAAGGGCCCCAACTGTAGCTCCTTCCCTCCATATTCGCCCTCCGGCGACAGGGGCAACTCCACGGGGCCCCTTTATATTCGCCTCTGGCGACAGGGGCCACTCCATGCGGCCCCTTTATATTCGCCCTTGGCGACAGGGGCCACCTGTAGCCCCTTTATATTCGCCCTTGGCGACAGGGGCCACCTGTAGCCACTTTATATTCGCCTCGGGCGACAGGGGCCACTCCATGGGGCCCCTTTATATTCGCCCTTGGCGACAGGGGCCACCTGTAGCCCCTTTATACTCGCCCTCCGGCGACAGGGGCAACCTGGCCTGGCTCCTAGGGCGGGATGGGGTGGGGGGTGCACTGCACCCAAAGCCCCCCATCTTTGGCTCTCTTCGAGCCCCGCCCACGAGAGGGAGAGGGTTCTCTTGGGTGTTCTCCCAAGGGAGAGCACCCAAGGCCCCTCTCGACTCTCGTCGAGCCCCGACTTGACTGATGGGTGCACCCCTATTTATACCCTCCGGCCACCGCCAGGTTCGAATTTTTCCCAGGAATATTTCGTTATTTTCCTGGAATTCCCCTTCGAATTTTTTCCAGGAATATTTTGGTATTTTCCAGGAATTTTTTCGACTATCCCAGAGTGGCGATGGCTTTATGTATTGCACATGCGCACCACATCATTTGCACCACAAGCTTTGCCATTTCATTCTTCGCTAGGCTAGCTATTCCGTCGTGAAACGTCTTGATACTGCAAGAAACCCGTTCTCGTTCAATTAATAAGGTCAAGTTCGCAAGTTTTTCATTCTCTCCAGTTATAGATTTGAAAATAGAATATTTAATTTGCGAAGCGTTGCCATTTCATAATAACAATGTCAGGAAAACAAATGTGGCTTTCCATCGTGAAACGTCTTGATACTGCAAGAAACCCGTTCTCGTTCTATTAATAAGGTCAAGTTCGCAAGTTTTTCATTCTCGCCAGTTATAGATTTGAAAATAAAATAGAATTGAATAAATAATGATTTGCTCCATATATTAATGGCGTCATTCTCGAAATCCCTGTTCCCGTTTAATTAACAAGGCCGAGTTCGCATATTTTCTAATAGATCGCGCTGAGAAAAATAATAACGAGTGAGGTACGTTCTGCTCGATAGATGGCGCTGCGAGATAATTTCCCAAATAACCGTCTTCGCCTTTGGCGACAGAAGCCCATTTCCTCTCTATGGGGATTTCATTCTTTGGCGACAGTATGGGGGGGGGCGCCTTTATATTCACCTCTGGTGACAGCGGCCACTGTATGGGCCTCTTCATATTCGCCTCCGGCCTCCGCTTCTATTCACTTACGGTGACAGATGAGCTTATATCGCAAAAGCGACAGAGCCTGGGCGTGCTCGGTTCTAATCTAAACTAAAGAGCCCCAACTGTAGCTCCTTCCCTCTATATTCGCCCTCCGGCAACAGGGGCAACTCCACGGGGCCCCTTTATATTCGCCTCTGGCGACAGGGGCCACTCCATGGGGCCCCTTTATATTCGCCCTTGGCGACAGGGGCCACCTGTAGCCCCTTTATATTCGCCTCGGGCGACAGGGGCCACTCCATGGGGCCCCTTTATACTCGCCCTTGGCGACAGGGGCCAGCAGTAGCCCCTTTATATTCGCCTCGGGCGACAGGGGCCACTCCATGGGGCCCCTTTATACTCGCCCTTGGCGACAGGGGCCACCTGTAGCCCCTTTATATTCGCCTCGGGCGACAGGGGCCACTCCATGGGACCCCTTTATATTCGCCTTTTGCGACAGGGGCCACCTGTAGCCCCTTTATATTCGCCTCGGGCGACAGGGGCCACTCCATGGGGCCCCTTTATATTCGCCCTTGGCGACAGGGGCCACCTGTAGCCCCTTTATACTCGCCCTCCGGCGACAGGGGCCACCTGGCCTGGCTCCTGGGGCGGGATGGGGTGGGGGTGCACTGCACCCAAAGCCCCCCATCTTTGGCTCTCTTCGAGCCCCGCCCACGAGAGGGAGAGGGTTCTCTTGGGTGTTCTCCCAAGGGAGAGCACCCAAGGCCCCTCTCGACTCTCGTCGAGCCCCGACTTGACTGATGGGTGCACCCCTATTTATACCCTCCGGCCACCGCCAGGTTCGAATTTTTTCCAGGAATATTTCGTTATTTTCCTGGAATTCCCCTTCGAATTTTTTCCAGGAATATTTTGGTATTTTCCAGGAATTTTTTCGACTATCCCAGAGTGGCGATGGCTTTATGTATTGCACATGCGCACCACATCATTTGCACCACAAGCTTTGCCATTTCATTCTTCGCTAGGCTAGCTATTCCGTCGTGAAACGTCTTGATACTGCAAGAAACCCGTTCTCGTTCAATTAATAAGGTCAAGTACGCAAGTTTTTCATTCTCTCCAGTTATAGATTTGAAAATAGAATAGAATTGAATAAATAATGATTTGCTCCATATATTAATGGCGTCTTTCTCGAAATCCCTGTTCCCGTTTAATTAACAAGGCCGAGTTCGCATATTTTCTAATAGATCGCGCTGAGAAAAATAATAACGAGTGAGGTACGTTCTGCTCGATAGATGGCGCTGCGAGATAATTTCCCAAATAACCGTCTTCGCCTTTGGCGACAGAAGCCCATTTCCTCTCTATGGGGATTTCATTCTTTGGCGACAGTATGGGGGGGGGGCGCCTTTATATTCACCTCTGGTGACAGCGGCCACTGTATGGGCCTCTTCATATTCGCCTCCGGCCTCCGCTTCTATTCACCTACGGTGACAGATTAGCTTATATCGCAAAAGCGACAGAGCCTGGGCGTGCTCGGTTCTAATCTAAACTAAAGGGCCCCAACTGTAGCTCCTTCCCTCCATATTCGCCCTCCGGCGACAGGGGCAACTCCACGGGGCCCCTTTATATTCGCCTCTGGCGACAGGGGCCACTCCATGCGGCCCCTTTATATTCGCCCTTGGCGACAGGGGCCACCTGTAGCCCCTTTATATTCGCCTCGGGCGACAGGGGCCACTCCATGGGGCCCCTTTATACTCGCCCTTGGCGACAGGGGCCAGCAGTAGCCCCTTTATATTCGCCTCGGGCGACAGGGGCCACTCCATGGGGCCCCTTTATACTCGCCCTTGGCGACAGGGGCCACCTGTAGCCCCTTTATATTCGCCTCGGGCCCCTTTATATTCGCCCTTGGCGACAGGGGCCACCTGTAGCCCCTTTATACTCGCCCTCCGGCGACAGGGGCCACCTGGCCTGGCTCCTAGGGCGGGATGGGGTGGGGGGTGCACTGCACCCAAAGCCCCCCATCTTTGGCTCTCTTCGAGCCCCGCCCACGAGAGGGAGAGGGTTCTCTTGGGTGTTCTCCCAAGGGAGAGCACCCAAGGCCCCTCTCGACTCTCGTCGAGCCCCGACTTGACTGATGGGTGCACCCCTATTTATACCCTCCGGAAACCGCCAGGTTCGAATTTTTTCCAGGAATATTTCTTTATTTTTCTGGAATTCCCCTTCGAATTTTTTCCAGGAATATTTTGGTATTTTCCAGGAATTTTTTCGACTATCCCAGAGTGGCGATGGCTTTATGTATTGCACATGCGCACCACATCATTTGCACCACAAGCTTTGCCATTTCATTCTTCGCTAGGCTAGCTATTCCGTCGTGAAACGTCTTGATACTGCAAGAAACCCGTTCTCGTTCAATTAATAAGGTCAAGTTCGCAAGTTTTTCATTCTCTCCAGTTATAGATTTGAAAATAGAATATTTAATTTGCGAAGCGTTGCCATTTCATAATAACAATGTCAGGAAAACAAATGTGGCTTTCCATCGTGAAACGTCTTGATACTGCAAGAAACCCGTTCTCGTTCTATTAATAAGGTCAAGTTCGCAAGTTTTTCATTCTCGCCAGTTATAGATTTGAAAATAAAATAGAATTGAATAAATAATGATTTGCTCCATATATTAATGGCGTCATTCTCGAAATCCCTGTTCCCGTTTAATTAACAAGGCCGAGTTCGCATATTTTCTAATAGATCGCGCTGAGAAAAATAATAACGAGTGAGGTACGTTCTGCTCGATAGATGGCGCTGCGAGATAATTTCCCAAATAACCGTCTTCGCCTTTGGCGACAGAAGCCCATTTCCTCTCTATGGGGATTTCATTCTTTGGCGACAGTATGGGGGGGGCGCCTTTATATTCACCTCTGGTGACAGCGGCCACTGTATGGGCCTCTTCATATTCGCCTCCGGCCTCCGCTTCTATTCACCTACGGTGACAGATTAGCTTATATCGCAAAAGCGACAGAGCCTGGGCGTGCTCGGTTCTAATCTAAACTAAAGGGCCCCAACTGTAGCTCCTTCCCTCTATATTCGCCCTCCGGCGACAGGGGCAACTCCACGGGGCCCCTTTATATTCGCCTCTGGCGACAGGGGCCACTCCATGGGGCCCCTTTATATTCGCCCTTGGCGACAGGGGCCACCTGTAGCCCCTTTATATTCGCCTCGGGCGACAGGGGCCACTCCATGGGGCCCCTTTATACTCGCCCTTGGCGACAGGGGCCACCTGGGTAAAAGCCCACGAAGGGAACTTCGGGAATGAGGAGGCAGACGCCGCGGCTAAACAAGCTACGAAGAAAGAGAGCATAGACTGCCACCTCCCTTACCCAGCATCATGGGTTAAGTATAACTCCACAAAAATGATGATCAAGAAATGGCAGCTGAAATGGGACAGTGAAACCAAAACCGGAAGGAAAATTCACCAGATAGTCCCAAGGGTGAAGTTAAAATACAACCACTGGACGAGGGGTATGATACTGTACCTCACGGAACACGGCCCTTTCCCCTCCTACCTCAAGAGATTTAAACTGAGAGGAACAGACAAATGCAAGTGTGGGCAAACGGGAACGCCACTTCACTACGCAACGCGATGCCCACTGACAGAGGAACTACACTTCGGGGCGCCAACAGAGTCAAACATCCCAATATGGAGAGCGGAACTCCTGAAGAGACCGGAGAGAACACAAAAATTAGCAAGACTGGTCAACTTAATCGAAACAAACGAGGACGACTTCATTCCAAAAGAGCCAGCACCACAACCGAGAAGGCGGCGCAGGGCTGCCTCTACAGAGGATGAATCATCGAATCCGGAGGACTGATGAATATGGGCCGCTGCCCCATAGTTTTCCACACCAGCTATATCCCGCAGCCGAGCACAAATTGAGTAACACTTGAGCTTCCGGGCGAGAAATACGCTCCGCAAAATGCAGGCTCGCTGCAGCAAGTACTGTTCCGAACTCCGCAAATATTCTCATTTCTCTGTCTCGCATATGTTGTAACGCATTTGTTTTCATGACCACCCCCTGCAGTGTCTCGCATTGTATCGATATGTCTCCGCTCTACCCACATTTTTCGATTTTTGCAAATGCGCTATATTTAATTACTTGCACATATTCTTGATTTGGTACATGTCTTTTTGTTTTTGTGTGTGTGTGTGTTTTTTTTTTTTTTTTTTTTTTTTTGATAATTTATCGTGTCGCATTTGTTCTGTATAAATCATATTGGGCTTTTCTCTGGTAAATACGCAATTACCCATATCTGATTTTGCACATGCCCTATATATATATTTTATATATACGTATTCTTGCACATACTCATGCTTTTGTACATACCCTGTTTTTACTGCATATGTTCCGTATATATAGTACTGCGCATGCTCTGTAAATGTCTCGCTGCAAATTTTCTCGCACATGGCCTGTACATACTATCTAGCGCGCATCGCTCCGCTACCGTATCGCACCGTATAATTGTATCGCACTAATTGCCGTTTTGCACACGCCATGTATATATATATATTTGTTTCTCAGACATATCTGCTTTGCTCATGTTCGAAATAAATTGACTCGCACTGGCTGAGTGTACTCTGCGGCCGGCATATTATTCTGCATCGGCACATAGCGACTAGCTGTTTCGTAGACAAATTGTACATCGCAACAAGTCAGCAACCTACAGCCGCATCCGCAGCCCCTAAATACTTACTGTACCCCATTCGTACGTTTATATTCCGGCACAGTGTTCTTTTTGATATTTTGAAAATGCCCGCATTGGAACTGTACTGTACATATTTTTCTCTTAACATATTGTCTGTATAATAAGTGCTGTATCATACGTCGCTTTCAGAAATAAAACAGCCTGGAAAATCCTGGAACCGGGTGGCCGGGGCGTGTGGATGGGGCGCCTGCAACCGAGGAGGAGAACTTCAACCGACAGGGAACAGAGAGCTGCCCGGAGAGGGTGAGAAACGTAGGGAGGACAAGCAACAACACTAAGGGGGTAACTGGGTAAGGCCGAGGAGCGGGAGTGCCGGGGCGAGCGCCTAGGGGATTTCACCCCCTGGGCGCTCGCCCCGGCTCCCCCGTTCCTCTCCAGCGATACCCAACCCAATAGGGTAAAGGGCTTATATCCCTCAAGGGACAGAGCCCGGGTGTTGTCTGGACTTCAGGGGCCACCAGTAGCCCCTTTATATTCGCCTCGGGCGACAGGGGCCACTCCATGGGGCCCCTTTATACTCGCCCTTGGCGACAGGGGCCACCTGTAGCCCCTTTATATTCGCCTCGGGCGACAGGGGCCACTCCATCGGACCCCTTTATATTCGCCCTTGGCGACAGGGGCCACCTGTAGCCCCTTTATATTCGCCTCGGGCGACAGGGGCCACTCCATGGGGCCCCTTTATATTCGCCCTTGGCGACAGGGGCCACCTGTAGCCCCTTTATACTCGCCCTCCGGCGACAGGGGCCACCTGGCCTGGCTCCTAGGGCGGGATGGGGTGGGGGGTGCACTGCACCCAAAGCCCCCCATCTTTGGCTCTCTTCGAGCCCCGCCCACGAGAGGGAGATGGTTCTCTTGGGTGTTCTCCCAAGGGAGAGCACCCAAGGCCCCTCTCGACTCTCGTCGAGCCCCGACTTGACTGATGGGTGCACCCCTATTTGTACCCTCCGGCCACCGCCAGGTTCGAATTTTTTCCAGGAATATTTCGTTATTTTCCTGGAATTCCCCTTCGAATTTTTTCCAGGAATATTTTGGTATTTTCCAGGAATTTTTTCGACTATCCCAGAGTGGCGATGGCTTTATGTATTGCACATGCGCACCACATCATTTGCACCACAAGCTTTGCCATTTCACTCTTCGCTAGGCTAGCTATTCCGTCGTGAAACGTCTTGATACTGCAAGAAACCCGTTCTCGTTCAATTAATAAGGTCAAGTTCGCAAGTTTTTCATTCTCTCCAGTTATAGATTTGAAAATAGAATATTTAATTTGCGAAGCGTTGCCATTTCATAATAACAATGTCAGGAAAACAAATGTGGCTTTCCATCGTGAAACGTCTTGATACTGCAAGAAACCCGTTCTCGTTCTATTAATAAGGTCAAGTTCGCAAGTTTTTCATTCTCGCCAGTTATAGATTTGAAAATAAAATAGAATTGAATAAATAATGATTTGCTCCATATATTAATGGCGTCATTCTCGAAATCCCTGTTCCCGTTTAATTAACAAGGCCGAGTTCGCATATTTTCTAATAGATCGCGCTGAGAAAAATAATAACGAGTGAGGTACGTTCTGCTCGATAGATGGCGCTGCGAGATAATTTCCCAAATAACCGTCTCCGCCTTTGGCGACAGAAGCCCATTTCCTCTCTATGGGGATTTCATTCTTTGGCGACAGTATGGGGGGGGGGCGCCTTTATATTCACCTCTGGTGACAGCGGCCACTGTATGGGCCTCTTCATATTCGCCTCCGGCCTCCGCTTCTATTCACCTACGGTGACAGATGAGCTTATATCGCAAAAGCGACAGAGCCTGGGCGTGCTCGGTTCTAATCTAAACTAAAGCGCCCCAACTGTAGCTCCTTCCCTCTATATTCGCCCTCCGGCGACAGGGGCAACTCCACGGGGCCCCTTTATATTCGCCTCTGGCGACAGGGACCACTCCATGTGGCCCCTTTATATTCGCCCTTGGCGACAGGGGCCACCTGTAGCCCCTTTATATTCGCCTCGGGCGACAGGGGCCACTCCATGGGGCCCCTTTATACTCGCCCTTGGCGACAGGGGCCACCAGTAGCCCCTTTATATTCGCCTCGGGCGACAGGGGCCACTCCATGGGGCCCCTTTATACTCGCCCTTGGCGACAGGGGCCACCTGTAGCCCCTTTATATTCGCCTCGGGCGACAGGGGCCACTCCATGGGGCCCCTTTATACTCGCCCTTGGCGACAGGGGCCAGCAGTAGCCCCTTTATATTCGCCTCGGGCGACAGGGGCCACTCCATGGGGCCCCTTTATACTTGCCCTTGGCGACAGGGGCCACTCCATGGGGCCCCTTTATACTCGCCCTCCGGCGACAGGGGCCACCTGGCCTGGCTCCTAGGGCGGGACGGGGTGGGGGGTGCACTGCACCCAAAGCCCCCCATCTTTGGCTCTCTTCGAGCCCCGCCCACGAGAGGGAGAGGGTTCTCTTGGGTGTTCTCCCAAGGGAGAGCACCCAAGGCCCCTCTCGACTCTCGTCGAGCCCCGACTTGACTGATGGGTGCACCCCTATTTATACCCTCCGGCCACCGCCAGGTTCGAATTTTTTCCAGGAATATTTCGTTATTTTCCTGGAATTCCCCTTCGAATTTTTTCCAGGAATATTTTGGTATTTTCCAGGAATTTTTTCGACTATCCCAGAGTGGCGATGGCTTTATGTATTGCACATGCGCACCACATCATTTGCACCACAAGCTTTGCCATTTCATTCTTCGCTAGGCTAGCTATTCCGTCGTGAAACGTCTTGATACTGCAAGAAACCCGTTCTCGTTCAATTAATAAGGTCAAGTTCGCAAGTTTTTCATTCTCTCCAGTTATAGATTTGAAAATAGAATATTTAATTTGCGAAGCGTTGCCATTTCATAATAACAATGTCAGGAAAACAAATGTGGCTTTCCATCGTGAAACGTCTTGATACTGCAAGAAACCCGTTCTCGTTCTATTAATAAGGTCAAGTTCGCAAGTTTTTCATTCTCGCCAGTTATAGATTTGAAAATAAAATAGAATTGAATAAATAATGATTTGCTCCATATATTAATGGCGTCATTCTCGAAATCCCTGTTCCCGTTTAATTAACAAGGCCGAGTTCGCATATTTTCTAATAGATCGCGCTGAGAAAAATAATAACGAGTGAGGTACGTTCTGCTCGATAGATGGCGCTGCGAGATAATTTCCCAAATAACCGTCTTCGCCTTTGGCGACAGAAGCCCATTTCCTCTCTATGGGGATTTCATTCTTTGGCGACAGTATGGGGGGGGGCGCCTTTATATTCACCTCTGGTGACAGCGGCCACTGTATGGGCCTCTTCATATTCGCCTCCGGCCTCCGCTTCTATTCACCTACGGTGACAGATGAGCTTATATCGCAAAAGCGACAGAGCCTGGGCGTGCTCGGTTCTAATCTAAACTAAAGGGCCCCAACTGTAGCTCCTTCCCTCTATATTCGCCCTCCGGCGACAGAGGCAACTCCACGGGGCCCCTTTATATTCGCCTCTGGCGACAGGGTCCACTCCATGGGGCCCCTTTATACTCGCCCTTGGCGACAGGGGCCACCTGTAGCCCCTTTATATTCGCCTCGGGCGACAGGGGCCACTCCATGGGACCCCTTTATATTCGCCCTTGGCGACAGGGGCCACCTGTAGCCCCTTTATATTCGCCTCGGGCGACAGGGGCCACTCCATGGGGCCCCTTTATATTCGCCCTTGGCGACAGGGGCCACCTGTAGCCCCTTTATACTCGCCCTCCGGCGACAGGGGCCACCTGGCCTGGCTCCTAGGGCGGGATGGGGTGGGGGGTGCACTGCACCCAAAGCCCCCCATCTTTGGCTCTCTTCGAGCCCCGCCCACGAGAGGGAGAGGGTTCTCTTGGGTGTTCTCCCAAGGGAGAGCACCCAAGGCCCCTCTCGACTCTCGTCGAGCCCCGACTTGACTGATGGGTGCACCTCTATTCATACCCTCCGGCCACCGCCAGGTTCGAATTTTTTCCAGGAATATTTCGTTATTTTCCTGGAATTCCCCTTCGAATTTTTTCCAGGAATATTTTGGTATTTTCCAGGAATTTTTTCGACTATCCCAGAGTGGCGATGGCTTTATGTATTGCACATGCGCACCACATCATTTGCACCACAAGCTTTGCCATTTCATTCTTCGCTAGGCTAGCTATTCCGTCGTGAAACGTCTTGATACTGCAAGAAACCCGTTCTCGTTCAATTAATAAGGTCAAGTTCGCAAGTTTTTCATTCTCTCCAGTTATAGATTTGAAAATAGAATATTTAATTTGCGATGCGTTGCCATTTCATAATAACAATGTCAGGAAAACAAATGTGGCTTTCCATCGTGAAACGTCTTGATACTGCAAGAAACCCGTTCTCGTTCTATTAATAAGGTCAAGTTCGCAAGTTTTTCATTCTCGCCAGTTATAGATTTGAAAATAAAATAGAATTGAATAAATAATGATTTGCTCCATATATTAATGGCGTCATTCTCGAAATCCCTGTTCCCGTTTAATTAACAAGGCCGAGTTCGCATATTTTCTAATAGATCGCGCTGAGAAAAATAATAACGAGTGAGGTACGTTCTGCTCGATAGATGGCGCTGCGAGATAATTTCCCAAATAACCGTCTTCGCCTTTGGCGACAGAAGCCCATTTCCTCTCTATGGGGATTTCATTCTTTGGCGACAGTATGGGGGGGGGCGCCTTTATATTCACCTCTGGTGACAGCGGCCACTGTATGGGCCTCTTCATATTCGCCTCCGGCCTCCGCTTCTATTCACCTACGGTGACAGATGAGCTTATATCGCAAAAGCGACAGAGCCTGGGCGTGCTCGGTTCTAATCTAAACTAAAGGGCCCCAACTGTAGCTCCTTCCCTCTATATTCGCCCTCCGGCGACAGGGGCAACTCCACGGGGCCCCTTTATATTCGCCTCTGGCGACAGGGGCCACTCCATGGGGCCCCTTTATACTCGCCCTTGGCGACAGGGGCCACCTGTAGCCCCTTTATATTCGCCTCGGGCGACAGGGGCCACTCCATGGGGCCCCTTTATATTCGCCCTTGGCGACAGGGGCCACCTGTAGCCCCTTTATACTCGCCCTCCGGCGACAGGGGCCACCTGGCCTGGCTCCTAGGGCGGGATGGGGTGGGGGGTGCACTGCACCCAAAGCCCCCCATCTTTGGCTCTCTTCGAGCCCCGCCCACGAGAGGGAGAGGGTTCTCTTGGGTGTTCTCCCAAGGGAGAGCACCCAAGGCCCCTCTCGACTCTCGTCGAGCCCCGACTTGACTGATGGGTGCACCCCTATTTATACCCTCCGGAAACCGCCAGGTTCGAATTTTTTCCAGGAATATTTCTTTATTTTTCTGGAATTCCCCTTCGAATTTTTTCCAGGAATATTTTGGTATTTTCCAGGAATTTTTTCGACTATCCCAGAGTGGCGATGGCTTTATGTATTGCACATGCGCACCACATCATTTGCACCACAAGCTTTGCCATTTCATTCTTCGCTAGGCTAGCTATTCCGTCGTGAAACGTCTTGATACTGCAAGAAACCCGTTCTCGTTCAATTAATAAGGTCAAGTTCGCAAGTTTTTCATTCTCTCCAGTTATAGATTTGAAAATAGAATATTTAATTTGCGAAGCGTTGCCATTTCATAATAACAATGTCAGGAAAACAAATGTGGCTTTCCATCGTGAAACGTCTTGATACTGCAAGAAACCCGTTCTCGTTCTATTAATAAGGTCAAGTTCGCAAGTTTTTCATTCTCGCCAGTTATAGATTTGAAAATAAAATAGAATTGAATAAATAATGATTTGCTCCATATATTAATGGCGTCATTCTCGAAATCCCTGTTCCCGTTTAATTAACAAGGCCGAGTTCGCATATTTTCTAATAGATCGCGCTGAGAAAAATAATAACGAGTGAGGTACGTTCTGCTCGATAGATGGCGCTGCGAGATAATTTCCCAAATAACCGTCTTCGCCTTTGGCGACAGAAGCCCATTTCCTCTCTATGGGGATTTCATTCTTTGGCGACAGTATGGGGGGGGCGCCTTTATATTCACCTCTGGTGACAGCGGCCACTGTATGGGCCTCTTCATATTCGCCTCCGGCCTCCGCTTCTATTCACCTACGGTGACAGATGAGCTTATATCGCAAAAGCGACAGAGCCTGGGCGTGCTCGGTTCTAATCTAAACTAAAGCGCCCCAACTGTAGCTCCTTCCCTCTATATTCGCCCTCCGGCGACAGGGGCAACTCCACGGGGCCCCTTTATATTCGCCTCTGGCGACAGGGACCACTCCATGTGGCCCATTTATATTCGCCCTTGGCGACAGGGGCCACCTGTAGCCCCTTTATATTCGCCTCGGGCGACAGGGGCCACTCCATGGGGCCCCTTTATACTCGCCCTTGGCGACAGGGGCCACCAGTAGCCCCTTTATATTCGCCTCGGGCGACAGGGGCCACTCCATGGGGCCCCTTTATACTCGCCCTTGGCGACAGGGGCCACCTGTAGCCCCTTTATATTCGCCTCGGGCGACAGGGGCCACTCCATGGGGCCCCTTTATACTCGCCCTTGGCGACAGGGGCCAGCAGTAGCCCCTTTATATTCGCCTCGGGCGACAGGGGCCACTCCATGGGGCCCCTTTATACTTGCCCTTGGCGACAGGGGCCACTCCATGGGGCCCCTTTATACTCGCCCTCCGGCGACAGGGGCCACCTGGCCTGGCTCCTAGGGCGGGACGGGGTGGGGGGTGCACTGCACCCAAAGCCCCCCATCTTTGGCTCTCTTCGAGCCCCGCCCACGAGAGGGAGAGGGTTCTCTTGGGTGTTCTCCCAAGGGAGAGCACCCAAGGCCCCTCTCGACTCTCGTCGAGCCCCGACTTGACTGATGGGTGCACCCCTATTTATACCCTCCGGCCACCGCCAGGTTCGAATTTTTTCCAGGAATATTTCGTTATTTTCCTGGAATTCCCCTTCGAATTTTTTCCAGGAATATTTTGGTATTTTCCAGGAATTTTTTCGACTATCCCAGAGTGGCGATGGCTTTATGTATTGCACATGCGCACCACATCATTTGCACCACAAGCTTTGTCATTTCATTCTTCGCTAGGCTAGCTATTCCGTCGTGAAACGTCTTGATACTGCAAGAAACCCGTTCTCGTTCAATTAATAAGGTCAAGTTCGCAAGTTTTTCATTCTCTCCAGTTATAGATTTGAAAATAGAATATTTAATTTGCGAAGCGTTGCCATTTCATAATAACAATGTCAGGAAAACAAATGTGGCTTTCCATCGTGAAACGTCTTGATTCTGCAAGAAACCCGTTCTCGTTCTATTAATAAGGTCAAGTTCGCAAGTTTTTCATTCTCGCCAGTTATAGATTTGAAAATAAAATAGAATTGAATAAATAATGATTTGCTCCATATATTAATGGCGTCATTCTCGAAATCCCTGTTCCCGTTTAATTAACAAGGCCGAGTTCGCATATTTTCTAATAGATCGCGCTGAGAAAAATAATAACGAGTGAGGTACGTTCTGCTCGATAGATGGCGCTGCGAGATAATTTCCCAAATAACCGTCTTCGCCTTTGGCGACAGAAGCCCATTTCCTCTCTATGGGGATTTCATTCTTTGGCGACAGTATGGGGGGGGGGCGCCTTTATATTCACCTCTGGTGACAGCGGCCACTGTATGGGCCTCTTCATATTCGCCTCCGGCCTCCGCTTCTATTCACCTACGGTGACAGATGAGCTTATATCGCAAAAGCGACAGAGCCTGGGCGTGCTCGGTTCTAATCTAAACTAAAGGGCCCCAACTGTAGCTCCTTCCCTCTATATTCGCCCTCCGGCGACAGAGGCAACTCCACGGGGCCCCTTTATATTCGCCTCTGGCGACAGGGTCCACTCCATGGGGCCCCTTTATACTCGCCCTTGGCGACAGGGGCCACCTGTAGCCCCTTTATATTCGCCTCGGGCGACAGGGGCCACTCCATGGGACCCCTTTATATTCGCCCTTGGCGACAGGGGCCACCTGTAGCCCCTTTATATTCGCCTCGGGCGACAGGGGCCACTCCATGGGGCCCCTTTATATTCGCCCTTGGCGACAGGGGCCACCTGTAGCCCCTTTATACTCGCCCTCCGGCGACAGGGGCCACCTGGCCTGGCTCCTAGGGCGGGATGGGGTGGGGGGTGCACTGCACCCAAAGCCCCCCATCTTTGGCTCTCTTCGAGCCCCGCCCACGAGAGGGAGAGGGTTCTCTTGGGTGTTCTCCCAAGGGAGAGCACCCAAGGCCCCTCTCGACTCTCGTCGAGCCCCGACTTGACTGATGGGTGCACCTCTATTCATACCCTCCGGCCACCGCCAGGTTCGAATTTTTTCCAGGAATATTTCGTTATTTTCCTGGAATTCCCCTTCGAATTTTTTCCAGGAATATTTTGGTATTTTCCAGGAATTTTTTCGACTATCCCAGAGTGGCGATGGCTTTATGTATTGCACATGCGCACCACATCATTTGCACCACAAGCTTTGCCATTTCATTCTTCGCTAGGCTAGCTATTCCGTCGTGAAACGTCTTGATACTGCAAGAAACCCGTTCTCGTTCAATTAATAAGGTCAAGTTCGCAAGTTTTTCATTCTCTCCAGTTATAGATTTGAAAATAGAATATTTAATTTGCGATGCGTTGCCATTTCATAATAACAATGTCAGGAAAACAAATGTGGCTTTCCATCGTGAAACGTCTTGATACTGCAAGAAACCCGTTCTCGTTCTATTAATAAGGTCAAGTTCGCAAGTTTTTCATTCTCGCCAGTTATAGATTTGAAAATAAAATAGAATTGAATAAATAATGATTTGCTCCATATATTAATGGCGTCATTCTCGAAATCCCTGTTCCCGTTTAATTAACAAGGCCGAGTTCGCATATTTTCTAATAGATCGCGCTGAGAAAAATAATAACGAGTGAGGTACGTTCTGCTCGATAGATGGCGCTGCGAGATAATTTCCCAAATAACCGTCTTCGCCTTTGGCGACAGAAGCCCATTTCCTCTCTATGGGGATTTCATTCTTTGGCGACAGTATGGGGGGGGGGGCGCCTTTATATTCACCTCTGGTGACAGCGGCCACTGTATGGGCCTCTTCATATTCGCCTCCGGCCTCCGCTTCTATTCACCTACGGTGACAGATGAGCTTATATCGCAAAAGCGACAGAGCCTGGGCGTGCTCGGTTCTAATCTAAACTAAAGGGCCCCAACTGTAGCTCCTTCCCTCTATATTCGCCCTCCGGCGACAGGGGCAACTCCACGGGGCCCCTTTATATTCGCCTCTGGCGACAGGGGCCACTCCATGGGGCCCCTTTATACTCGCCCTTGGCGACAGGGGCCACCTGTAGCCCCTTTATATTCGCCTCGGGCGACAGGGGCCACTCCATGGGGCCCCTTTATATTCGCCCTTGGCGACAGGGGCCACCTGTAGCCCCTTTATACTCGCCCTCCGGCGACAGGGGCCACCTGGCCTGGCTCCTAGGGCGGGATGGGGTGGGGGGTGCACTGCACCCAAAGCCCCCCATCTTTGGCTCTCTTCGAGCCCCGCCCACGAGAGGGAGAGGGTTCTCTTGGGTGTTCTCCCAAGGGAGAGCACCCAAGGCCCCTCTCGACTCTCGTCGAGCCCCGACTTGACTGATGGGTGCACCCCTATTTATACCCTCCGGAAACCGCCAGGTTCGAATTTTTTCCAGGAATATTTCTTTATTTTTCTGGAATTCCCCTTCGAATTTTTTCCAGGAATATTTTGGTATTTTCCAGGAATTTTTTCGACTATCCCAGAGTGGCGATGGCTTTATGTATTGCACATGCGCACCACATCATTTGCACCACAAGCTTTGCCATTTCATTCTTCGCTAGGCTAGCTATTCCGTCGTGAAACGTCTTGATACTGCAAGAAACCCGTTCTCGTTCAATTAATAAGGTCAAGTTCGCAAGTTTTTCATTCTCTCCAGTTATAGATTTGAAAATAGAATATTTAATTTGCGAAGCGTTGCCATTTCATAATAACAATGTCAGGAAAACAAATGTGGCTTTCCGTCGTGAAACGTCTTGATACTGCAAGAAACCCGTTCTCGTTCTATTAATAAGGTCAAGTTCGCAAGTTTTTCATTCTCGCCAGTTATAGATTTGAAAATAAAATAGAATTGAATAAATAATGATTTGCTCCATATATTAATGGCGTCATTCTCGAAATCCCTGTTCCCGTTTAATTAAGAAGGCCGAGTTCGCATATTTTCTAATAGATCGCGCTGAGAAAAATAATAACGAGTGAGGTACGTTCTGCTCGATAGATGGCGCTGCGAGATAATTTCCCAAATAACCGTCTTCGCCTTTGGCGACAGAAGCCCATTTCCTCTCTATGGGGATTTCATTCTTTGGCGACAGTATGGGGGGGCGCCTTTATATTCACCTCTGGTGACAGCGGCCACTGTATGGGCCTCTTCATATTCGCCTCCGGCCTCCGCTTCTATTCACCTACGGTGACAGATGAGCTTATATCGCAAAAGCGACAGAGCCTGGGCGTGCTCGGTTCTAATCTAAACTAAAGGGCCCCAACTGTAGCTCCTTCCCTCTATATTCGCCCTCCGGCGACAGGGGCAACTCCACGGGGCCCCTTTATATTCGCCTCTGGCGACAGGGGCCACTCCATGGGGCCCCTTTATATTCGCCCTTGGCGACAGGGGCCACCTGTAGCCCCTTTATATTCGCCTTGGGCGACAGGGGCCACTCCATGGGGCCCCTTTATACTCGCCCTTGGCGACAGGGGCCACCTGTAGCCCCTTTATATTCGCCTCGGGCGACAGGGGCCACTCCATGGGGCCCCTTTATATTCGCCCTTGGCGACAGGGGCCACCTGTAGCCCCTTTATACTCGCCCTCCGGCGACAGGGGCCACCTGGCGTGGCTCCTAGGGCGGGATGGGGTGGGGGGTGCACTGCACCCAAAGCCCCCCATCTTTGGCTCTCTTCGAGCCCCGCCCACGAGAGGGAGAGGGTTCTCTTGGGTGTTCTCCCAAGGGAGAGCACCCAAGGCCCCTCTCGACTCTCGTCGAGCCCCGACTTGACTGATGGGTGCACCCCTATTTATACCCTCCGGCCACCGCCAGGTTCGAATTTTTTCCAGGAATATTTCGTTATTTTCCTGGAATTCCCCTTCGAATTTTTTCCAGGAATATTTTGGTATTTTCCAGGAATTTTTTCGACTATCCCAGAGTGGCGATGGCTTTATGTATTGCACATGCGCACCACATCATTTGCACCACAAGCTTTGCCATTTCATTCTTCGATAGGCTAGCTATTCCGTCGTGAAACGTCTTGATACTGCAAGAAACCCGTTCTCGTTCAATTAATAAGGTCAAGTTCGCAAGTTTTTCATTCTCTCCAGTTATAGATTTGAAAATAGAATATTTAATTTGCGAAGCGTTGCCATTTCATAATAACAATGTCAGGAAAACAAATGTGGCTTTCCATCGTGAAACGTCTTGATACTGCAAGAAACCCGTTCTCGTTCTATTAATAAGGTCAAGTTCGCAAGTTTTTCATTCTCGCCAGTTATAGATTTGAAAATAAAATAGAATTGAATAAATAATGATTTGCTCCATATATTAATGGCGTCATTCTCGAAATCCCTGTTCCCGTTTAATTAACAAGGCCGAGTTCGCATATTTTCTAATAGATCGCGCTGAGAAAAATAATAACGAGTGAGGTACGTTCTGCTCGATAGATGGCGCTGCGAGATAATTTCCCAAATAACCGTCTTCGCCTTTGGCGACAGAAGCCCATTTCCTCTCTATGGGGATTTCATTCTTTGGCGACAGTATGGGGGGGGCGCCTTTGTATTCACCTCTGGTGACAGCGGCCACTGTATGGGCCTCTTCATATTCGCCTCCGGCCTCCGCTTCTATTCTCCTACGGTGACAGATGAGCTTATATCGCAAAAGCGACAGAGCCTGGGCGTGCTCGGTTCTAATCTAAACTATAGGGCCCCAACTGTAGCTCCTTCCCTCTATATTCGCCCTCCGGCGACAGGGGCAACTCCACGGGGCCCCTTTATATTCGCCTCTGGCGACAGGGGCCACTCCATGGGGCCCCTTTATATTCGCCCTTGGCGACAGGGGCCACCTGTAGCCCCTTTATATTCGCCTCGGGCGACAGGGGCCACTCCATGGGGCCCCTTTATACTCGCCCTTGGCGACAGGGGCCACCAGTAGCCCCTTTATATTCGCCTCGGGCGACAGGGGCCACTCCATGGGGCCCCTTTATACTCGCCCTTGGCGACAGGGGCCACCTGTAGCCCCTTTATATTCGCCTCGGGCGACAGGGGCCACTCCATGGGACCCCTTTATATTCGCCCTTGGCGACAGGGGCCATCTGTAGCCCCTTTATATTCGCCCTTGGCGACAGGGGCCACCTGTAGCCCCTTTATACTCGCCCTCCGGCGACAGGGGCCACCTGGCCTGGCTCCTAGGGCGGGATGAGGTGGGGGGTGCACTGCACCCAAAGCCCCCATCTTTGGCTCTCTTCGAGCCCCGCCCACGAGAGGGAGAGGGTTCTCTTGGGTGTTCTCCCAAGGGAGAGCACCCAAGGCCCCTCTCGACTCTCGTCGAGCCCCGACTTGACTGATGGGTGCACCCCTATTTATACCCTCCGGCCACCGCCAGGTTCGAATTTTTTCCAGGAATATTTCGTTATTTTCCTGGAATTCCCCTTCGAATTTTTTCCAGGAATATTTTGGTATTTTCCAGGAATTTTTTCGACTATCCCAGAGTGGCGATGGCTTTATGTATTGCACATGCGCACCACATCATTTGCACCACAAGCTTTGCCATTTCATTCTTCGCTAGGCTAGCTATTCCGTCGTGAAACGTCTTGATACTGCAAGAAACCCGTTCTCGTTCAATTAATAAGGTCAAGTTCGCAAGTTTTTCATTCTCTCCAGTTATAGATTTGAAAATAGAATATTTAATTTGCGAAGCGTTGCCATTTCATAATAACAATGTCAGGAAAACAAATGTGGCTTTCCATCGTGAAACGTCTTGATACTGCAAGAAACCCGTTCTCGTTCTATTAATAAGGTCAAGTTCGCAAGTTTTTCATTCTCGCCAGTTATAGATTTGAAAATAAAATAGAATTGAATAAATAATGATTTGCTCCATATATTAATGGCGTCATTCTCGAAATCCCTGTTCCCGTTTAATTAACAAGGCCGAGTTCGCATATTTTCTAATAGATCGCGCTGAGAAAAATAATAACGAGTGAGGTACGTTCTGCTCGATAGATGGCGCTGCGAGATAATTTCCCAAATAACCGTCTTCGCCTTTGGCGACAGAAGCCCATTTCCTCTCTATGGGGATTTCATTCTTTGGCGACAGTATGGGGGGGGCGCCTTTATATTCACCTCTGGTGACAGCGGCCACTGTATGGGCCTCTTCATATTCGCCTCCGGCCTCCGCTTCTATTCACCTACGGTGACAGATGAGCTTATATCGCAAAAGCGACAGAGCCTGGGCGTGCTCGGTTCTAATCTAAACTAAAGGGCCCCAACTGTAGCTCCTTCCCTCTATATTCGCCCTCCGGCGACAGGGGCAACTCCACGGGGCCCCTTTATATTCGCCTCTGGCGACAGGGGCCACTCCATGGGGCCCCTTTATATTCGCCCTTGGCGACAGGGGCCACCTGTAGCCCCTTTATATTCGCCTCGGGCGACAGGGGCCACTCCATGGGGCCCCTTTATACTCGCCCTTGGCGACAGGGGCCACCAGTAGCCCCTTTATATTCGCCTCGGGCGACAGGGGCCACTCCATGGGGCCCCTTTATACTCGCCCTTGGCGACAGGGGCCACCTGTAGCCCCTTTATATTCGCCTCGGGCGACAGGGGCCACTCCATGGGACCCCTTTATATTCGCCCTTGGCGACAGGGGCCACCTGTAGCCCCTTTATATTCGCCTCGGGCGACAGGGGCCACTCCATGGGGCCCCTTTATATTCGCCCTTGGCGACAGGGGCCACCTGTAGCCCCTTTATACTCGCCCTCCGGCGACAGGGGCCACCTGGCCTGGCTCCTAGGGCGGGATGGGGTGGGGGGTGCACTGCACCCAAAGCCCCCCATCTTTGGCTCTCTTCGAGCCCCGCCCACGAGAGGGAGAGGGTTCTCTTGGGTGTTCTCCCAAGGGAGAGCACCCAAGGCCCCTCTCGACTCTCGTCGAGCCCCGACTTGACTGATGGGTGCACCCCTATTTATACCCTCCGGCCACCGCCAGGTTCGAATTTTTTCCAGGAATATTTCGTTATTTTCCTGGAATTCCCCTTCGAATTTTTTCCAGGAATATTTTGGTATTTTCCAGGAATTTTTTCGACTATCCCAGAGTGGCGATGGCTTTATGTATTGCACATGCGCACCACATCATTTGCACCACAAGCTTTGCCATTTCATTCTTCGCTAGGCTAGCTATTCCATCGTGAAACGTCTTGATACTGCAAGAAACCCGTTCTCGTTCTATTAATAAGGTCAAGTTCGCAAGTTTTTCATTCTCGCCAATTATAGATTTGAAAATAAAATAGAATTGAATAAATAATGATTTGCTCCATATATTAATGGCGTCATTCTCGAAATCCCTGTTCCCGTTTAATTAACAAGGCCGAGTTCGCATATTTTCTAATAGATCGCGCTGAGAAAAATAATAACGAGTGAGGTACGTTCTGCTCGATAGATGGCGCTGCGAGATAATTTCCCAAATAACCGTCTTCGCCTTTGGCGACAGAAGCCCATTTCCTCTCTATGGGGATTTCATTCTTTGGCGACAGTATGGGGGGGGGCGCCTTTATATTCACCTCTGGTGACAGCGGCCACTGTATGGGCCTCTTCATATTCGCCTCCGGCCTCCGCTTCTATTCACCTACGGTGACAGATGAGCTTATATCGCAAAAGCGACAGAGCCTGGGCGTGCTCGGTTCTAATCTAAACTAAAGCGCCCCAACTGTAGCTCCTTCCCTCTATATTCGCCCTCCGGCGACAGGGGCAACTCCACGGGGCCCCTTTATATTCGCCTCTGGCGACAGGGGCCACTCCATGGGGCCCCTTTATATTCGCCCTTGGCGACAGGGGCCACCTGTAGCCCCTTTATATTCGCCCTTGGCGACAGGGGCCACCTGTAGCCCCTTTATATTCGCCTCGGGCGACAGGGGCCACTCCATGGGGCCCCTTTATACTCGCCCTTGGCGACAGGGGCCACCAGTAGCCCCTTTATATTCGCCTCGGGCGACAGGGGCCACTCCATGGGGCCCCTTTATACTCGCCCTTGGCGACAGGGGCCACCTGTAGCCCCTTTATACTCGCCCTTGGCGACAGGGGCCACCTGTAGCCCCTTTATATTCGCCCTTGGCGACAGGGGCCACCTGTAGCCCCTTTATATTCGCCTCGGGCGACAGGGGCCACTCCATGGGGCCCCTTTATATTCGCCCTTGGCGACAGGGGCCACCTGTAGCCCCTTTATACTCGCCCTCCGGCGACAGGGGCCACCTGGCCTGGCTCCTAGGGCGGGATGGGGTGGGGGGTGCACTGCACCCAAAGCCCCCCATCTTTGGCTCTCTTCGAGCCCCGCCCACGAGAGGGAGAGGGTTCTCTTGGGTGTTCTCCCAAGGGAGAGCACCCAAGGCCCCTCTCGACTCTCGTCGAGCCCCGACTTGACTGATGGGTGCACCCCTATTTATACCCTCCGGCCACCGCCAGGTTCGAATTTTTTCCAGGAATATTTCGTTATTTTCCTGGAATTCCCCTTCGAATTTTTTCCAGGAATATTTTGGTATTTTCCAGGAATTTTTTCGACTATCCCAGAGTGGCGATGGCTTTATGTATTGCACATGCGCACCACATCATTTGCACCACAAGCTTTGCCATTTCATTCTTCGCTAGGCTAGCTATTCCGTCGTGAAACGTCTTGATACTGCAAGAAACCCGTTCTCGTTCAATTAATAAGGTCAAGTTCGCAAGTTTTTCATTCTCTCCAGTTATAGATTTGAAAATAGAATATTTAATTTGCGAAGCGTTGCCATTTCATAATAACAATGTCAGGAAAACAAATGTGGCTTTCCATCGTGAAACGTCTTGATACTGCAAGAAACCCGTTCTCGTTCTATTAATAAGGTCAAGTTCGCAAGTTTTTCATTCTCGCCAGTTATAGATTTGAAAATAAAATAGAATTGAATAAATAATGATTTGCTCCATATATTAATGGCGTCATTCTCGAAATCCCTGTTCCCGTTTAATTAACAAGGCCGAGTTCGCATATTTTCTAATAGATCGCGCTGAGAAAAATAATAACGAGTGAGGTACGTTCTGCTCGATAGATGGCGCTGCGAGATAATTTCCCAAATAACCGTCATCGCCTTTGGCGACAGAAGCCCATTTCCTCTCTATGGGGATTTCATTCTTTGGTGACAGTATGGGGGGGGGGCGCCTTTATATTCACCTCTGGTGACAGCGGCCACTGTATGGGCCTCTTCATATTCGCCTCCGGCCTCCGCTTCTATTCACCTACGGTGACAGATGAGCTTATATCGCAAAAGCGACAGAGCCTGGGCGTGCTCGGTTCTAATCTAAACTAAAGGGCCCCAACTGTAGCTCCTTCCCTCTATATTCGCCCTCCGGCGACAGGGGCAACTCCACGGGGCCCCTTTATATTCCCCTCTGGCGACAGGGGCCACTCCATGGGGCCCCTTTATATTCGCCCTTGGCGACAGGGGCCACCTGTAGCCCCTTTATATTCGCCTCGGGCGACAGGGGCCACTCCATGGGACCCCTTTATATTCGCCCTTGGCGACAGGGGCCACCTGTAGCCCCTTTATATTCGCCTCGGGCGACAGGGGCCACTCCATGGGGCCCCTTTATATTCGCCCTTGGCGACAGGGGCCACCTGTAGCCCCTTTATACTCGCCCTCCGGCGACAGGGGCCACCTGGTCTGGCTCCTAGGGTGGGATGGGGTGGGGGGTGCACTGCACCCAAAGCCCCCCATCTTTGGCTCTCTTCGAGCCCCGCCCACGAGAGGGAGAGGGTTCTCTTGGGTGTTCTCCCAAGGGAGAGCACCCAAGGCCCCTCTCGACTCTCGTCGAGCCCCGACTTGACTGATGGGTGCACCCCTATTTATACCCTCCGGCCACCGCCAGGTTCGAATTTTTTCCAGGAATATTTCGTTATTTTCCTGGAATTCCCCTTCGAATTTTTTCCAGGAATATTTTGGTATTTTCCAGGAATTTTTTCGACTATCCCAGAGTGGCGATGGCTTTATGTATTGCACATGCGCACCACATCATTTGCACCACAAGCTTTGCCATTTCATTCTTCGCTAGGCTAGCTATTCCGTCGTGAAACGTCTTGATACTGCAAGAAACCCGTTCTCGTTCAATTAATAAGGTCAAGTTCGCAAGTTTTTCATTCTCTCCAGTTATAGATTTGAAAATAGAATATTTAATTTGCGAAGCGTTGCCATTTCATAATAACAATGTCAGGAAAACAAATGTGGCTTTCCATCGTGAAACGTCTTGATACTGCAAGAAACCCGTTCTCGTTCTATTAATAAGGTCAAGTTCGCAAGTTTTTCATTCTCGCCAGTTATAGATTTGAAAATAAAATAGAATTGAATAAATAATGATTTGCTCCATATATTAATGGCGTCATTCTCGAAATCCCTGTTCCCGTTTAATTAACAAGGCCGAGTTCGCATATTTTCTAATAGATCGCGCTGAGAAAAATAATAACGAGTGAGGTACGTTCTGCTCGATAGATGGCGCTGCGAGATAATTTCCCAAATAACCGTCTTCGCCTTTGGCGACAGAAGCCCATTTCCTCTCTATGGGGATTTCATTCTTTGGCGACAGTATGGGGGGGGGCGCCTTTATATTCACCTCTGGTGACAGCGGCCACTGTATGGGCCTCTTCATATTCGCCTCCGGCCTCCGCTTCTATTCACCTACGGTGACAGATGAGCTTATATCGCAAAAGCGACAGAGCCTGGGCGTGCTCGGTTCTAATCTAAACTAAAGGGCCCCAACTGTAGCTCCTTCCCTCTATATTCGCCCTCCGGCGACAGGGGCAACTCCACGGGGCCCCTTTATATTCGCCTCTGGCGACAGGGGCCACTCCATGGGGCCCCTTTATATTCGCCCTTGGCGACAGGGGCCACCTGTAGCCCCTTTATATTCGCCTCGGGCGACAGGGGCCACTCCATGGGGCCCCTTTATACTCGCCCTTGGCGACAGGGGCCACCAGTAGCCCCTTTATATTCGCCTCGGGCGACAGGGGCCACTCCATGGGGCCCCTTTATACTCGCCCTTGGCGACAGGGGCCACCTGTGGCCCCTTTATATTAGCCTCGGACGACAGGGGCCACTCCATGGGACCCCTTTATATTCGCCCTTGGCGACAGGGGCCACCTGTAGCGCCTTTATATTCGCCTCGGGCGACAGGGGCCACTCCATGGGGCGCCTTTATATTCGCCCTTGGCGACAGGGGCTACCTGTAGCCCCTTTATACTCGCCCTCCGGCGACAGGGGCCACCTGGCCTGGCTCCTAGGGCGGGATGGGGTGGGGGGTGCACTGCACCCAAAGCCCCCCATCTTTGGCTCTCTTCGAGCCCCGCCCACGAGAGGGAGAGGGTTCTCTTGGGTGTTCTCCCAAGGGAGAGCACCCAAGGCCCCTCTCGACTCTCGTCGAGCCCCGACTTGACTGATGGGTGCACCCCTATTTATACCCTCCGGCCACCGCCAGGTTCGAATTTTTTCCAGGAATATTTCGTTATTTTCCTGGAATTCCCCTTCGAATTTTTTCCAGGAATATTTTGGTATTTTCCAGGAATTTTTTCGACTATCCCAGAGTGGCGATGGCTTTATGTATTGCACATGCGCACCACATCATTTGCACCACAAGCTTTGCCATTTCATTCTTCGCTAGGCTAGCTATTCCGTCGTGAAACGTCTTGATACTGCAAGAAACCCGTTCTCGTTCAATTAATAAGGTCAAGTTCGCAAGTTTTTCATTCTCTCCAGTTATAGATTTGAAAATAGAATATTTAATTTGCGAAGCGTTGCCATTTCATAATAACAATGTCAGGAAAACAAATGTGGCTTTCCATCGTGAAACGTCTTGATACTGCAAGAAACCCGTTCTCGTTCTATTAATAAGGTCAAGTTCGCAAGTTTTTCATTCTCGCCAGTTATAGATTTGAAAATAAAATAGAATTGAATAAATAATGATTTGCTCCATATATTAATGGCGTCATTCTCGAAATCCCTGTTCCCGTTTAATTAACAAGGCCGAGTTCGCATATTTTCTAATAGATCGCGCTGAGAAAAATAATAACGAGTGAGGTACGTTCTGCTCGATAGATGGCGCTGCGAGATAATTTCCCAAATAACCGTCTTCGCCTTTGGCGACAGAAGCCCATTTCCTCTCTATGGGGATTTCATTCTTTGGCGACAGTATGGGGGGGCGCCTTTGTATTCACCTCTGGTGACAGCGGCCACTGTATGGGCCTCTTCATATTCGCCTCCGGCCTCCGCTTCTATTCTCCTACGGTGACAGATGAGCTTATATCGCAAAAGCGACAGAGCCTGGGCGTGCTCGGTTCTAATCTAAACTATAGGGCCCCAACTGTAGCTCCTTCCCTCTATATTCGCCCTCCGGCGACAGGGGCAACTCCACGGGGCCCCTTTATATTCGCCTCTGGCGACAGGGGCCACTCCATGGGGCCCCTTTATATTCGCCCTTGGCGACAGGGGCCACCTGTAGCCCCTTTATATTCGCCTCGGGCGACAGGGGCCACTCCATGGGGCCCCTTTATACTCGCCCTTGGCGACAGGGGCCACCAGTAGCCCCTTTATATTCGCCTCGGGCGACAGGGGCCACTCCATGGGGCCCCTTTATACTCGCCCTTGGCGACAGGGGCCACCTGTAGCCCCTTTATATTCGCCTCGGGCGACAGGGGCCACTCCATGGGACCCCTTTATATTCGCCCTTGGCGACAGGGGCCATCTGTAGCCCCTTTATATTCGCCCTTGGCGACAGGGGCCACCTGTAGCCCCTTTATACTCGCCCTCCGGCGACAGGGGCCACCTGGCCTGGCTCCTAGGGCGGGATGAGGTGGGGGGTGCACTGCACCCAAAGCCCCCATCTTTGGCTCTCTTCGAGCCCCGCCCACGAGAGGGAGAGGGTTCTCTTGGGTGTTCTCCCAAGGGAGAGCACCCAAGGCCCCTCTCGACTCTCGTCGAGCCCCGACTTGACTGATGGGTGCACCCCTATTTATACCCTCCGGCCACCGCCAGGTTCGAATTTTTTCCAGGAATATTTCGTTATTTTCCTGGAATTCCCCTTCGAATTTTTTCCAGGAATATTTTGGTATTTTCCAGGAATTTTTTCGACTATCCCAGAGTGGCGATGGCTTTATGTATTGCACATGCGCACCACATCATTTGCACCACAAGCTTTGCCATTTCATTCTTCGCTAGGCTAGCTATTCCGTCGTGAAACGTCTTGATACTGCAAGAAACCCGTTCTCGTTCAATTAATAAGGTCAAGTTCGCAAGTTTTTCATTCTCTCCAGTTATAGATTTGAAAATAGAATATTTAATTTGCGAAGCGTTGCCATTTCATAATAACAATGTCAGGAAAACAAATGTGGCTTTCCATCGTGAAACGTCTTGATACTGCAAGAAACCCCTTCTCGTTCTATTAATAAGGTCAAGTTCGCAAGTTTTTCATTCTCGCCAGTTATAGATTTGAAAATAAAATAGAATTGAATAAATAATGATTTGCTCCATATATTAATGGCGTCATTCTCGAAATCCCTGTTCCCGTTTAATTAACAAGGCCGAGTTCGCATATTTTCTAATAGATCGCGCTGAGAAAAATAATAACGAGTGAGGTACGTTCTGCTCGATAGATGGCGCTGCGAGATAATTTCCCAAATAACCGTCTTCGCCTTTGGCGACAGAAGCCCATTTCCTCTCTATGGGGATTTCATTCTTTGGCGACAGTATGGGGGGGGGGCGCCTTTATATTCACCTCTGGTGACAGCGGCCACTGTATGGGCCTCTTCATATTCGCCTCCGGCCTCCGCTTCTATTCACCTACGGTGACAGATGAGCTTATATCGCAAAAGCGACAGAGCCTGGGCGTGCTCGGTTCTAATCTAAACTAAAGCGCCCCAACTGTAGCTCCTTCCCTCTATATTCGCCCTCCGGCGACAGGGGCAACTCCACGGGGCCCCTTTATATTCGCCTCTGGCGACAGGGGCCACTCCATGGGGCCCCTTTATATTCGCCCTTGGCGACAGGGGCCACCTGTAGCCCCTTTATATTCGCCCTTGGCGACAGGGGCCACCTGTAGCCCCTTTATATTCGCCTCGGGCGACAGGGGCCACTCCATGGGGCCCCTTTATACTCGCCCTTGGCGACAGGGGCCACCAGTAGCCCCTTTATATTCGCCTCGGGCGACAGGGGCCACTCCATGGGGCCCCTTTATACTCGCCCTTGGCGACAGGGGCCACCTGTAGCCCCTTTATACTCGCCCTTGGCGACAGGGGCCACCTGTAGCCCCTTTATATTCGCCCTTGGCGACAGGGGCCACCTGTAGCCCCTTTATATTCGCCTCGGGCGACAGGGGCCACTCCATGGGGCCCCTTTATATTCGCCCTTGGCGACAGGGGCCACCTGTAGCCCCTTTATACTCGCCCTCCGGCGACAGGGGCCACCTGGCCTGGCTCCTAGGGCGGGATGGGGTGGGGGGTGCACTGCACCCAAAGCCCCCCATCTTTGGCTCTCTTCGAGCCCCGCCCACGAGAGGGAGAGGGTTCTCTTGGGTGTTCTCCCAAGGGAGAGCACCCAAGGCCCCTCTCGACTCTCGTCGAGCCCCGACTTGACTGATGGGTGCACCCCTATTTATACCCTCCGGCCACCGCCAGGTTCGAATTTTTTCCAGGAATATTTCGTTATTTTCCTGGAATTCCCCTTCGAATTTTTTCCAGGAATATTTTGGTATTTTCCAGGAATTTTTTCGACTATCCCAGAGTGGCGATGGCTTTATGTATTGCACATGCGCACCACATCATTTGCACCACAAGCTTTGCCATTTCATTCTTCGCTAGGCTAGCTATTCCGTCGTGAAACGTCTTGATACTGCAAGAAACCCGTTCTCGTTCAATTAATAAGGTCAAGTTCGCAAGTTTTTCATTCTCTCCAGTTATAGATTTGAAAATAGAATATTTAATTTGCGAAGCGTTGCCATTTCATAATAACAATGTCAGGAAAACAAATGTGGCTTTCCATCGTGAAACGTCTTGATACTGCAAGAAACCCGTTCTCGTTCTATTAATAAGGTCAAGTTCGCAAGTTTTTCATTCTCGCCAGTTATAGATTTGAAAATAAAATAGAATTGAATAAATAATGATTTGCTCCATATATTAATGGCGTCATTCTCGAAATCCCTGTTCCCGTTTAATTAACAAGGCCGAGTTCGCATATTTTCTAATAGATCGCGCTGAGAAAAATAATAACGAGTGAGGTACGTTCTGCTCGATAGATGGCGCTGCGAGATAATTTCCCAAATAACCGTCTTCGCCTTTGGCGACAGAAGCCCATTTCCTCTCTATGGGGATTTCATTCTTTGGTGACAGTATGGGGGGGGGCGCCTTTATATTCACCTCTGGTGACAGCGGCCACTGTATGGGCCTCTTCATATTCGCCTCCGGCCTCCGCTTCTATTCACCTACGGTGACAGATGAGCTTATATCGCAAAAGCGACAGAGCCTGGGCGTGCTCGGTTCTAATCTAAACTAAAGGGCCCCAACTGTAGCTCCTTCCCTCTATATTCGCCCTCCGGCGACAGGGGCAACTCCACGGGGCCCCTTTATATTCCCCTCTGGCGACAGGGGCCACTCCATGGGGCCCCTTTATATTCGCCCTTGGCGACAGGGGCCACCTGTAGCCCCTTTATATTCGCCTCGGGCGACAGGGGCCACTCCATGGGACCCCTTTATATTCGCCCTTGGCGACAGGGGCCACCTGTAGCCCCTTTATATTCGCCTCGGGCGACAGGGGCCACTCCATGGGGCCCCTTTATATTCGCCCTTGGCGACAGGGGCCACCTGTAGCCCCTTTATACTCGCCCTCCGGCGACAGGGGCCACCTGGTCTGGCTCCTAGGGTGGGATGGGGTGGGGGGTGCACTGCACCCAAAGCCCCCCATCTTTGGCTCTCTTCGAGCCCCGCCCACGAGAGGGAGAGGGTTCTCTTGGGTGTTCTCCCAAGGGAGAGCACCCAAGGCCCCTCTCGACTCTCGTCGAGCCCCGACTTGACTGATGGGTGCACCCCTATTTATACCCTCCGGCCACCGCCAGGTTCGAATTTTTTCCAGGAATATTTCGTTATTTTCCTGGAATTCCCCTTCGAATTTTTTCCAGGAATATTTTGGTATTTTCCAGGAATTTTTTCGACTATCCCAGAGTGGCGATGGCTTTATGTATTGCACATGCGCACCACATCATTTGCACCACAAGCTTTGCCATTTCATTCTTCGCTAGGCTAGCTATTCCGTCGTGAAACGTCTTGATACTGCAAGAAACCCGTTCTCGTTCAATTAATAAGGTCAAGTTCGCAAGTTTTTCATTCTCTCCAGTTATAGATTTGAAAATAGAATATTTAATTTGCGAAGCGTTGCCATTTCATAATAACAATGTCAGGAAAACAAATGTGGCTTTCCATCGTGAAACGTCTTGATACTGCAAGAAACCCGTTCTCGTTCTATTAATAAGGTCAAGTTCGCAAGTTTTTCATTCTCGCCAGTTATAGATTTGAAAATAAAATAGAATTGAATAAATAATGATTTGCTCCATATATTAATGGCGTCATTCTCGAAATCCCTGTTCCCGTTTAATTAACAAGGCCGAGTTCGCATATTTTCTAATAGATCGCGCTGAGAAAAATAATAACGAGTGAGGTACGTTCTGCTCGATAGATGGCGCTGCGAGATAATTTCCCAAATAACCGTCTTCGCCTTTGGCGACAGAAGCCCATTTCCTCTCTATGGGGATTTCATTCTTTGGCGACAGTATGGGGGGGGCGCCTTTATATTCACCTCTGGTGACAGCGGCCACTGTATGGGCCTCTTCATATTCGCCTCCGGCCTCCGCTTCTATTCACCTACGGTGACAGATGAGCTTATATCGCAAAAGCGACAGAGCCTGGGCGTGCTCGGTTCTAATCTAAACTAAAGGGCCCCAACTGTAGCTCCTTCCCTCTATATTCGCCCTCCGGCGACAGGGGCAACTCCACGGGGCCCCTTTATATTCGCCTCTGGCGACAGGGGCCACTCCATGGGGCCCCTTTATATTCGCCCTTGGCGACAGGGGCCACCTGTAGCCCCTTTATATTCGCCTCGGGCGACAGGGGCCACTCCATGGGGCCCCTTTATACTCGCCCTTGGCGACAGGGGCCACCAGTAGCCCCTTTATATTCGCCTCGGGCGACAGGGGCCACTCCATGGGGCCCCTTTATACTCGCCCTTGGCGACAGGGGCCACCTGTGGCCCCTTTATATTCGCCTCGGACGACAGGGGCCACTCCATGGGACCCCTTTATATTCGCCCTTGGCGACAGGGGCCACCTGTAGCGCCTTTATATTCGCCTCGGGCGACAGGGGCCACTCCATGGGGCGCCTTTATATTCGCCCTTGGCGACAGGGGCTACCTGTAGCCCCTTTATACTCGCCCTCCGGCGACAGGGGCCACCTGGCCTGGCTCCTAGGGCGGGATGGGGTGGGGGGTGCACTGCACCCAAAGCCCCCCATCTTTGGCTCTCTTCGAGCCCCGCCCACGAGAGGGAGAGGGTTCTCTTGGGTGTTCTCCCAAGGGAGAGCACCCAAAGCCCCTCTCGACTCTCGTCGAGCCCCGACTTGACTGATGGGTGCACCCCTATTTATACCCTCCGGCCACCGCCAGGTTCGAATTTTTTCCAGGAATATTTCGTTATTTTCCTGGAATTCCCCTTCGAATTTTTTCCAGGAATATTTTGGTATTTTCCAGGAATTTTTTCGACTATCCCAGAGTGGCGATGGCTTTATGTATTGCACATGCGCACCACATCATTTGCACCACAAGCTTTGCCATTTCATTCTTCGCTAGGCTAGCTATTCCGTCGTGAAACGTCTTGATACTGCAAGAAACCCGTTCTCGTTCAATTAATAAGGTCAAGTTCGCAAGTTTTTCATTCTCTCCAGTTATAGATTTGAAAATAGAATATTTAATTTGCGAAGCGTTGCCATTTCATAATAACAATGTCAGGAAAACAAATGTGGCTTTCCATCGTGAAACGTCTTGATACTGCAAGAAACCCGTTCTCGTTCTATTAATAAGGTCAAGTTCGCAAGTTTTTCATTCTCGCCAGTTATAGATTTGAAAATAAAATAGAATTGAATAAATAATGATTTGCTCCATATATTAATGGCGTCATTCTCGAAATCCCTGTTCCCGTTTAATTAACAAGGCCGAGTTCGCATATTTTCTAATAGATCGCTCTGAGAAAAATAATAACGAGTGAGGTACGTTCTGCTCGATAGATGGCGCTGCGAGATAATTTCCCAAATAACCGTCTTCGCCTTTGGCGACAGAAGCCCATTTCCTCTCTATGGGGATTTCATTCTTTGGTGACAGTATGGGGGGGGCGCCTTTATATTCACCTCTGGTGAGAGCGGCCACTGTATGGGCCTCTTCATATTCGCCTCCGGCCTCCGCTTCTATTCACCTACGGTGACAGATGAGCTTATATCGCAAAAGCGACAGAGCCTGGGCGTGCTCGGTTCTAATCTAAACTAAAGGGCCCCAACTGTAGCTCCTTCCCTCTATATTCGCCTCGGGCGACAGGGGCCACTCCATGGGGCCCCTTTATACTCGCCCTTGGCGACAGGGGCCACCAGTAGCCCCTTTATATTCGCCTCGGGCGACAGGGGCCACTCCATGGGGCCCCTTTATACTCGCCCTTGGCGACAGGGGCCACCTGTAGCCCCTTTATATTCGCCTCGGGCGACAGGGGCCACTCCATGGGCCCCTTTATATTCGCCCTTGGCGACAGGGGCCACCTGTAGCCCCTTTATATTCGCCTCGGGCGACAGGGGCCACTCCATGGGGCCCCTTTATATTCACCCTTGGCGACAGGGGCCACCTGTAGCCCCTTTATACTCGCCCTCCGGTGACAGGGGCCACCTGGCCTGGCTCCTAGGGCGGGATGGGGTGGGGGGTGCACTGCACCCAAAGCCCCCCATCTTTGGCTCTCTTCGAGCCCCGCCCACGAGAGGGAGAGGGTTCTCTTGGGTGTTCTCCCAAGGGAGAGCACCCAAGGCCCCTCTCGACTCTCGTCGAGCCCCGACTTGACTGATGGGTGCACCCCTATTTATACCCTCCGGCCACCGCCAGGTTCGAATTTTTTCCAGGAATATTTCGTTATTTTCCTGGAATTCCCCTTCGAATTTTTTCCAGGAATATTTTGGTATTTTCCAGGAATTTTTTCGACTATCCCAGAGTGGCGATGGCTTTATGTATTGCACATGCGCACCACATCATTTGCACCACAAGCTTTGCCATTTCATTCTTCGCTAGGCTAGCTATTCCGTCGTGAAACGTCTTGATACTGCAAGAAACCCGTTCTCGTTCAATTAATAAGGTCAAGTTCGCAAGTTTTTCATTCTCTCCAGTTATAGATTTGAAAATAGAATATTTAATTTGCGAAGCGTTGCTATTTCATAATAACAATGTCAGGAAAACAAATGTGGCTTTCCATCGTGAAACGTCTTGATACTGCAAGAAACCCGTTCTCGTTCTATTAATAAGGTCAAGTTCGCAAGTTTTTCATTCTCGCCAGTTATAGATTTGAAAATAAAATAGAATTGAATAAATAATGATTTGTTCCATATATTAATGGCGTCATTCTCGAAATCCCTGTTCCCGTTTAATTAACAAGGCCGAGTTCGCATATTTTCTAATAGATCGCGCTGAGAAAAATAATAACGAGTGAGGTACGTTCTGCTCGATAGATGGCGCTGCGAGATAATTTCCCAAATAACCGTCTTCGCCTTTGGCGACAGAAGCCCATTTCCTCTCTATGGGGATTTCATTCTTTGGCGACAGTATGGGGGGGGCGCCTTTATATTCACCTCTGGTGACAGCGGCCACTGTATGGGCCTCTTCATATTCGCCTCCGGCCTCCGCTTCTATTCACCTACGGTGACAGATGAGCTTATATCGCAAAAGCGACAGAGCCTGGGCGTGCTCGGTTCTAATCTAAACTAAAGGGCCCCAACTGTAGCTCCTTCCCTCTATATTCGCCCTCCGGCGACAGGGGCAACTCCACGGGGCCCCTTTATATTCGCCTCTGGCGACAGGGGCCACTCCATGGGGCCCCTTTATATTCGCCCTTGGCGACAGGGGCCACCTGTAGCCCCTTTACATTCGCCTCGGGCGACAGGGGCCACTCCATGGGGCCCCTTTATACTCGCCCTTGGCGACAGGGGCCACCAGTAGCCCCTTTATATTCGCCTCGGGCGACAGGGGCCACTCCATGGGGCCCCTTTATACTCGCCCTTGGCGACAGGGGCCACCTGTAGCCCCTTTATATTCGCCTCGGGCGACAGGGGCCACTCCATGGGCCCCTTTATATTCGCCCTTGGCGACAGGGGCCACCTGTAGCCCCTTTATATTCGCCTCGGGCGACAGGGGCCACTCCATGGGGCCCCTTTATATTCACCCTTGGCGACAGGGGCCACCTGTAGCCCCTTTATACTCGCCCTCCGGTGACAGGGGCCACCTGGCCTGGCTCCTAGGGCGGGATGGGGTGGGGGGTGCACTGCACCCAAAGCCCCCCATCTTTGGCTCTCTTCGAGCCCCGCCCACGAGAGGGAGAGGGTTCTCTTGGGTGTTCTCCCAAGGGAGAGCACCCAAGGCCCCTCTCGACTCTCGTCGAGCCCCGACTTGACTGATGGGTGCACCCCTATTTATACCCTCCGGGCACCGCCAGGTTCGAATTTTTTCCAGGAATATTTCGTTATTTTCCTGGAATTCCCCTTCGAATTTTTTCCAGGAATATTTTGGTATTTTCCAGGAATTTTTTCGACTATCCCAGAGTGGCGATGGCTTTATGTATTGCACATGCGCACCACATCATTTGCACCACAAGCTTTGCCATTTCATTCTTCGCTAGGCTAGCTATTCCGTCGTGAAACGTCTTGATACTGCAAGAAACCCGTTCTCGTTCAATTAATAAGGTCAAGTTCGCAAGTTTTTCATTCTCTCCAGTTATAGATTTGAAAATAGAATATTTAATTTGCGAAGCGTTGCCATTTCATAATAACAATGTCAGGAAAACAAATGTGGCTTTCCATCGTGAAACGTCTTGATACTGCAAGAAACCCGTTCTCGTTCTATTAATAAGGTCAAGTTCGCAAGTTTTTCATTCTCGCCAGTTATAGATTTGAAAATAAAATAGAATTGAATAAATAATGATTTGCTCCATATATTAATGGCGTCATTCTCGAAATCCCTGTTCCCGTTTAATTAACAAGGCCGAGTTCGCATATTTTCTAATAGATCGCGCTGAGAAAAATAATAACGAGTGAGGTACGTTCTGCTCGATAGATGGCGCTGCGAGATAATTTCACAAATAACCGTCTTCGCCTTTGGCGACAGAAGCCCATTTCCTCTCTATGGGGATTTCATTCTTTGGCGACAGTATGGGGGGGGCGCCTTTATATTCACCTCTGGTGACAGCGGCCACTGTATGGGCCTCTTCATATTCGCCTCCGGCCTCCGCTTCTATTCACCTACGGTGACAGATGAGCTTATATCGCAAAAGCGACAGAGCCTGGGCGTGCTCGGTTCTAATCTAAACTAAAGGGCCCCAACTGTAGCTCCTTCCCTCTATATTCGCCCTCCGGCGACAGGGGCAACTCCACGGGGCCCCTTTATATTCGCCTCTGGCGACAGGGGCCACTCCATGGGGCCCCTTTATATTCGCCCTTGGCGACAGGGGCCACCTGTAGCCCCTTTATATTCGCCCTTGGCGACAGGGGCCACCTGTAGCCCCTTTATATTCGCCTCGGGCGACAGGGGCCACTCCATGGGGCCCCTTTATACTCGCCCTTGGCGACAGGGGCCACCAGTAGCCCCTTTATATTCGCCTCGGTCGACAGGGGCCACTCCATGGGGCCCCTTTATACTCGCCCTTGGCGACAGGGGCCACCTGTAGCCCCTTTATATTCGCCTCGGGCGACAGGGGCCACTCCATGGGACCCCTTTATATTCGCCCTTGGCGACAGGGGCCACCTGTAGCCCCTTTATATTCGCCTCGGGCGACAGGGGCCACTCCATGGGGCCCCTTTATATTCACCCTTGGCGACAGGGGCCACCTGTAGCCCCTTTATACTCGCCCTCCGGTGACAGGGGCCACCTGGCCTGGCTCCTAGGGCGGGATGGGGTGGGGGGTGCACTGCACCCAAAGCCCCCCATCTTTGGCTCTCTTCGAGCCCCGCCCACGAGAGGGAGAGGGTTCTCTTGGGTGTTCTCCCAAGGGAGAGCACCCAAGGCCCCTCTCGACTCTCGTCGAGCCCCGACTTGACTGATGGGTGCACCCCTATTTATACCCTCCGGCCACCGCCAGGTTCGAATTTTTTCCAGGAATATTTCGTTATTTTCCTGGAATTCCCCTTCGAATTTTTTCCAGGAATATTTTGGTATTTTCCAGGAATTTTTTCGACTATCCCAGAGTGGCGATGGCTTTATGTATTGCACATGCGCACCACATCATTTGCACCACAAGCTTTGCCATTTCATTCTTCGCTAGGCTAGCTATTCCGTCGTGAAACGTCTTGATACTGCAAGAAACCCGTTCTCGTTCAATTAATAAGGTCAAGTTCGCAAGTTTTTCATTCTCTCCAGTTATAGATTTGAAAATAGAATATTTAATTTGCGAAGCGTTGCCATTTCATAATAACAATGTCAGGAAAACAAATGTGGCTTTCCATCGTGAAACGTCTTGATACTGCAAGAAACCCGTTCTCGTTCTATTAATAAGGTCAAGTTCGCAAGTTTTTCATTCTCGCCAGTTATAGATTTGAAAATAAAATAGAATTGAATAAATAATGATTTGCTCCATATATTAATGGCGTCATTCTCGAAATCCCTGTTCCCGTTTAATTAACAAGGCCGAGTTCGCATATTTTCTAATAGATCGCGCTGAGAAAAATAATAACGAGTGAGGTACGTTCTGCTCGATAGATGGCGCTGCGAGATAATTTCCCAAATAACCGTCTTCGCCTTTGGCGACAGAAGCCCATTTCCTCTCTATGGGGATTTCATTCTTTGGCGACAGTATGGGGGGGGGCGCCTTTATATTCACCTCTGGTGACAGCGGCCACTGTATGGGCCTCTTCATATTCGCCTCCGGCCTCCGCTTCTATTCACCTACGGTGACAGATGAGCTTATATCGCAAAAGCGACAGAGCCTGGGCGTGCTCGGTTCTAATCTAAACTAAAGGGCCCCAACTGTAGCTCCTTCCCTCTATATTCGCCCTCCGGCGACAGGGGCAACTCCACGGGGCCCCTTTATATTCGCCTCTGGCGACAGGGGCCACTCCATGGGGCCCCTTTATATTCGCCCTTGGCGACAGGGGCCACCTGTAGCCCCTTTATATTCGCCTCGGGCGACAGGGACCACTCCATGGGGCCCCTTTATACTCGCCCTTGGCGACAGGGGCCACCAGTAGCCCCTTTATATTCGCCTCGGGCGACAGGGGCCACTCCATGGGGCCCCTTTATACTCGCCCTTGGCGACAGGGGCCACCTGTAGCCCCTTTATACTCGCCCTCCGGCGACAGGGGCCACCTGGCCTGGCTCCTAGGGCGGGATGGGGTGGGGGGTGCACTGCACCCAAAGCCCCCCATCTTTGGCTCTCTTCGAGCCCCGCCCACGAGAGGGAGAGGGTTCTCTTGGGTGTTCTCCCAAGGGAGAGCACCCAAGGCCCCTCTCGACTCTCGTCGAGCCCCGACTTGACTGATGGGTGCACCCCTATTTATACCCTCCGGCCACCGCCAGGTTCGAATTTTTTCCAGGAATATTTCGTTATTTTCCTGGAATTCCCCTTCGAATTTTTTCCAGGAATATTTTGGTATTTTCCAGGAATTTTTTCGACTATCCCAGAGTGGCGATGGCTTTATGTATTGCACATGCGCACCACATCATTTGCACCACAAGCTTTGCCATTTCATTCTTCGCTAGGCTAGCTATTCCGTCGTGAAACGTCTTGATACTGCAAGAAACCCGTTCTCGTTCAATTAATAAGGTCAAGTTCGCAAGTTTTTCATTCTCTCCAGTTATAGATTTGAAAATAGAATATTTAATTTGCGAAGCGTTGCCATTTCATAATAACAATGTCAGGAAAACAAATGTGGCTTTCCATCGTGAAACGTCTTGATACTGCAAGAAACCCGTTCTCGTTCTATTAATAAGGTCAAGTTCGCAAGTTTTTCATTCTCGCCAGTTATAGATTTGAAAATAAAATAGAATTGAATAAATAATGATTTGCTCCATATATTAATGGCGTCATTCTCGAAATCCCTGTTCCCGTTTAATTAACAAGGCCGAGTTCGCATATTTTCTAATAGATCGCGCTGAGAAAAATAATAACGAGTGAGGTACGTTCTGCTCGATAGATGGCGCTGCGAGATAATTTCCCAAATAACCGTCTTCGCCTTTGGCGACAGAAGCCCATTTCCTCTCTATGGGGATTTCATTCTTTAGCGACAGTATGGGGGGGGGCGCCTTTATATTCACCTCTGGTGACAGCGGCCACTGTATGGGCCTCTTCATATTCGCCTCCGGCCTCCGCTTCTATTCACCTACGGTGACAGATGAGCTTATATCGCAAAAGCGACAGAGCCTGGGCGTGCTCGGTTCTAATCTAAACTAAAGGGCCCCAACTGTAGCTCCTTCCCTCTATATTCGCCCTCCGGCGACAGGGGCAACTCCACGGGGCCCCTTTATATTCGCCTCTGGCGACAGGGGCCACTCCATGGGGCCACTTTATATTCGCCTCGGGCGACAGGGGCCACTCCATGGGGCCCCTTTATACTCGCCCTTGGCGACAGGGGCCACCAGTAGCCCCTTTATATTCGCCTCGGGCGACAGGGGCCACTCCATGGGGCCCCTTTATACTCGCCCTTGGCGACAGGGGCCACCTGTAGCCCCTTTATATTCGCCCTTGGCGACAGGGGCCACATGTAGCCCCTTTATATTCGCCTCGGGCGACAGGGGCCACTCCATGGGACCCCTTTATATTCGCCCTTGGCGACAGGGGCCACCTGTAGCCCCTTTATATTCGCCTCGGGCGACAGGTGCCACTCCATGGGGCCCCTTTATATTCGCCCTCCGGCGACAGGGGCCACCTGGCCTGGCTCCTAGGGCGGGATGGGGTGGGGGGTGCACTGCACCCAAAGCCCCCCATCTTTGGCTCTCTTCGAGCCCCGCCCACGAGAGGGAGAGAGTTCTCTTGGGTGTTCTCCCAAGGGAGAGCACCCAAGGCCCCTCTCGACTTTCGTCGAGCCCCGACTTGACTGATGGGTGCACCCCTATTTATACCCTCCGGCCACCGCCAGGTTCGAATTTTTTCCAGGAATATTTCGTTATTTTCCTGGAATTCCCCTTCGAATTTTTTCCAGGAATATTTTGGTATTTTCCAGGAATTTTTTCGACTATCCCAGAGTGGCGATGGCTTTATGTATTGCACATGCGCACCACATCATTTGCACCACAAGCTTTGCCATTTCATTCTTCGCTAGGCTAGCTATTCCGTCGTGAAACGTCTTGATACTGCAAGAAACCCGTTCTCGTTCAATTAATAAGGTCAAGTTCGCAAGTTTTTCATTCTCTCCAGTTATAGATTTGAAAATAGAATATTTAATTTGCGAAGCGTTGCCATTTCATAATAACAATGTCAGGAAAACAAATGTGGCTTTCCATCGTGAAACGTCTTGATACTGCAAGAAACCCGTTCTCGTTCTATTAATAAGGTCAAGTTCGCAAGTTTTTCATTCTCGCCAGTTATAGATTTGAAAATAAAATAGAATTGAATAAATAATGATTTGCTCCATATATTAATGGCGTCATTCTCGAAATCCCTGTTCCCGTTTAATTAACAAGGCCGAGTTCGCATATTTTCTAATAGATCGCGCTGAGAAAAATAATAACGAGTGAGGTACGTTCTGCTCGATAGATGGCGCTGCGAGATAATTTCCCAAATAACCGTCTTCGCCTTTGGCGACAGAAGCCCATTTCCTCTCTATGGGGATTTCATTCTTTGGCGACAGTATGGGGGGGGCGCCTTTATATTCACCTCTGGTGACAGCGGCCACTGTATGGGCCTCTTCATATTCGCCTCCGGCCTCCGCTTCTATTCACCTACGGTGACAGATGAGCTTATATCGCAAAAGCGACAGAGCCTGGGCGTGCTCGGTTCTAATCTAAACTAAAGGGCCCCAACTGTAGCTCCTTCCCTCTATATTCGCCCTCCGGCGACAGGGGCAACTCCACGGGGCCCCTTTATATTCGCCTCTGGCGACAGGGGCCACTCCATGGGGCCCCTTTATATTCGCCCTTGGCGACAGGGGCCACCTGTAGCCCCTTTATATTCGCCTCGGGCGACAGGGGCCACTCCATGGGGCCCCTTTATACTCGCCCTTGGCGACAGGGGCCACCAGTAGCCCCTTTATATTCGCCTCGGGCGACAGGGGCCACTCCATGGGGCCCCTTTATACTCGCCCTTGGCGACAGGGGCCACCTGTAGCCCCTTTATATTCGCCTCGGGCGACAGGGGCCACTCCATGGGGCCCCTTTATATTCGCCCTTGGCGACAGGGGCCACCTGTAGCCCCTTTATACTCGCCCTCCGGCGACAGGGGCCACCTGGCCTGGCTCCTAGGGCGGGATGTGGTGGGGGGTGCACTGCACCCAAAGCCCCCCATCTTTGGCTCTCTTCGAGCCCCGCCCACGAGAGGGAGAGGGTTCTCTTGGGTGTTCTCCCCAGGGAGAGCACCCAAGGCCCCTCTCGACTCTCGTCGAGCCCCGACTTGACTGATGGGTGCACCCCTATTTATACCCTCCGGCCACCGCCAGGTTCGAATTTTTTCCAGGAATATTTCGTTATTTTCCTGGAATTCCCCTTCGAATTTTTTCCAGGAATATTTTGGTATTTTCCAGGAATTTTTTGGACTATCCCAGAGTGGCGATGGCTTTATGTATTGCACATGCGCACCACATCATTTGCACCACAAGCTTTGCCATTTCATTCTTCGCTAGGCTAGCTATTCCGTCGTGAAACGTCTTGATACTGCAAGAAACCCGTTCTCGTTCAATTAATAAGGTCAAGTTCGCAAGTTTTTCATTCTCTCCAGTTATAGATTTGAAAATAGAATATTTAATTTGCGAAGCGTTGCCATTTCATAATAACAATGTCAGGAAAACAAATGTGGCTTTCCATCGTGAAACGTCTTGATACTGCAAGAAACCCGTTCTCGTTCTATTAATAAGGTCAAGTTCGCAAGTTTTTCATTCTCGCCAGTTATAGATTTGAAAATAAAATAGAATTGAATAAATAATGATTTGCTCCATATATTAATGGCGTCATTCTCGAAATCCCTGTTCCCGTTTAATTAACAAGGCCGAGTTCGCATATTTTCTAATAGATCGCGCTGAGAAAAATAATAACGAGTGAGGTACGTTCTGCTCGATAGATGGCGCTGCGAGATAATTTCCGAAATAACCGTCTTCGCCTTTGGCGACAGAAGCCCATTTCCTCTCTATGGGGATTTCATTCTTTGGCGACAGTATGGGGGGGCGCCTTTATATTCACCTCTGGTGACAGCGGCCACTGTATGGGCCTCTTCATATTCGCCTCCGGCCTCCGCTTCTATTCACCTACGGTGACAAATGAGCTTATATCGCAAAAGCGACAGAGCCTGGGCGTGCTCGGTTCTAATCTAAACTAAAGGGCCCCAACTGTAGCTCCTTCCCTCTATATTCGCCCTCCGGCGACAGGGGCAACTCCACGGGGCCCCTTTATATTCGCCTCTGGCGACAGGGGCCACTCCATGGGGCCCCTTTATATTCGCCCTTGGCGACAGGGGCCACCTGTAGCCCCTTTATATTCGCCTCGGGCGACAGGGGCCACTCCATGGGGCCCCTTTATACTCGCCCTTGGCGACAGGGGCCACCAGTAGCCCCTTTATATTCGCCTCGGGCGACAGGGGCCACTCCATGGGGCCCCTTTATACTGGCCCTTGGCGACAGGGGCCACCTGTAACCCCTTTATATAAGCCTCGGGCGACAGGTGCCACTCCATGGGACCCCTTTATATTCGCCCTTGGAGACAGGGGCCACCTGTAGCCCCTTTATATTCGCCTCGGGCGACAGGGGCTACTCCATGGGGACCCTTTATATTCGCCCTTGGCGACAGGGGCCACCTGTAGCCCCTTTATACTCGCCCTCCGGCGACAGGGGCCACCTGGCCTGGCTCCTAGGGCGGGATGGGGTGGGGGGTGCACTGCACCCAAAGCCCCACATCTTTGGCTCTCTTCGAGCCCCGCCCACGAGAGGGAGAGGGTTCTCTTGGGTGTTCTCCCAAGGGAGAGCACCCAAGGCCCCTCTCGACTCTCGTCGAGCCCCGACTTGACTGATGGGTGCACCCCTATTTATACCCTCCGGCCACCGCCAGGTTCGAATTTTTTCCAGGAATATTTCGTTATTTTCCTGGAATTCCCCTTCGAATTTTTTCCAGGAATATTTTGGTATTTTCCAGGAATTTTTTCGACTATCCCAGAGTGGCGATGGCTTTATGTATTGCACATGCGCACCACATCATTTGCACCACAAGCTTTGCCATTTCATTCTTCGCTAGGCTAGCTATTCCGTCGTGAAACGTCTTGATACTGCAAGAAACCCGTTCTCGTTCAATTAATAAGGTCAAGTTCGCAAGTTTTTCGTTCTCTCCAGTTATAGATTTGAAAATAGAATATTTAATTTGCGAAGCGTTGCCATTTCATAATAACAATGTCAGGAAAACAAATGTGGCTTTCCATCGTGAAACGTCTTGATACTGCAAGAAACCCGTTCTCGTTCTATTAATAAGGTCAAGTTCGCAAGTTTTTCATTCTCGCCAGTTATAGATTTGAAAATAAAATAGAATTGAATAAATAATGATTTGCTCCATATATTAATGGCGTCATTCTCGAAATCCCTGTTCCCGTTTAATTAACAAGGCCGAGTTCGCATATTTTCTAATAGATCGCGCTGAGAAAAATAATAACGAGTGAGGTACGTTCTGCTCGATAGATGGCGCTGCGAGATAATTTCCCAAATAACCGTCTTCGCCTTTGGCGACAGAAGCCCATTTCCTCTCTATGGGGATTTCATTCTTTGGCGACAGTATGGGGGGGGCGCCTTTATATTCACCTCTGGTGACAGCGGCCACTGTATGGGCCTCTTCATATTCGCCTCCGGCCTCCGCTTCTATTCACCTACGGTGACAGATGAGCTTATATCGCAAAAGCGACAGAGCCTGGGCGTGCTCGGTTCTAATCTAAACTAAAGGGCCCCAACTGTAGCTCCTTCCCTCTATATTCGCCCTCCGGCGACAGGGGCAACTCCACGGGGCCCCTTGATATTCGCCTCTGGCGACAGGGGCCACTCCATGGGGCCCCTTTATATTCGCCCTTGGCGACAGGGGCCACCTGTAGCCCCTTTATATTCGCCTCGGGCGAAAGGGGCCACTCCATGGGGCCCCTTTATACTCGCCCTTTGCGACAGGGGCCACCAGTAGCCCCTTTATATTCGCCTCGGGCGACAGGGGCCACTCCATGGGGTCCCTTTATACTCGCCCTTGGCGACAGGGGCCACCTGTAGCCCCTTTATATTCGCCTCGGGCGACAGGGGCCACTCCATGGGACCCCTTTATATTCGCCCTTGGCGACAGGGGCCACCTGTAGCCCCTTTATACTCGCCCTCCGGCGACAGGGGCCACCTGGCCTGGCTCCTAGGGCGGGATGGGGTGGGGGGTGCACTGCACCCAAAGCCCCCCATCTTTGGCTCTCTTCGAGCCCCGCCCACGAGAGGGAGAGGGTTCTCTTGGGTGTTCTCCCAAGGGAGAGCACCCAAGGCCCCTCTCGACTCTCGTCGAGCCCCGACTTGACTGATGGATGCACCCCTATTTATACCCTCCGGCCACCGCCAGGTTCGAATTTTTTCCAGGAATATTTCGTTATTTTCCTGGAATTCCCCTTCGAATTTTTTCCAGGAATATTTTGGTATTTTCCAGGAATTTTTTAGACTATCCCAGAGTGGCGATGGCTTTATGTATTGCACATGCGCACCACATCATTTGCACCACAAGCTTTGCCATTTCATTCTTCGCTAGGCTAGCTATTCCGTCGTGAAACGTCTTGATACTGCAAGAAACCCGTTCTCGTTCAATTAATAAGGTCAAGTTCGCAAGTTTTTCATTCTCTCCAGTTATAGATTTGAAAATAGAATATTTAATTTGCGAAGCGTTGCCATTTCATAATAACAATGTCAGGAAAACAAATGTGGCTTTCCATCGTGAAACGTCTTGATACTGCAAGAAACCCGTTCTCGTTCTATTAATAAGGTCAAGTTCGCAAGTTTTTCATTCTCGCCAGTTATAGATTTGAAAATAAAATAGAATTGAATAAATAATGATTTGCTCCATATATTAATGGCGTCATTCTCGAAATCCCTGTTCCCGTTTAATTAACAAGGCCGAGTTCGCATATTTTCTAATAGATCGCGCTGAGAAAAATAATAACGAGTGAGGTACGTTCTGCTCGATAGATGGCGCTGCGAGATAATTTCCCAAATACCGGCCTTCGCCTTTGGCGACAGAAGCCCATTTCCTCTCTATGGGGATTTCATTCTTTGGCGACAGTATGGGGGGGCGCCTTTATATTCACCTCTGGTGACAGCGGCCACTGTATGGACCTCTTCATATTCGCCTCCGGCCTCAGCTTCTATTCACCTACGGTGACAGATGAGCTTATATCGCAAAAGCGACAGAGCCTGGGCGTGCTCGGTTCTAATCTAAACTAAAGGGTCCCAACTGTAGCTCCTTCCCTCTATATTCGCCCTCCGGCGACAGGGGCAACTCCACGGGGCCCCTTTATATTCGCCTCTGGCGACAGGGGCCACTCCATGGGGCCCCTTTATATTCGCCCTTGGCGACAGGGGCCACCAGTAGCCCCTTTATATTCGCCTCGGGCGACAGGGGCCACTCCATGGGGCCCCTTTATACTCGCCCTTGGCGACAGGGGCCACCTGTAGCCCCTTTATATTCGCCTCGGGCGACAGGGGCCACTCCATGGGACCCCTTTATATTCGCCCTTGGCGACAGGGGCCACCTGTAGCCCATTTATACTCGCCCTCCGGCGACAGGGGCCACCTGGCCTGGCTCCTAGGGCGGGATAGGGTGGGGGGTGCACTGCACCCAAAGCCCCCCATCTTTGGCTCTCTTCGAGCCCCGCCCACGAGAGGGAGAGGGTTCTCTTGGGTGTTCTCCCAAGGGAGAGCACCCAAGGCCCCTCTCGACTCTCGTCGAGCCCCGACTTGACTGATGGGTGCACCCCTATTTATACCCTCCGGCCACCGCCAGGTTCGAATTTTTTCCAGGAATATTTCGTTATTTTCCTGGAATTCCCCTTCGAATTTTTTCCAGGAATATTTTGGTATTTTCCAGGAATTTTTTCGACTATCCCAGAGTGGCGATGGCTTTATGTATTGCACATGCGCACCACATCATTTGCACCACAAGCTTTGCCATTTCATTCTTCGCTAGGCTAGCTATTCCGTCGTGAAACGTCTTGATACTGCAAGAAACCCGTTCTCGTTCAATTAATAAGGTCAAGTTCGCAAGTTTTTCGTTCTCTCCAGTTATAGATTTGAAAATAGAATATTTAATTTGCGAAGCGTTGCCATTTCATAATAACAATGTCAGGAAAACAAATGTCACTTTCCATCGTGAAACGTCTTGATACTGCAAGAAACCCGTTCTCGTTCTATTAATAAGGTCAAGTTCGCAAGTTTTTCATTCTCGCCAGTTATAGATTTGAAAATAAAATAGAATTGAATAAATAATGATTTGCTCCATATATTAATGGCGTCATTCTCGAAATCCCTGTTCCCGTTTAATTAACAAGGCCGAGTTCGCATATTTTCTAATAGATCGCGCTGAGAAAAATAATAACGAGTGAGGTACGTTCTGCTCGATAGATGGCGCTGCGAGATAATTTCCCAAATAACCGTCTTCGCCTTTGGCGACAGAAGCCCATTTCCTCTCTATGGGGATTTCATTCTTTGGCGACAGTATGGGGGGGGGCGCCTTTATATTCACCTCTGGTGACAGCGGCCACTGTATGGGCCTCTTCATATTCGCCTCCGGCCTCCGCTTCTATTCACCTACGGTGACAGATGAGCTTATATCGCAAAAGCGACAGAGCCTGGGCGTGCTCGGTTCTAATCTAAACTAAAGGGCCCCAACTGTAGCTCCTTCCCTCTATATTCGCCCTCCGGCGACAGGGGCAACTCCACGGGGCCCCTTTATATTCGCCTCTGGCGACAGGGGCCACTCCATGGGGCCCCTTTATATTCGCCCTTGGCGACAGGGGCCACCTGTAGCCCCTTTATATTCGCCTCGGGCGAAAGGGGCCACTCCATGGGGCCCCTTTATACTCGCCCTTTGCGACAGGGGCCACCAGTAGCCCATTTATATTCGCCTCGGGCGACAGGGGCCACTCCATGGGGCCCCTTTATACTCGCCCTTGGCGACAGGGGCCACCTGTAGCCCCTTTATATTCGCCTCGGGCGACAGGGGCCACTCCATGGGACCCTTTTATATTCGCCCTTGGCGACAGGGGCCACCTGTAGCCCCTTTATACTCGCCCTCCGGCGACAGGGGCCACCTGGCCTGGCTCCTAGGGCGGGATGGGGTGGGGGGTGCACTGCACCCAAAGCCCCCCATCTTTGGCTCTCTTCGAGCCCCGCCCACGAGAGGGAGAGGGTTCTCTTGGGTGTTCTCCCAAGGGAGAGCACCCAAGGCCCCTCTCGACTCTCGTCGAGCCCCGACTTGACTGATGGGTGCACCCCTATTTATACCCTCCGGCCACCGCCAGGTTCGAATTTTTTCCAGGAATATTTCGTTATTTTCCTGGAATTCCCCTTCGAATTTTTTCCAGGAATATTTTGGTATTTTCCAGGAATTTTTTCGACTATCCCAGAGTGGCGATGGCTTTATGTATTGCACATGCGCACCACATCATTTGCACCACAAGCTTTGCCATTTCATTCTTCGCTAGGCTAGCTATTCCGTCGTGAAACGTCTTGATACTGCAAGAAACCCGTTCTCGTTCAATTAATAAGGTCAAGTTCGCAAGTTTTTCATTCTCTCCAGTTATAGATTTGAAAATAGAATATTTAATTTGCGAAGCGTTGCCATTTCATAATAACAATGTCAGGAAAACAAATGTGGCTTTCCATCGTGAAACGTCTTGATACTGCAAGAAACCCGTTCTCGTTCTATTAATAAGGTCAAGTTCGCAAGTTTTTCATTCTCGCCAGTTATAGATTTGAAAATAAAATAGAATTGAATAAATAATGATTTGCTCCATATATTAATGGCGTCATTCTCGAAATCCCTGTTCCCGTTTAATTAACAAGGCCGAGTTCGCATATTTTCTAATAGATCGCGCTGAGAAAAATAATAACGAGTGAGGTACGTTCTGCTCGATAGATGGCGCTGCGAGATAATTTCCCAAATAACCGTCTTCGCCTTTGGCGACAGAAGCCCATTTCCTCTCTATGGGGATTTCATTCTTTGGCGACAGTATGGGGGGGGCGCCTTTATATTCACCTCTGGTGACAGCGGCCACTGTATGGACCTCTTCATATTCGCCTCCGGCCTCAGCTTCTATTCACCTACGGTGACAGATGAGCTTATATCGCAAAAGCGACAGAGCCTGGGCGTGCTCGGTTCTAATCTAAACTAAAGGGTCCCAACTGTAGCTCCTTCCCTCTATATTCGCCCTCCGGCGACAGGGGCAACTCCACGGGGCCCCTTTATATTCGCCTCTGGCGACAGGGGCCACTCCATGGGGCCCCTTTATATTCGCCCTTGGCGACAGGGGCCACCAGTAGCCAATTTATATTCGCCTCGGGCGACAGGGGCCACTCCATGGGGCCCCTTTATACTCGCCCTTGGCGACAGGGGCCACCTGTAGCCCCTTTATATTCGCCTCGGGCGACAGGGGCCACTCCATGGGACCCCTTTATATTCGCCCTTGGCGACAGGGGCCACCTGTAGCCCCTTTATACTCGCCCTCCGGCGACAGGGGCCACCTGGCCTGGCTCCTAGGGCGGGATGGGGTGGGGGGTGCACTGCACCCAAAGCCCCCCATCTTTGGCTCTCTTCGAGCCCCGCCCACGAGAGGGAGAGGGTTCTCTTGGGTGTTCTCCCAAGGGAGAGCACCCAAGGCCCCTCTCGACTCTCGTCGAGCCCCGAATTGACTGATGGGTGCACCCCTATTTATACCCTCCGGCCACCGCCAGGTTCGAATTTTTTCCAGGAATATTTCGTTATTTTCCTGGAATTCCCCTTCGAATTTTTTCCAGGAATATTTTGGTATTTTCCAGGAATTTTTTCGACTATCCCAGAGTGGCGATGGCTTTATGTATTGCACATGCGCACCACATCATTTGCACCACAAGCTTTGCCATTTCATTCTTCGCTAGGCTAGCTATTCCGTCGTGAAACGTCTTGATACTGCAAGAAACCCGTTCTCGTTCAATTAATAAGGTCAAGTTCGCAAGTTTTTCATTCTCGCCAGTTATAGATTTGAAAATAAAATAGAATTGAATAAATAATGATTTGCTCCATATATTAATGGCGTCATTCTCGAAATCCCTGTTCCCGTTTAATTAACAAGGCCGAGTTCGCATATTTTCTAATAGATCGCGCTGAGAAAAATAATAACGAGTGAGGTACGTTCTGCTCGATAGATGGCGCTGCGAGATAATTTCCGAAATAACCGTCTTCGCCTTTGGCGACAGAAGCCCATTTCCTCTCTATGGGGATTTCATTCTTTGGCGACAGTATGGGGGGGGGCGCCTTTATATTCACCTCTGGTGACAGCGGCCACTGTATGGGCCTCTTCATATTCGCCTCCGGCCTCCGCTTCTATTCACCTACGGTGACAGATGAGCTTATATCGCAAAAGCGACAGAGCCTGGGCGTGCTCGGTTCTAATCTAAACTAAAGGGCCCCAACTGTAGCTCCTTCCCTCTATATTCGCCCTCCGGCGACAGGGGCAACTCCACGGGGCCCCTTTATATTCGCCTCTGGCGACAGGGGCCACTCCATGGGGCCCCTTTATATTCGCCCTTGGCGACAGGGGCCACCTGTAGCCCCTTTATATTCGCCTCGGGCGACAGGGGCCACTCCATGGGGCCCCTTTATACTCGCCCTTGGCGACAGGGGCCACCTGTAACCCCTTTATATTCGCCTCGGGCGACAGGTGCCACTCCATGGGACCCCTTTATATTCGCCCTTGGAGACAGGGGCCACCTGTAGCCCCTTTATATTCGCCTCGGGCGACAGGGGCCACTCCATGGGGACCCTTTATATTCGCCCTTGGCGACAGGGGCCACCTGTAGCCCCTTTATACTCGCCCTCCGGCGACAGGGGCCACCTGGCCTGGCTCCTAGGGCGGGATGGGGAGGGGGGTGCACTGCACCCAAAGCCCCCCATCTTTGGCTCTCTTCGAGCCCCGCCCACGAGAGGGAGAGGGTTCTCTTGGGTGTTCTCCCAAGGGAGAGCACCCAAGGCCCCTCTCGACTCTCGTCGAGCCCCGACTTGACTGATGGGTGCACCCCTATTTATACCCTCCGGCCACCGCCAGGTTCGAATTTTTTCCAGGAATATTTCGTTATTTTCCTGGAATTCCCCTTCGAATTTTTTCCAGGAATATTTTGGTATTTTCCAGGAATTTTTTCGACTATCCCAGAGTGGCGATGGCTTTATGTATTGCACATGCGCACCACATCATTTGCACCACAAGCTTTGCCATTTCATTCTTCGCTAGGCTAGCTATTCCGTCGTGAAACGTCTTGATACTGCAAGAAACCCGTTCTCGTTCAATTAATAAGGTCAAGTTCGCAAGTTTTTCATTCTCTCCAGTTATAGATTTGAAAATAGAATATTTAATTTGCGAAGCGTTGCCATTTCATAATAACAATGTCAGGAAAACAAATGTGGCTTTCCATCGTGAAACGTCTTGATACTGCAAGAAACCCGTTCTCGTTCTATTAATAAGGTCAAGTTCGCAAGTTTTTCATTCTCGCCAGTTATAGATTTGAAAATAAAATAGAATTGAATAAATAATGATTTGCTCCATATATTAATGGCGTCATTCTCGAAATCCCTGTTCCCGTTTAATTAACAAGGCCGAGTTCGCATATTTTCTAATAGATCGCGCTGAGAAAAATAATAACGAGTGAGGTACGTTCTGCTCGATAGATGGCGCTGCGAGATAATTTCCCAAATAACCGTCTTCGCCTTTGGCGACAGAAGCCCATTTCCTCTCTATGGGGATTTCATTCTTTGGCGACAGTATGGGGGGGGGGCGCCTTTATATTCACCTCTGGTGACAGCGGCCACTGTATGGACCTCTTCATATTCGCCTCCGGCCTCAGCTTCTATTCACCTACGGTGACAGATGAGCTTATATCGCAAAAGCGACAGAGCCTGGGCGTGCTCGGTTCTAATCTAAACTAAAGGGTCCCAACTGTAGCTCCTTCCCTCTATATTCGCCCTCCGGCGACAGGGGCAACTCCACGGGGCCCCTTTATATTCGCCTCTGGCGACAGGGGCCACTCCATGGGGCCCCTTTATATTCGCCCTTGGCGACAGGGGCCACCAGTAGCCAATTTATATTCGCCTCGGGCGACAGGGGCCACTCCATGGGGCCCCTTTATACTCGCCCTTGGCGACAGGGGCCACCTGTAGCCCCTTTATATTTGCCTCGGGCGACAGGGGCCACTCCATGGGACCCCTTTATATTCGCCCTTGGCGACAGGGGCCACCTGTAGCCCCTTTATACTCGCCCTCCGGCGACAGGGGCCACCTGGCCTGGCTCCTAGGGCGGGATGGGGTGGGGGGTGCACTGCACCCAAAGCCCCCCATCTTTGGCTCTCTTCGAGCCCCGCCCACGAGAGGGAGAGGGTTCTCTTGGGTGTTCTCCCAAGGGAGAGCACCCAAGGCCCCTCTCGACTCTCGTCGAGCCCCGAATTGACTGATGGGTGCACCCCTATTTATACCCTCCGGCCACCGCCAGGTTCGAATTTTTTCCAGGAATATTTCGTTATTTTCCTGGAATTCCCCTTCGAATTTTTTCCAGGAATATTTTGGTATTTTCCAGGAATTTTTTCGACTATCCCAGAGTGGCGATGGCTTTATGTATTGCACATGCGCACCACATCATTTGCACCACAAGCTTTGCCATTTCATTCTTCGCTAGGCTAGCTATTCCGTCGTGAAACGTCTTGATACTGCAAGAAACCCGTTCTCGTTCAATTAATAAGGTCAAGTTCGCAAGTTTTTCATTCTCGCCAGTTATAGATTTGAAAATAAAATAGAATTGAATAAATAATGATTTGCTCCATATATTAATGGCGTCATTCTCGAAATCCCTGTTCCCGTTTAATTAACAAGGCCGAGTTCGCATATTTTCTAATAGATCGCGCTGAGAAAAATAATAACGAGTGAGGTACGTTCTGCTCGATAGATGGCGCTGCGAGATAATTTCCGAAATAACCGTCTTCGCCTTTGGCGACAGAAGCCCATTTCCTCTCTATGGGGATTTCATTCTTTGGCGACAGTATGGGGGGAGCGCCTTTATATTCACCTCTGGTGACAGCGGCCACTGTATGGGCCTCTTCATATTCGCCTCCGGCCTCCGCTTCTATTCACCTACGGTGACAGATGAGCTTATATCGCAAAAGCGACAGAGCCTGGGCGTGCTCGGTTCTAATCTAAACTAAAGGGCCCCAACTGTAGCTCCTTCCCTCTATATTCGCCCTCCGGCGACAGGGGCAACTCCACGGGGCCCCTTTATATTCGCCTCTGGCGACAGGGGCCACTCCATGGGGCCCCTTTATATTCGCCCTTGGCGACAGGGGCCACCTGTAGCCCCTTTATATTCGCCTCGGGCGACAGGGGCCACTCCATGGGGCCCCTTTATACTCGCCCTTGGCGACAGGGGCCACCTGTAACCCCTTTATATTCGCCTCGGGCGACAGGTGCCACTCCATGGGACCCCTTTATATTCGCCCTTGGAGACAGGGGCCACCTGTAGCCCCTTTATATTCGCCTCGGGCGACAGGGGCCACTCCATGGGAACCCTTTATATTCGCCCTTGGCGACAGGGGCCACCTGTAGCCCCTTTATACTCGCCCTCCGGCGACAGGGGCCACCTGGCCTGGCTCCTAGGGCGGGATGGGGAGGGGGGTGCACTGCACCCAAAGCCCCCCATCTTTGGCTCTCTTCGAGCCCCGCCCACGAGAGGGAGAGGGTTCTCTTGGGTGTTCTCCCAAGGGAGAGCACCCAAGGCCCCTCTCGACTCTCGTCGAGCCCCGACTTGACTGATGGGTGCACCCCTATTTATACCCTCCGGCCACCGCCAGGTTCGAATTTTTTCCAGGAATATTTCGTTATTTTCCTGGAATTCCCCTTCGAATTTTTTCCAGGAATATTTTGGTATTTTCCAGGAATTTTTTCGACTATCCCAGAGTGGCGATGGCTTTATGTATTGCACATGCGCACCACATCATTTGCACCACAAGCTTTGCCATTTCATTCTTCGCTAGGCTAGCTATTCCGTCGTGAAACGTCTTGATACTGCAAGAAACCCGTTCTCGTTCAATTAATAAGGTCAAGTTCGCAAGTTTTTCGTTCTCTCCAGTTATAGATTTGAAAATAGAATATTTAATTTGCGAAGCGTTGCCATTTCATAATAACAATGTCAGGAAAACAAATGTGGCTTTCCATCGTGAAACGTCTTGATACTGCAAGAAACCCGTTCTCGTTCTATTAATAAGGTCAAGTTCGCAAGTTTTTCATTCTCGCCAGTTATAGATTTGAAAATAAAATAGAATTGAATAAATAATGATTTGCTCCATATATTAATGGCGTCATTCTCGAAATCCCTGTTCCCGTTTAATTAACAAGGCCGAGTTCGCATATTTTCTAATAGATCGCGCTGAGAAAAATAATAACGAGTGAGGTACGTTCTGCTCGATAGATGGCGCTGCGAGATAATTTCCCAAATAACCGTCTTCGCCTTTGGCGACAGAAGCCCATTTCCTCTCTATGGGGATTTCATTCTTTGGCGACAGTATGGGGGGCCCGCCTTTATATTCACCTCTGGTGACAGCGGCCACTGTATGGGCCTCTTCATATTCGCCTCCGGCCTCCGCTTCTATTCACCTACGGTGACAGATGAGCTTATATCGCAAAAGCGACAGAGCCTGGGCGTGCTCGGTTCTAATCTAAACTAAAGGGCCCCAACTGTAGCTCCTTCCCTCTATATTCGCCCTCCGGCGACAGGGGCAACTCCACGGGGCCCCTTTATATTCGCCTCTGGCGACAGGGGCCACTCCATGGGGCCCCTTTATATTCGCCCTTGGCGACAGGGGCCACCTGTAGCCCCTTTATATTCGCCTCGGGCGACAGGGGCCACTCCATGGGGCCCCTTTATATTCGCCCTTGGCGACAGGGGCCACCAGTAGCCAATTTATATTCGCCTCGGGCGACAGGGGCCACTCCATGGGGCCCCTTTATACTCGCCCTTGGCGACAGGGGCCACCTGTAGCCCCTTTATATTCGCCTCGGGCGACAGGGGCCACTCCATGGGACCCCTTTATATTCGCCCTTGGCGACAGGGGCCACCTGTAGCCCCTTTATACTCGCCCTCCGGCGACAGGGGCCACCTGGCCTGGCTCCTAGGGCGGGATGGGGTGGGGGGTGCACTGCACCCAAAGCCCCCCATCTTTGGCTCTCTTCGAGCCCCGCCCACGAGAGGGAGAGGGTTCTCTTGGGTGTTCTCCCAAGTGAGAGCACCCAAGGCCCCTCTCGACTCTCGTCGAGCACCGACTTGACTGATGGGTGCACCCCTATTTATACCCTCCGGCCACCGCCAGGTTCGAATTTTTTCCAGGAATATTTCGTTATTTTCCTGGAATTCCCCTTCGAATTTTTTCCAGGAATATTTTGGTATTTTCCAGGAATTTTTTCGACTATCCCAGAGTGGCGATGGCTTTATGTATTGCACATGCGCACCACATCATTTGCACCACAAGCTTTGCCATTTCATTCTTCGCTAGGCTAGCTATTCCGTCGTGAAACGTCTTGATACTGCAAGAAACCCGTTCTCGTTCAATTAATAAGGTCAAGTTCGCAAGTTTTTCATTCTCTCCAGTTATAGATTTGAAAATAGAATATTTAATTTGCGAAGCGTTGCCATTTCATAATAACAATGTCAGGAAAACAAATGTGGCTTTCCATCGTGAAACGTCTTGATACTGCAAGAAACCCGTTCTCGTTCTATTAATAAGGTCAAGTTCGCAAGTTTTTCATTCTCGCCAGTTATAGATTTGAAAATAAAATAGAATTGAATAAATAATGATTTGCTCCATATATTAATGGCGTCATTCTCGAAATCCCTGTTCCCGTTTAATTAACAAGGCCGAGTTCGCATATTTTCTAATAGATCGCGCTGAGAAAAATAATAACGAGTGAGGTACGTTCTGCTCGATAGATGGTGCTGCGAGATAATTTCCCAAATAACCGTCTTCGCCTTTGGCGACAGAAGCCCATTTCCTCTCTATGGGGATTTCATTCTTTGGCGACAGTATGGGGGGGGGGGCGCCTTTATATTCACCTCTGGTGACAGCGGCCACTGTATGGGCCTCTTCATATTCGCCTCCGGCCTCAGCTTCTATTCACCTACGGTGACAGATGAGCTTATATCGCAAAAGCGACAGAGCCTGGGCGTGCTCGGTTCTAATCTAAACTAAAGTGTCCCAACTGTAGCTCCTTCCCTCTATATTCGCCCTCTGGCGACAGGGGCAACTCCACGGGGCCCCTTTATATTCGCCTCTGGCGACAGGGGCCACTCCATGGGGCCCCTTTATATTCGCCTCGGGCGACAGGGGCCACTCCATGGGGCCCCTTTATATTCGCCCTTGGCGACAGGGGCCACCTGTAGCCCCTTTATATTCGCCTCGGGCGACAGGGGCCACTCCATGGGGCCCCTTTATACTCGCCCTTGGCGACAGGGGCCACCTGTAGTCCCTTTATATTCGCCTCGGGCGACAGGGGCCACTCCATGGGGCCCCTTTATATTCGCCCTTGGCGACAGGGGCCACCTGTAGCCCCTTTATACTCGCCCTCCGGCGACAGGGGCCACCTGGCCTGGCTCCTAGGGCGGGATGGGGTGGGGGGTGCACTGCACCCAAAGCCCCCCATCTTTGGCTCTCTTCGAGCCCCGCCCACGAGAGGGAGAGGGTTCTCTTGGGTGTTCTCCCAAGGGAGAGCACCCAAGGCCCCTCTCGACTCTCGTCGAGTCCCGACTTGACTGATGGGTGCACCCCTATTTATACCCTCCGGCCACCGCCAGGTTCGAATTTTTTCCAGGAATATTTCGTTATTTTCCTGGAATTCCCCTTCGAATTTTTTCCAGGAATATTTTGGTATTTTCCAGGAATTTTTTCGACTATCCCAGAGTGGCGATGGCTTTATGTATTGCACATGCGCACCACATCATTTGCACCACAAGCTTTGCCATTTCATTCTTCGCTAGGCTAGCTATTCCGTCGTGAAACGTCTTGATACTGCAAGAAACCCGTTCTCGTTCAATTAATAAGGTCAAGTTCGCAAGTTTTTCATTCTCTCCAGTTATAGATTTGAAAATAGAATATTTAATTTGCGAAGCGTTGCCATTTCATAATAACAATGTCAGGAAAACAAATGTGGCTTTCCATCGTGAAACATCTTGATACTGCAAGAAACCCGTTCTCGTTCTATTAATAAGGTCAAGTTCGCAAGTTTTTCATTCTCGCCAGTTATAGATTTGAAAATAAAATAGAATTGAATAAATAATGATTTGCTCCATATATTAATGGCGTCATTCTCGAAATCCCTGTTCCCGTTTAATTAACAAGGCCGAGTTCGCATATTTTCTAATAGATCGCGCTGCGAAAAATAATAACGAGTGAGGTACGTTCTGCTCGATAGATGGCGCTGCGAGATAATTTCCCAAATAACCGTCTTCGCCTTTGGCGACAGAAACCCATTTCCTCTCTATGGGGATTTCATTCTTTGGCGACAGTATGGGGGGGGGGGCGCCTTTATATTCACCTCTGGTGACAGCGGCCACTGTATGGGCCTCTTCATATTCGCCTCCGGCCTCCGCTTCTATTCAACTACGGTGACAGATGAGCTTATATCGCAAAAGCGACAGAGCCTGGGCGTGCTCGGTTCTAATCTAAACTAAAGGGCCCCAGCTGTAGCTCCTTCCCTCTATATTCGCCCTCCGGCGACAGGGGCAACTCCACGGGGCCCCTTTATATTCGCCTCTGGCGACAGGGGCCACTCCATGGGGCCCCTTTATATTCGCCCTTGGCGACAGGGGCCACCTGTAGCCCCTTTATATTCGCCTCGGGCGACAGGGGCCACTCCATGGGGCCCCTTTATACTCGCCCTTGGCGACAGGGGCCACTCCATGGGACCCCTTTATATTCGCCCTTGGCGACAGGGGCCACCTGTAGCCCCTTTATATTCGCCTCGGGCGACAGGGGCCACACCATGGGGCCCCTTTATATTCGCCCTTGGCGACAGGGTCCACCTGTAGCCCCTTTATACTCGCCCTCCGGCGACAGGGGCCACCTGGCCTGGCTCCTAGGGCGGGATGGGGTGGGGGGTGCACTGCACCCAAAGCTCCCCATCTTTGGCTCTCTTCGAGCCCCGCCCACGAGAGGGAGAGTGTTCTCTTGGGTGTTCTCCCAAGGGAGAGCACCCAAGGCCCCTCTCGACTCTCGTCGAGCCCCGACTTGACTGATGGGTGCACCCCTATTTATACCCTCCGGCCACCGCCAGGTTCGAATTTTTTCCAGGAATATTTCGTTATTTTCCTGGAATTCCCCTTCGAATTTTTTCCAGGAATATTTTGGTATTTTCCAGGAATTTTTTAGACTATCCCAGAGTGGCGATGGCTTTATGTATTGCACATGCGCCCCACATCATTTGCACCACAAGCTTTGCCATTTCATTCTTCGCTAGGCTAGCTATTCCGTCGTGAAACGTCTTGATACTGCAAGAAACCCGTTCTCGTTCAATTAATAAGGTCAAGTTCGCAAGTTTTTCATTCTCTCCAGTTATAGATTTGAAAATAGAATATTTAATTTGCGAAGCGTTGCCATTTCATAATAACAATGTCAGGAAAACAAATGTGGCTTTCCATCGTGAAACGTCTTGATACTGCAAGAAACCCGTTCTCGTTCTATTAATAAGGTCAAGTTCGCAAGTTTTTCATTCTCGCCAGTTATAGATTTGAAAATAAAATAGAATTGAATAAATAATGATTTGCTCCATATATTAATGGCGTCATTCTCGAAATCCCTGTTCCCGTTTAATTAACAAGGCCGAGTTCGCATATTTTCTAATAGATCGCGCTGAGAAAAATAATAACGAGTGAGGTACGTTCTGCTCGATAGATGGCGCTGCGAGATAATTTCCCAAATAACCGTCTTCGCCTTTGGCGACAGAAGCCCATTTCCTCTCTATGGGGATTTCATTCTTTGGCGACAGTATGGGGGGGGGCGCCTTTATATTCACCTCTGGTGACAGCGGCCACTGTATGGGCCTCTTCATATTCGCCTCCGGCCTCCGCTTCTATTCACCTACGGTGACAGATGAGCTTATATCGCAAAAGCGACAGAGCCTGGGCGTGCTCGGTTCTAATCTAAACTAAAGGGCCCCAACTGTAGCTCCTTCCCTCTATATTCGCCCTCCGGCGACAGGGGCAACTCCACGGGGCCCCTTTATATTCGCCTCTGGCGACAGGTGCCACTCCATGGGGCCCCTTTATACTCGCCCTTGGCGACAGGGGCCACCAGTAGCCCCTTTATATTCGCCTCGGGCGACAGGGGCCACTCCATGGGGCTCCTTTATAGTCGCCCTTGGCGACAGGGGCCACCTGCAGCCCCTTTATATTCGCCTCGGGCGACAGGGGCCACTCCATAGGACCCCTTTATATTCGCCCTTGGCGACAGGGGCCACCTGTAGCCCCTTTATACTCGCCCTCCGGCGACAGGGGCCACCTGGCCTGGCTCCTAGGGCGGGATGGGGTGGGGGGTGCACTGCACCCAAAGCCCCCCAACTTTGGCTCTCTTCGAGCCCCGCCCACGAGAGGGAGAGGGTTCTCTTGGGTGTTCTCCCAAGGGAGAGCACCCAAGGCCCCTCTCGACTCTCGTCGAGCCCCGACTTGACTGATGGGTGCACCCCTATTTATACCCTCCGGCCACCGCCAGGTTCGAATTTTTTCCAGGAATATTTCGTTATTTTCCTGGAATTCCCCTTCGAATTTTTTCCAGGAATATTTTGGTATTTTCCAGGAATTTTTTCGACTATCCCAGAGTGGCGATGGCTTTATGTATTGCACATGCGCACCACATCATTTGCACCACAAGCTTTGCCATTTCATTCTTCGCTAGGCTAGCTATTCCGTCGTGAAACGTCTTGATACTGCAAGAAACCCGTTCTCGTTCAATTAATAAGGTCAAGTTCGCAAGTTTTTCATTCTCTCCAGTTATAGATTTGAAAATAGAATATTTAATTTGCGAAGCGTTGCCATTTCATAATAACAATGTCAGGAAAACAAATGTGGCTTTACATCGTGAAACGTCTTGATACTGCAAGAAACCCGTTCTCGTTCTATTAATAAGGTCAAGTTCGCAAGTTTTTCATTCTCGCCAGTTATAGATTTGAAAATAAAATAGAATTGAATAAATAATGATTTGCTCCATATATTAATGGCGTCATTCTCGAAATCCCTGTTCCCGTTTAATTAACAAGGCCGAGTTCGCATATTTTCTAATAGATCGCGCTGAGAAAAATAATAACGAGTGAGGTACGTTCTGCTCGATAGATGGCGCTGCGAGATAATTTCCCAAATAACCGTCTTCGCCTTTGGCGACAGAAGCCCATTTCCTCTCTATGGGGATTTCATTCTTTGGCGACAGTATGGGGGGGGGCGCCTTTATATTCACCTCTGGTGACAGCGTCCACTGTATGGGCCTCTTCATATTCGCCTCCGGCCTCAGCTTCTATTCACCTACGGTGACAGATGAGCTTATATCGCAAAAGCGACAGAGCCTGGGCGTGCTCGGTTCTAATCTAAACTAAAGGGTCCCAACTGTAGCTCCTTCCCTCTATATTCGCCCTCCGGCGACAGGGGCAACTCCACGGGGCCCCTTTATATTCGCCTCTGGCGACAGGGGCCACTCCATGGGGCCCCTTTATATTCGCCTCGGGCGACAGGGGCCACTCCATGGGGCCCCTTTATATTCGCCCTTGGCGACAGGGGCCACCTGTAGCCCCTTTATATTCGCCTCGGGCGACAGGGGCCACTCCATGGGGCCCCTTTATACTCGCCCTTGGCGACAGGGGCCACCTGTAGTCCCTTTATATTCGCCTCGGGCGACAGGGGCCACTCCATGGGGCCCCTTTATATTCGCCCTTGGCGACAGGGGCCACCTGTAGCCCCTTTATACTCGCCCTCCGGCGACAGGGGCCACCTGGCCTGGCTCCTAGGGCGGGATGGGGTGGGGGGTGCACTGCACCCAAAGCCCCCCATCTTCGGCTCTCTTCGAGCCCCGCCCACGAGAGGGAGATGGTTCTCTTGGGTGTTCTCCCAAGGGAGAGCACCCAAGGCCCCTCTCTTCTCTCGTCGAGCCCCGACTTGACTGATGGGTGCACCCCTATTTATACCCTCCGGCCACCGCCAGGTTCGAATTTTTTCCAGGAATATTTCGTTATTTTCCTGGAATTCCCCTTCGAATTTTTTCCAGGAATATTTTGGTATTTTCCAGGAATTTTTTCGACTATCCCAGAGTGGCGATGGCTTTATGTATTGCACATGCGCACCACATCATTTGCACCACAAGCTTTGCCATTTCATTCTTCGCTAGGCTAGCTATTCCGTCGTGAAACGTCTTGATACTGCAAGAAACCCGTTCTCGTTCAATTAATAAGGTCAAGTTCGCAAGTTTTTCATTCTCTCCAGTTATAGATTTGAAAATAGAATATTTAATTTGCGAAGCGTTGCCATTTCATAATAACAATGTCAGGAAAACAAATGTGGCTTTCCATCGTGAAACGTCTTGATACTGCAAGAAACCCGTTCTCGTTCTATTAATAAGGTCAAGTTCGCAAGTTTTTCATTCTCGCCAGTTATAGATTTGAAAATAAAATAGAATTGAATAAATAATGATTTGCTCCATATATTAATGGCGTCATTCTCGAAATCCCTGTTCCCGTTTAATTAACAAGGCCGAGTTCGCATATTTTCTAATAGATCGCGCTGCGAAAAATAATAACGAGTGAGGTACGTTCTGCTCGATAGATGGCGCTGCGAGATAATTTCCCAAATAACCGTCTTCGCCTTTGGCGACAGAAGCCCATTTCCTCTCTATGGGGATTTCATTCTTTGGCGACGGTATGGGGGGGCGCCTTTATATTCACCTCTGGTGACAGCGGCCACTGTATGGGCCTCTTCATATTCGCCTCCGGCCTCCGCTTCTATTCACCTACGGTGACAGATGAGCTTATATCGCAAAAGCGACAGAGCCTGGGCGTGCTCGGTTCTAATCTAAACTAAAGGGCCCCAGCTGTAGCTCCTTCCCTCTATATTCGCCCTCCGGCGACAGGGGCAACTCCACGGGGCCCCTTTATATTCGCCTCTGGCGACAGGGGCCACTCCATGGGGCCCCTTTATATTCGCCCTTGGCGACAGGGGCCACCTGTAGCCCCTTTATATTCGCCTCGGGCGACAGGGGCCACTCCATGGGGCCCCTTTATACTCGCCCTGGGCGACAGGGGCCGCCAGTAGCCCCTTTATATTCGCCTCGGGCGACAGGGGCCGCCAGTAGCCCCCTTTATATTCGCCTCGGGCGACAGGGGCCACCTGTAGCCCCTTTATATTCGCCTCGGGCGACAGGGGCCACTCCATGGGACCCCTTTATATTCGCCCTTGGCGACAGGGGCCACCTGTAGCCCCTTTATATTCGCCTCGGGCGACAGGGGCCACACCATGCGGCCCCTTTATATTCGCCCTTGGCGACAGGGGCCACCTGTAGCCCCTTTATACTCGCCCTCCGGCGACAGGGGCCACCTGGCCTGGCTCCTAGGGCGGGATGGGGTGGGGGGTGCACTGCACCCAAAGCTCCCCATCTTTGGCTCTCTTCGAGCCCCGCCCACGAGAGGGAGAGGGTTCTCTTGGGTGTTCTCCCAAGGGAGAGCACCCAAGGCCCCTCTCGACTCTCGTCGAGCCCCGACTTGACTGATGGGTGCACCCCTATTTATACCCTCCGGCCACCGCCAGGTTCGAATTTTTTCCAGGAATATTTCGTTATTTTCCTGGAATTCCCCTTCGAATTTTTTCCAGGAATATTTTGGTATTTTCCAGGAATTTTTTCGACTATCCCAGAGTGGCGATGGCTTTATGTATTGCACATGCGCACCACATCATTTGCACCACAAGCTTTGCCATTTCATTCTTCGCTAGGCTAGCTATTCCGTCGTGAAACGTCTTGATACTGCAAGAAACCCGTTCTCGTTCAATTAATAAGGTCAAGCTCGCAAGTTTTTCATTCTCTCCAGTTATAGATTTGAAAATAGAATATTTAATTTGCGAAGCGTTGCCATTTCATAATAACAATTTCAGGAAAACAAATGTGGCTTTACATCGTGAAACGTCTTGATACTGCAAGAAACCCGTTCTCGTTCTATTAATAAGGTCAAGTTCGCAAGTTTTTCATTCTCGCCAGTTATAGATTTGAAAATAAAATAGAATTGAATAAATAATGATTTGCTCCATATATTAATGGCGTCATTCTCGAAATCCCTGTTCCCGTTTAATTAACAAGGCCGAGTTCGCATATTTTCTAATAGATCGCGCTGAGAAAAATAATAACGAGTGAGGTACGTTCTGCTCGATAGATGGCGCTGCGAGATAATTTCCCAAATAACCGTCTTCGCCTTTGGCGACAGAAGCCCATTTCCTCTCTATGGGGATTTCATTCTTTGGCGACAGTATGGGGGGGGGCGCCTTTATATTCACCTCTGGTGACAGCGGCCACTGTATGGGCCTCTTCATATTCGCCTCCGGCCTCCGCTTCTATTCACCTACGGTGACAGATGAGCTTATATCGCAAAAGCGACAGAGCCTGGGCGTGCTCGGTTCTAATCTAAACTAAAGGGCCCCAACTGTAGCTCCTTCCCTCTATATTCGCCCTCCGGCGACAGGGGCAACTCCACGGGGCCCCTTTATATTCGCCTCTGGCGACAGGGGCCACTCCATGGGGCCCCTTTATATTCGCCCTTGGCGACAGGGGCCACCTGTAGCCCCTTTATATTCGCCTCGGGCGACAGGGGCCACTCCATGGGGCCCCTTTATACTCGCCCTTGGCGACAGGGGCCACCAGTAGCCCCTTTATATTCGCCTCGGGCGACAGGGGCCACTCCATGGGACCCCTTTATATTCGCCCTTGGCGACAGGGGCCACCTGTAGCCCCTTTATACTCGCCCTCCGGCGACAGGGGCCACCTGGCCTGGCTCCTAGGGCGGGATGGGGTGGGGGGTGCACTGCACCCAAAGCCCCCCAACTTTGGCTCTCTTCGAGCCCCGCCCACGAGAGGGAGAGGGTTCTCTTGGGTGTTCTCCCAAGGGAGAGCACCCAAGGCCCCTCTCGACTCTCGTCGAGCCCCGACTTGACTGATGGGTGCACCCCTATTTATACCCTCCGGCCACCGCCAGGTTCGAATTTTTTCCAGGAATATTTCGTTATTTTCCTGGAATTCCCCTTCGAATTTTTTCCAGGAATATTTTGGTATTTTCCAGGAATTTTTTCGACTATCCCAGAGTGGCGATGGCTTTATGTATTGCACATGCGCACCACATCATTTGCACCACAAGCTTTGCCATTTCATTCTTCGCTAGGCTAGCTATTCCGTCGTGAAACGTCTTGATACTGCAAGAAACCCGTTCTCGTTCAATTAATAAGGTCAAGTTCGCAAGTTTTTCATTCTCTCCAGTTATAGATTTGAAAATAGAATATTTAATTTGCGAAGCGTTGCCATTTCATAATAACAATGTCAGGAAAACAAATGTGGCTTTACATCGTGAAACGTCTTGATACTGCAAGAAACCCGTTCTCGTTCTATTAATAAGGTCAAGTTCGCAAGTTTTTCATTCTCGCCAGTTATAGATTTGAAAATAAAATAGAATTGAATAAATAATGATTTGCTCCATATATTAATGGCGTCATTCTCGAAATCCCTGTTCCCGTTTAATTAACAAGGCCGAGTTCGCATATTTTCTAATAGATCGCGCTGAGAAAAATAATAACGAGTGAGGTACGTTCTGCTCGATAGATGGCGCTGCGAGATAATTTCCCAAATAACCGTCTTCGCCTTTGGCGACAGAAGCCCATTTCCTCTCTATGGGGATTTCATTCTTTGGCGACAGTATGGGGGGGGGCGCCTTTATATTCACCTCTGGTGACAGCGGCCACTGTATGGGCCTCTTCATATTCGCCTCCGGCCTCAGCTTCTATTCACCTACGGTGACAGATGAGCTTATATCGCAAAAGCGACAGAGCCTGGGCGTGCTCGGTTCTAATCTAAACTAAAGGGTCCCAACTGTAGCTCCTTCCCTCTATATTCGCCCTCCGGCGACAGGGGCAACTCCACGGGGCCCCTTTATATTCGCCTCTGGCGACAGGGGCCACTCCATGGGGCCCCTTTATATTCGCCTCGGGCGACAGGGGCCACTCCATGGGGCCCCTTTATATTCGCCCTTGGCGACAGGGGCCACCTGTAGCCCCTTTATATTCGCCTCGGGCGACAGGGGCCACTCCATGGGGCCCCTTTATACTCGCCCTTGGCGACAGGGGCCACCTGTAGTCCCTTTATATTCGCCTCGGGCGACAGGGGCCACTCCATGGGGCCCCTTTATATTCGCCCTTGGCGACAGGGGCCACCTGTAGCCCCTTTATACTCGCCCTCCGGCGACAGGGGCCACCTGGCCTGGCTCCTAGGGCGGGATGGGGTGGGGGGTGCACTGCACCCAAAGCCCCCCATCTTCGGCTCTCTTCGAGCCCCGCCCACGAGAGGGAGATGGTTCTCTTGGGTGTTCTCCCAAGGGAGAGCACCCAAGGCCCCTCTCTTCTCTCGTCGAGCCCCGACTTGACTGATGGGTGCACCCCTATTTATACCCTCCGGCCACCGCCAGGTTCGAATTTTTTCCAGGAATATTTCGTTATTTTCCTGGAATTCCCCTTCGAATTTTTTCCAGGAATATTTTGGTATTTTCCAGGAATTTTTTCGACTATCCCAGAGTGGCGATGGCTTTATGTATTGCACATGCGCACCACATCATTTGCACCACAAGCTTTGCCATTTCATTCTTCGCTAGGCTAGCTATTCCGTCGTGAAACGTCTTGATACTGCAAGAAACCCGTTCTCGTTCAATTAATAAGGTCAAGTTCGCAAGTTTTTCATTCTCTCCAGTTATAGATTTGAAAATAGAATATTTAATTTGCGAAGCGTTGCCATTTCATAATAACAATGTCAGGAAAACAAATGTGGCTTTCCATCGTGAAACGTCTTGATACTGCAAGAAACCCGTTCTCGTTCTATTAATAAGGTCAAGTTCGCAAGTTTTTCATTCTCGCCAGTTATAGATTTGAAAATAAAATAGAATTGAATAAATAATGATTTGCTCCATATATTAATGGCGTCATTCTCGAAATCCCTGTTCCCGTTTAATTAACAAGGCCGAGTTCGCATATTTTCTAATAGATCGCGCTGCGAAAAATAATAACGAGTGAGGTACGTTCTGCTCGATAGATGGCGCTGCGAGATAATTTCCCAAATAACCGTCTTCGCCTTTGGCGACAGAAGCCCATTTCCTCTCTATGGGGATTTCATTCTTTGGCGACAGTATGGGGGGGGGCGCCTTTATATTCACCTCTGGTGACAGCGGCCACTGTATGGGCCTCTTCATATTCGCCTCCGGCCTCCGCTTCTATTCACCTACGGTGACAGATGAGCTTATATCGCAAAAGCGACAGAGCCTGGGCGTGCTCGGTTCTAATCTAAACTAAAGGGCCCCAGCTGTAGCTCCTTCCCTCTATATTCGCCCTCCGGCGACAGGGGCAACTCCACGGGGCCCCTTTATATTCGCCTCTGGCGACAGGGGCCACTCCATGGGGCCCCTTTATATTCGCCCTTGGCGACAGGGGCCACCTGTAGCCCCTTTATATTCGCCTCGGGCGACAGGGGCCACTCCATGGGGCCCCTTTATACTCGCCCTGGGCGACAGGGGCCGCCAGTAGCCCCTTTATATTCGCCTCGGGCGACAGGGGCCGCCAGTAGCCCCCTTTATATTCGCCTCGGGCGACAGGGGCCACCTGTAGCCCCTTTATATTCGCCTCGGGCGACAGGGGCCACTCCATGGGACCCCTTTATATTCGCCCTTGGCGACAGGGGCCACCTGTAGCCCCTTTATATTCGCCTCGGGCGACAGGGGCCACACCATGCGGCCCCTTTATATTCGCCCTTGGCGACAGGGGCCACCTGTAGCCCCTTTATACTCGCCCTCCGGCGACAGGGGCCACCTGGCCTGGCTCCTAGGGCGGGATGGGGTGGGGGGTGCACTGCACCCAAAGCTCCCCATCTTTGGCTCTCTTCGAGCCCCGCCCACGAGAGGGAGAGGGTTCTCTTGGGTGTTCTCCCAAGGGAGAGCACCCAAGGCCCCTCTCGACTCTCGTCGAGCCCCGACTTGACTGATGGGTGCACCCCTATTTATACCCTCCGGCCACCGCCAGGTTCGAATTTTTTCCAGGAATATTTCGTTATTTTCCTGGAATTCCCCTTCGAATTTTTTCCAGGAATATTTTGGTATTTTCCAGGAATTTTTTCGACTATCCCAGAGTGGCGATGGCTTTATGTATTGCACATGCGCACCACATCATTTGCACCACAAGCTTTGCCATTTCATTCTTCGCTAGGCTAGCTATTCCGTCGTGAAACGTCTTGATACTGCAAGAAACCCGTTCTCGTTCAATTAATAAGGTCAAGCTCGCAAGTTTTTCATTCTCTCCAGTTATAGATTTGAAAATAGAATATTTAATTTGCGAAGCGTTGCCATTTCATAATAACAATTTCAGGAAAACAAATGTGGCTTTACATCGTGAAACGTCTTGATACTGCAAGAAACCCGTTCTCGTTCTATTAATAAGGTCAAGTTCGCAAGTTTTTCATTCTCGCCAGTTATAGATTTGAAAATAAAATAGAATTGAATAAATAATGATTTGCTCCATATATTAATGGCGTCATTCTCGAAATCCCTGTTCCCGTTTAATTAACAAGGCCGAGTTCGCATATTTTCTAATAGATCGCGCTGAGAAAAATAATAACGAGTGAGGTACGTTCTGCTCGATAGATGGCGCTGCGAGATAATTTCCCAAATAACCGTCTTCGCCTTTGGCGACAGAAGCCCATTTCCTCTCTATGGGGATTTCATTCTTTGGCGACAGTATGGGGGGGGGCGCCTTTATATTCACCTCTGGTGACAGCGGCCACTGTATGGGCCTCTTCATATTCGCCTCCGGCCTCCGCTTCTATTCACCTACGGTGACAGATGAGCTTATATCGCAAAAGCGACAGAGCCTGGGCGTGCTCGGTTCTAATCTAAACTAAAGGGCCCCAACTGTAGCTCCTTCCCTCTATATTCGCCCTCCGGCGACAGGGGCAACTCCACGGGGCCCCTTTATATTCGCCTCTGGCGACAGGGGCCACTCCATGGGGCCCCTTTATATTCGCCCTTGGCGACAGGGGCCACCTGTAGCCCCTTTATATTCGCCTCGGGCGACAGGGGCCACTCCATGGGGCCCCTTTATACTCGCCCTTGGCGACAGGGGCCACCAGTAGCCCCTTTATATTCGCCTCGGGCGACAGGGGCCACTCCATGGGACCCCTTTATATTCGCCCTTGGCGACAGGGGCCACCTGTAGCCCCTTTATACTCGCCCTCCGGCGACAGGGGCCACCTGGCCTGGCTCCTAGGGCGGGATGGGGTGGGGGGTGCACTGCACCCAAAGCCCCCCAACTTTGGCTCTCTTCGAGCCCCGCCCACGAGAGGGAGAGGGTTCTCTTGGGTGTTCTCCCAAGGGAGAGCACCCAAGGCCCCTCTCGACTCTCGTCGAGCCCCGACTTGACTGATGGGTGCACCCCTATTTATACCCTCCGGCCACCGCCAGGTTCGAATTTTTTCCAGGAATATTTCGTTATTTTCCTGGAATTCCCCTTCGAATTTTTTCCAGGAATATTTTGGTATTTTCCAGGAATTTTTTCGACTATCCCAGAGTGGCGATGGCTTTATGTATTGCACATGCGCACCACATCATTTGCACCACAAGCTTTGCCATTTCATTCTTCGCTAGGCTAGCTATTCCGTCGTGAAACGTCTTGATACTGCAAGAAACCCGTTCTCGTTCAATTAATAAGGTCAAGTTCGCAAGTTTTTCATTCTCGCCAGTTATAGATTTGAAAATAAAATAGAATTGAATAAATAATGATTTGCTCCATATATTAATGGCGTCATTCTCGAAATCCCTGTTCCCGTTTAATTAACAAGGCCGAGTTCGCATATTTTCTAATAGATCGCGCTGAGAAAAATAATAACGAGTGAGGTACGTTCTGCTCGATAGATGGCGCTGCGAGATAATTTCCCAAATAACCGTCTTCGCCTTTGGCGACAGAAGCCCATTTCCTCTCTATGGGGATTTCATTCTTTGGCGACAGTATTGGGGGGGGCGCCTTTATATTCACCTCTGGTGACAGCGGCCACTGTATGGGCCTCTTCATATTCGCCTCCGGCCTCCGCTTCTATTCACCTACGGTGACAGATGAGCTTATATCGCAAAAGCGACAGAGCCTGGGCGTGCTCGGTTCTAATCTAAACTAAAGGGCCCCAACTGTAGCTCCTTCCCTCTATATTCGCCATCCGGCGACAGGGGCAACTCCACGGGGCCCCTTTATATTCGCCTCTGGCGACAGGGGCCACTCCATGGGGCCCCTTTATATTCGCCCTTGGCGACAGGGGCCACCTGTAGCCCCTTTATATTCGCCTCGGGCGACAGGGGCCACTCCATGGGACCCTTTTATATTCGCCCTTGGCGACAGGGGCCACCTGTAGCCCCTTTATACTCGCCCTCCGGCGACAGGGGCCACCTGGCCTGGCTCCTAGGGCGGGATGGGGTGGGGGGTGCACTGCACCCAAAGCCCCCCATCTTTGGCTCTCTTCGAGCCCCGCCCACGAGAGGGAGAGGGTTCTCTTGGGTGTTCTCCCAAGGGAGAGCACCCAAGGCCCCTCTCGACTCTCGTCGAGCCCCGACTTGACTGATGGGTGCACCCCTATTTATACCCTCCGGCCACCGCCAGGTTCGAATTTTTTCCAGGAATATTTCGTTATTTTCCTGGAATTCCCCTTCGAATTTTTTCCAGGAATATTTTGGTATTTTCCAGGAATTTTTTCGACTATCCCAGAGTGGCGATGGCTTTATGTATTGCACATGCGCACCACATCATTTGCACCACAAGCTTTGCCATTTCATTCTTCGCTAGGCTAGCTATTCCGTCGTGAAACGTCTTGATACTGCAAGAAACCCGTTCTCGTTCAATTAATAAGGTCAAGTTCGCAAGTTTTTCATTCTCTCCAGTTATAGATTTGAAAATAGAATATTTAATTTGCGAAGCGTTGCCATTTCATAATAACAATGTCAGGAAAACAAATGTGGCTTTCCATCGTGAAACGTCTTGATACTGCATGAAACCCGTTCTCGTTCTATTAATAAGGTCAAGTTCGCAAGTTTTTCATTCTCGCCAGTTATAGATTAGAAAATAAAATAGAATTGAATAAATAATGATTTGCTCCATATATTAATGGCGTCATTCTCGAAATCCCTGTTCCCGTTTAATTAACAAGGCCGAGTTCGCATATTTTCTAATAGATCGCGCTGAGAAAAATAATAACGAGTGAGGTACGTTCTGCTCGATAGATGGCGCTGCGAGATAATTTCCCAAATAACCGTCTTCGCCTTTGGCGACAGAAGCCCATTTCCTCTCTATGGGGATTTCATTCTTTGGCGACAGTATGGGGGGGGGGCGCCTTTATATTCACCTCTGGTGACAGCGGCCACTGTATGGACCTCTTCATATTCGCCTCCGGCCTCAGCTTCTATTCACCTACGGTGACAGATGAGCTTATATCGCAAAAGCGACAGAGCCTGGGCGTGCTCGGTTCTAATCTAAACTAAAGGGTCCCAACTGTAGCTCCTTCCCTCTATATTCGCCCTCCGGCGACAGGGGCAACTCCACGGGGCCCCTTTATATTCGCCTCTGGCGACAGGGGCCACTCCATGGGGCCCCTTTATATTCGCCCTTGGCGACAGGGGCCACCAGTAGCCAATTTATATTCGCCTCGGGCGACAGGGGCCACTCCATGGGGCCCCTTTATACTCGCCCTTGGCGACAGGGGCCACCTGTAGCCCCTTTATATTCGCCTCGGGCGACAGGGGCCACTCCATGGGACCCCTTTATATTCGCCCTTGGCGACAGGGGCCACCTGTAGCCCCTTTATACTCGCCCTCCGGCGACAGGGGCCACCTGGCCTGGCTCCTAGGGCGGGATGGGGTGGGGGGTGCACTGCACCCAAAGCCCCCCATCTTTGGCTCTCTTCGAGCCCCGCCCACGAGAGGGAGAGGGTTCTCTTGGGTGTTCTCCCAAGGGAGAGCACCCAAGGCCCCTCTCGACTCTCGTCGAGCCCCGACTTGACTGATGGGTGCACCCCTATTTATACCCTCCGGCCACCGCCAGGTTCGAATTTTTTCCAGGAATATTTCGTTATTTTCCTGGAATTCCCCTTCGAATTTTTTCCAGGAATATTTTGGTATTTTCCAGGAATTTTTTCGACTATCCCAGAGTGGCGATGGCTTTATGTATTGCACATGCGCACCACATCATTTGCACCACAAGCTTTGCCATTTCATTCTTCGCTAGGCTAGCTATTCCGTCGTGAAACGTCTTGATACTGCAAGAAACCCGTTCTCGTTCAATTAATAAGGTCAAGTTCGCAAGTTTTTCATTCTCTCCAGTTATAGATTTGAAAATAGAATATTTAATTTGCGAAGCGTTGCCATTTCATAATAACAATGTCAGGAAAACAAATGTGGCTTTCCATCGTGAAACGTCTTGATACTGCAAGAAACCCGTTCTCGTTCTATTAATAAGGTCAAGTTCGCAAGTTTTTCATTCTCGCCAGTTATAGATTTGAAAATAAAATAGAATTGAATAAATAATGATTTGCTCCATATATTAATGGCGTCATTCTCGAAATCCCTGTTCCCGTTTAATTAACAAGGCCGAGTTCGCATATTTTCTAATAGATCGCGCTGAGAAAAATAATAACGAGTGAGGTACGTTCTGCTCGATAGATGGTGCTGCGAGATAATTTCCCAAATAACCGTCTTCGCCTTTGGCGACAGAAGCCCATTTCCTCTCTATGGGGATTTCATTCTTTGGCGACAGTATGGGGGGGGGCGCCTTTATATTCACCTCTGGTGACAGCGGCCACTGTATGGGCCTCTTCATATTCGCCTCCGGCCTCAGCTTCTATTCACCTACGGTGACAGATGAGCTTATATCGCAAAAGCGACAGAGCCTGGGCGTGCTCGGTTCTAATCTAAACTAAAGTGTCCCAACTGTAGCTCCTTCCCTCTATATTCGCCCTCTGGCGACAGGGGCAACTCCACGGGGCCCCTTTATATTCGCCTCTGGCGACAGGGGCCACTCCATGGGGCCCCTTTATATTCGCCTCGGGCGACAGGGGCCACTCCATGGGGCCCCTTTATATTCGCCCTTGGCGACAGGGGCCACCTGTAGCCCCTTTATATTCGCCTCGGGCGACAGGGGCCACTCCATGGGGCCCCTTTATACTCGCCCTTGGCGACAGGGGCCACCTGTAGTCCCTTTATATTCGCCTCGGGCGACAGGGGCCACTCCATGGGGCCCCTTTATATTCGCCCTTGGCGACAGGGGCCACCTGTAGCCCCTTTATACTCGCCCTCCGGCGACAGGGGCCACCTGGCCTGGCTCCTAGGGCGGGATGGGGTGGGGGGTGCACTGCACCCAAAGCCCCCCATCTTTGGCTCTCTTCGAGCCCCGCCCACGAGAGGGAGAGGGTTCTCTTGGGTGTTCTCCCAAGGGAGAGCACCCAAGGCCCCTCTCGACTCTCGTCGAGCCCCGACTTGACTGATGGGTGCACCCCTATTTATACCCTCCGGCCACCGCCAGGTTCGAATTTTTTCCAGGAATATTTCGTTATTTTCCTGGAATTCCCCTTCGAATTTTTTCCAGGAATATTTTGGTATTTTCCAGGAATTTTTTCGACTATCCCAGAGTGGCGATGGCTTTATGTATTGCACATGCGCACCACATCATTTGCACCACAAGCTTTGCCATTTCATTCTTCGCTAGGCTAGCTATTCCGTCGTGAAACGTCTTGATACTGCAAGAAACCCGTTCTCGTTCAATTAATAAGGTCAAGTTCGCAAGTTTTTCATTCTCTCCAGTTATAGATTTGAAAATAGAATATTTAATTTGCGAAGCGTTGCCATTTCATAATAACAATGTCAGGAAAACAAATGTGGCTTTCCATCGTGAAACGTCTTGATACTGCAAGAAACCCGTTCTCGTTCTATTAATAAGGTCAAGTTCGCAAGTTTTTCATTCTCGCCAGTTATAGATTTGAAAATAAAATAGAATTGAATAAATAATGATTTGCTCCATATATTAATGGCGTCATTCTCGAAATCCCTGTTCCCGTTTAATTAACAAGGCCGAGTTCGCATATTTTCTAATAGATCGCGCTGCGAAAAATAATAACGAGTGAGGTACGTTCTGCTCGATAGATGGCGCTGCGAGATAATTTCCCAAATAACCGTCTTCGCCTTTGGCGACAGAAGCCCATTTCCTCTCTATGGGGATTTCATTCTTTGGCGACAGTATGGGGGGGGCGCCTTTATATTCACCTCTGGTGACAGCGGCCACTGTATGGGCCTCTTCATATTCGCCTCCGGCCTCCGCTTCTATTCACCTACGGTGACAGATGAGCTTATATCGCAAAAGCGACAGAGCCTGGGCGTGCTCGGTTCTAATCTAAACTAAAGGGCCCCAGCTGTAGCTCCTTCCCTCTATATTCGCCCTCCGGCGACAGGGGCAACTCCACGGGGCCCCTTTATATTCGCCTCTGGCGACAGGGGCCACTCCATGGGGCCCCTTTATATTCGCCCTTGGCGACGGGGGCCACCTGTAGCCCCTTTATATTCGCCTCGGGCGACAGGGGCCACTCCATGGGGCCCCTTTATACTCGCCCTGGGCGACAGGGGCCGCCAGTAGCCCCTTTATATTCGCCTCGGGCGACAGGGGCCACTCCATGGGGCCCCTTTATACTCGCCCTTGGCGACAGGGGCCACTCCATTAGACCCCTTTATATTCGCCCTTGGCGACAGGGGCCACCTGTAGCCCCTTTATATTCGCCTCGGGCGACAGGGGCCACACCATGGGGCCCCTTTATATTCGCCATTGGCGACAGGGGCCACCTGTAGCCCCTTTATACTCGCCCTCCGGCGACAGGGGCCACCTGGCCTGGCTCCTAGGGCGGGATGGGGTGGGGGGTGCACTGCACCCAAAGCCCCCCAACTTTGGCTCTCTTCGAGCCCCGCCCACGAGAGGGAGAGGGTTCTCTTGGGTGTTCTCCCAAGGGAGAGCACCCAAGGCCCCTCTCGACTCTCGTCGAGCCCCGACTTGACTGATGGGTGCACCCCTATTTATACCCTCCGGCCACCGCCAGGTTCGAATTTTTTCCAGGAATATTTCGTTATTTTCCTGGAATTCCCCTTCGAATTTTTTCCAAGAATATTTTGGTATTTTCCAGGAATTTTTTCGACTATCCCAGAGTGGCGATGGCTTTATGTATTGCACATGCGCACCACATCATTTGCACCACAAGCTTTGCCATTTCATTCTTCGCTAGGCTAGCTATTCCGTCGTGAAACGTCTTGATACTGCAAGAAACCCGTTCTCGTTCAATTAATAAGGTCAAGTTCGCAAGTTTTTCATTCTCTCCAGTTATAGATTTGAAAATAGAATATTTAATTTGCGAAGCGTTGCCATTTCATAATAACAATGTCAGGAAAACAAATGTGGCTTTCCATCGTGAAACGTCTTGATACTGCAAGAAACCCGTTCTCGTTCTATTAATAAGGTCAAGTTCGCAAGTTTTTCATTCTCGCCAGTTATAGATTTGAAAATAAAATAGAATTGAATAAATAATGATTTGCTCCATATATTAATGGCGTCATTCTCGAAATCCCTGTTCCCGTTTAATTAACAAGGCCGAGTTCGCATATTTTCTAATAGATCGCGCTGAGAAAAATAATAACGAGTGAGGTACGTTCTGCTCGATAGATGGCGCTGCGAGATAATTTTCCAAATAACCGTCTTCGCCTTTGGCGACAGAAGCCCATTTCCTCTCTATGGGGATTTCATTCTTTGGCGACAGTATGGGGGGGGGCGCCTTTATATTCACCTCTGGTGACAGCGGCCACTGTATGGGCCTCTTCATATTCGCCTCCGGCCTCAGCTTCTATTCACCTACGGTGACAGATGAGCTTATATCGCAAAAGCGACAGAGCCTGGGCGTGCTCGGTTCTAATCTAAACTAAAGGGTCCCAACTGTAGCTCCTTCCCTCTATATTCGCCCTCCGGCGACAGGGGCAACTCCACGGGGCCCCTTTATATTCGCCTCCGGCGACAGGGGCCACTCCATGGGGCCCCTTTATATTCGCCCTTGGCGACAGGGGACACCTGTAGCCCCTTTATATTCGCCTCGGGCGACAGGGGCCACCTGTAGCCTCTTTATATTCGCCTCGGGCGACAGGGGCCACTCCATGGGGCCCCTTTATACTCGCCCTTGGGGACAGGGGCCACCTGTAGCCCCTTTATATTCGCCTTGGGCGACAGGGGCCACCTGTAGCCTCTTTATATTCGCCTCGGGCGACAGGGGCCACTCCATGGGGCCCCTTTATACTCGCCCTTGGGGACAGGGGCCACCTGTAGCCCCTTTATACTCGCCCTCCGGCGACAGGGGCCACCTGGCCTGGCTCCTAGGGCGCGATGGGGTGGGGGGTGCACTGCACCCAAAGCCCCCCATCTTTGGCTCTCTTCGAGCCCCGCCCACGAGAGGGAGAGGGTTCTCTTGGGTTTTCTCCCAAGGGAGAGCACCCAAGGCCCCTCTCGACTCTCGTCGAGCCCCGACTTGACTGATGGGTGCACCCCTATTTATACCCTCCGGCCACCGCCAGGTTCGAATTTTTTCCAGGAATATTTCGTTATTTTCCTGGAATTACCCTTCGAATTTTTTCCAGGAATATTTTGGTATTTTCCAGGAATTTTTTCGACTATCCCAGAGTGGCGATGGCTTTATGTATTGCACATGCGCACCACATCATTTGCACCACAAGCTTTGCCATTTCATTCTTCGCTAGGCTAGCTATTCCGTCGTGAAACGTCTTGATACTGAAAGAAACCCGTTCTCGTTCAATTAATAAGGTCAAGTTCGCAAGTTTTTCATTCTCTCCAGTTATAGATTTGAAAATAAAATATTTAATTTGCGAAGCGTTGCCATTTCATAATAACAATGTCAGGAAAACAAATGTGGCTTTCCATCGTGAAACGTCTTGATACTGCAAGAAACCCGTTCTCGTTCTATTAATAAGGTCAAGTTCGCAAGTTTTTCATTCTCGCCAGTTATAGATTTGAAAATAAAATAGAATTGAATAAATAATGATTTGCTCCATATATTAATGGCGTCATTCTCGAAATCCCTGTTCCCGTTTAATTAACAAGGCCGAGTTCGCATATTTTCTAATAGATCGCGCTGAGAAAAATAATAACGAGTGAGGTACGTTCTGCTCGATAGATGGCGCTGCGAGATAATTTCCCAAATAACCGTCTTCGCCTTTGGCGACAGAAGCCCATTTCCTCTCTATGGGGATTTCATTCTTTGGCGACAGTATGGGGGGGGGGCCTTTATATTCACCTCTGGTGACAGCGGCCACTGTATGGGCCTCTTCATATTCGCCTCCGGCCTCCGCTTCTATTCACCTACGGTGACAGATGAGCTTATATCGCAAAAGTGACAGAGCCTGGGCGTGCTCGGTTCTAATCTAAACTAAAGGGCCCCAACTGTAGCTCCTTCCCTCTATATTCGCCCTCCGGCGACAGGTGCAACTCCATGGGGCCCCTTTATATTCGCCTCCGGCGACAGGGGCCACTCCATGGGACCCCTTTATATTCGCCCTTGGCGACAGGGGCCACCAGTAGCCCCTTTATATTCGCCTCGGGCGACAGGGGCCACCTGTAGCCTCTTTATATTCGCCTCGGGCGACAGGGGCCACTAGATGGGGCCCCTTTATACTCGCCCTTGGCGACAGGGGCCACCTGTAGCCCCTTTATACTCGCCCTCCGGCGACAGGGGCCACCTGGCCTGGCTCCTAGGGCGGGATGGGGTGGGGGGTGCACTGCACCCAAAGCCCCCCATCTTTGGCTCTCTTCGAGCCCCGCCCACGAGAGGGAGAGGGTTCTCTTGGGTTTTCTCCCAAGGGAGAGCACCCAAGGCCCCTCTCGACTCTCGTCGAGCCCCGACTTGACTGATGGGTGCACCCCTATTTATACCCTCCGGCCACCGCCAGGTTCGAATTTTTTCCAGGAATATTTCGTTATTTTCCTGGAATTACCCTTCGAATTTTTTCCAGGAATATTTTGGTATTTTCCAGGAATTTTTTCGACTATCCCAGAGTGGCGATGGCTTTATGTATTGCACATGCGCACCACATCATTTGCACCACAAGCTTTGCCATTTCATTCTTCGCTAGGCTAGCTATTCCGTCGTGAAACGTCTTGATACTGAAAGAAACCCGTTCTCGTTCAATTAATAAGGTCAAGTTCGCAAGTTTTTCATTCTCTCCAGTTATAGATTTGAAAATAAAATATTTAATTTGCGAAGCGTTGCCATTTCATAATAACAATGTCAGGAAAACAAATGTGGCTTTCCATCGTGAAACGTCTTGATACTGCAAGAAACCCGTTCTCGTTCTATTAATAAGGTCAAGTTCGCAAGTTTTTCATTCTCGCCAGTTATAGATTTGAAAATAAAATAGAATTGAATAAATAATGATTTGCTCCATATATTAATGGCGTCATTCTCGAAATCCCTGTTCCCGTTTAATTAACAAGGCCGAGTTCGCATATTTTCTAATAGATCGCGCTGAGAAAAATAATAACGAGTGAGGTACGTTCTGCTCGATAGATGGCGCTGCGAGATAATTTCCCAAATAACCGTCTTCGCCTTTGGCGACAGAAGCCCATTTCCTCTCTATGGGGATTTCATTCTTTGGCGACAGTATGGGGGGGGGGCCTTTATATTCACCTCTGGTGACAGCGGCCACTGTATGGGCCTCTTCATATTCGCCTCCGGCCTCCGCTTCTATTCACCTACGGTGACAGATGAGCTTATATCGCAAAAGTGACAGAGCCTGGGCGTGCTCGGTTCTAATCTAAACTAAAGGGCCCCAACTGTAGCTCCTTCCCTCTATATTCGCCCTCCGGCGACAGGTGCAACTCCATGGGGCCCCTTTATATTCGCCTCCGGCGACAGGGGCCACTCCATGGGACCCCTTTATATTCGCCCTTGGCGACAGGGGCCACCAGTAGCCCCTTTATATTCGCCTCGGGCGACAGGGGCCACCTGTAGCCTCTTTATATTCGCCTCGGGCGACAGGGGCCACTAGATGGGGCCCCTTTATACTCGCCCTTGGCGACAGGGGCCACCTGTAGCCCCTTTATACTCGCCCTCCGGCGACAGGGGCCACCTGGCCTGGCTCCTAGGGCGGGATGGGGTGGGGGGTGCACTGCACCCAAAGCCCCCCATCTTTGGCTCTCTTCGAGCCCCGCCCACGAGAGGGAGAGGGTTCTCTTGGGTGTTCTCCCAAGGGAGAGCACCCAAGGCCCCTCTCGACTCTCGTCGAGCCCCGACTTGACTGATGGGTGCACCCCTATTTATACCCTCCCGCCACCGCCAGGTTCGAATTTTTTCCAGGAATATTTCGTTATTTTCCTGGAATTCCCCTTCGAATTTTTTCCAGGAATATTTTGGTATTTTCCAGGAATTTTTTCGACTATCCCAGAGTGGCGATGGCTTTATGTATTGCACATGCGCACCACATCATTTGCACCACAGGCTTTGCCATTTCATTCTTCGCTAGGCTAGCTATTCCGTCGTGAAACGTCTTGATACTGCAAGAAACCCGTTCTCGTTCAATTAATAAGGTCAAGTTCGCAAGTTTTTCATTCTCTCCAGTTATAGATTTGAAAATAAAATATTTAATTTGCGAAGCGTTGCCATTTCATAATAACAATGTCAGGAAAACAAATGTGGCTTTCCATCGTGAAACGTCTTGATACTGCAAGAAACCCGTTCTCGTTCTCTTAATAAGGTCAAGTTCGCAAGTTTTTCATTCTCGCCAGTTATAGATTTGAAAATAAAATAGAATTGAATAAATAATGATTTGCTCCATATATTAATGGCGTCATTCTCGAAATCCCTGTTCCCGTTTAATTAACAAGGCCGAGTTCGCATATTTTCTAATAGATCGCGCTGAGAAAAATAATAACGAGTGAGGTACGTTCTGCTCGATAGATGGCGCTGCGAGATAATTTCCCAAATAACCGTCTTCGCCTTTGGCGACAGAAGCCCATTTCCTCTCTATGGGGATTTCATTCTTTGGCGACAGTATGGGGGGGGGGCTTTATATTCACCTCTGGTGACAGCGGCCACTGTATGGGCCTCTTCATATTCGCCTCCGGCCTCCGCTTCTATTCACCTACGGTGACAGATGAGCTTATATCGCAAAAGTGACAGAGCCTGGGCGTGCTCGGTTCTAATCTAAACTAAAGGGCCCCAACTGTAGCTCCTTCCCTCTATATTCGCAATCCGGCGACAGGGGCAACTCCACGGGGCCCCTTTATATTCGCCTCCGGCGACAGGGGCAACTCCACGGGGCCCCTTTATATTCGCCTCCGGCGACAGGGGCCACTCCATGGCGCCACTTTATATTCGCCCTTGGCGACAGGGGCCACCTGTAGCCCCTTTATATTCGCCTCGGGCGACAGGGGCCACTCCATGGGACCCCTTTATATTCGCCCTAGGCGACACGGGCCACCAGTAGCCCCTTTATATTCGCCTCGGGCGACAGGGGCCACCTGTGGCCCCTTTATATTCGCCTCGGGCGACAGGGGTCACTCCATGGGACCCCTTTATATTCGCCCTTGGCGACAGGGGCCACCTGTAGCCCCTTTATATTCGCCTCGGGCGACAGGGGCCACTCCATGGGACCCCTTTATATTCGCCCTTGGCGACAGGGGCCACCAGTAGCCCCTTTATATTCGCCTCGGGCGACAGGGGCCACTCCATGGGACCCCTTTATATTCGCCCTTGGCGACAGGGGCCACCTGTAGCCCCTTTATATTCCCCTCGGGCGACAGGGGCCACTCCATGGGGTCCCTTTATACTCGCCCTTGGCGACAGGGGCCACCTGTAGCCCCTTTATACTCGCCCTCCGGCGACAGGGGCCACCTGGCCTGGCTCCTAGGGCGGGATGGGGTGGGGGGTGCACTGCACCCAAAGCCCCCCATCTTTGGCTCTCTTCGAGCCCCGCCCACGAGAGGGAGAGGGTTCTCTTGGGTGTTCTCCCAAGGGAGAGCACCCAAGGCCCCTCTCGACTCTCGTCGACCCCCGACTTGACTGATGGGTGCACCCCTATTTATACCCTCCGGCCACCGCCAGGTTCGAATTTTTTCCAGGAATATTTCGTTATTTTCCTGGAATTCCCCTTCGAATTTTTTCCAGGAATATTTTGGTATTTTCCAGGAATTTTTTCGACTATCCCAGAGTGGCGATGGCTTTATGTATTGCACATGCGCACCACATCATTTGCACCACAAGCTTTGCCATTTCATTCTTCGCTAGGCTAGCTATTCCGTCGTGAAACGTCTTGATACTTCAAGAAACCCGTTCTCGTTCAATTAATAAGGTCAAGTTCGCAAGTTTTTCATTCTCGCCAGTTATAGATTTGAAAATAAAATAGAATTGAATAAATAATGATTTGCTCCATATATTAATGGCGTCATTCTCGAAATCCCTGTTCCCGTTTAATTAACAAGGCCGAGTTCGCATATTTTCTAATAGATCGCGCTGAGAAAAATAATAACGAGTGAGGTACGTTCTGCTCGATAGATGGCGCTGCGAGATAATTTCCCAAATAACCGTCTTCGCCTTTGGCGACAGAAGCCCATTTCCTCTCTATGGGGATTTCATTCTTTGGCGACAGTATGGGGGGGGGGCCTTTATATTCACCTCTGGTGACAGCGGCCACTGTATGGGCCTCTTCATATTCGCCTCCGGCCTCCGCTTCTATTCACCTACGGTGACAGTTGAGCTTATATCGCAAAAGTGACAGAGCCTGGGCGTGCTCGGTTCTAATTTAAACTAAAGGGCCCCAACTGTAGCTCCTTCCCTCTATATTCGCCCTCCGGCGACAGGGGCAACTCCACGGGGCCCCTTTATATTCGCCTCCGGCGACAGGGGCAACTCCACGGGGCCCCTTTATATTCGCCTCCGGCGACAGGGGCCACTCCATGGGGCCCCTTTACATTCGCCCTTGGCGACAGGGGCCACCTGTAGCCCCTTTATATTCGCCTCGGGCGACAGGGGCCACTCCATGGGGCCCCTTTATACTCGCCCTTGGCGACAGGGGCCACCTGTAGCCCCTTTATACTCGCCCTCCGGCGACAGGGGCCACCTGGCCTGGCTCCGAGGGCGGGATGGGGTTGGGGGTGCACTGCACCCAAAGCCCCCCATCTTTGGCTCTCTTCGAGCCCCGCCCACGAGAGGGAGAGGGTTCTCTTGGGTGTTCTCCCAAGCGAGAGCACCCAAGGCCCCTCTCGACTCTCGTCGAGCCCCGACTTGACTGATGGGTGCACCCCTATTTATATCCTCCGGCCACCGCCAGGTTCGAATTTTTTCCAGGAATATTTCGTTATTTTCCTGGAATTCCCCTTCGAATTTTTTCCAGGAATATTTTGGTATTTTCCAGGAATTTTTTCTACTATCCCAGAGTGGCGATGGCTTTATGTATTGCACATGCGCACCACATCATTTGCACCACAAGCTTTGCCATTTCATTCTTCGCTAGGCTAGCTATTCCGTCGTGAAACGTCTTGATACTGCAAGAAACCCGTTCTCGTTCAATTAATAAGGTCAAGTTCGCAAGTTTTTCATTCTCTCCAGTTATAGATTTGAAAATAAAATATTTAATTTGCGAAGCGTTGCCATTTCATAATAACAATGTCAGGAAAACAAATGTGGCTTTCCATCGTGAAACGTCTTGATACTGCAAGAAACCCGTTCTCGTTCTATTAATAAGGTCAAGTTCGCAAGTTTTTCATTCTCGCCAGTTATAGATTTGAAAATAAAATAGAATTGAATAAATAATGATTTGCTCCATATATTAATGGCGTCATTCTCGAAATCCCTGTTCCCGTTTAATTAACAAGGCCGAGTTCGCATATTTTCTAATAGATCGCGCTGAGAAAAATAATAACGAGTGAGGTACGTTCTGCTCGATAGATGGCGCTGCGAGATAATTTCCCAAATAACCGTCTTCGCCTTTGGCGACAGAAGCCCATTTCCTCTCTATGGGGATTTCATTCTTTGGCGACAGTATGGGGGGGGGCCTTTATATTCACCTCTGGTGAGAGCGGCCACTGTATGGGCCTCTTCATATTCGCCTCCGGCCTCCGCTTCTATTCACCTACGGTGACAGATGAGCTTATATCGCAAAAGTGACAGAGCCTGGGCGTGCTCGGTTCTAATCTAAACTAAAGGGCCCCAACTGTAGCTCCTTCCCTCTATATTCGCCCTCCGGCGACAGGGGCAACTCCACTGGGGCCCCTTTATATTCGCCTCCGGCGACAGGGGCAACTCCACGGGGCCCCTTTATATTCGCCTCCGGCGACAGGGGCCACTCCATGGGGCCCCTTTATATTCGCCCTTGGCGACAGGGGCCACCTGTAGCCCCTTTATATTCGCCTCGGGCGACAGGGGCCACTCCATGGGGCCCCTTTATACTCGCCCTTGGCGACAGGGGCCACCTGTAGCCCCTTTATACTCGCCCTCCGGCGACAGGGTCCACCTGGCCTGGCTCCTAGGGCGGGATGGGGTGGGGGGTGCACTGCAACCAAAGCCCCCCATCTTTGGCTCTCTTCGAGCCCCGCCCACGAGAGGGAGAGGGTTCTCTTGGGTGTTCTCCCAAGGGAGAGCACCCAAGGCCCCTCTCGACTCTCGTCGAGGCCCGACTTGACTGATGGGTGCACCCCTATTTATACCCTATGGCCACCGCCAGGTTCGAATTTTTTCCAGGAATATTTCGTTATTTTCCTGGAATTCCCCTTCGAATTTTTTCCAGGAATATTTTGGTATTTTAAAGGAATTTTTTCGACTATCCCAGAGTGGCGATGGCTTTATGTATTGCACATGCGCACCACATCATTTGCACCACAAGCTTTGCCATTTCATTCTTCGCTAGGCTAGCTATTCCGTCGTGAAACGTCTTGATACTGCAAGAAACCCGTTCTCGTTCAATTAATAAGGTCAAGTTCGCAAGTTTTTCATTCTCGCCAGTTATAGATTTGAAAATAAAATAGAATTGAATAAATAATGATTTGCTCCATATATTAATGGCGTCATTCTCGAAATCCCTGTTCCCGTTTAATTAACAAGGCCGAGTTCGCATATTTTCTAATAGATCGCGCTGAGAAAAATAATAACGAGTGAGGTACGTTCTGCTCGATAGATGGCGCTGCGAGATAATTTCCCAAATAACCGTCTTCGCCTTTGGCGACAGAAGCCCATTTCCTCTCTATGGGGATTTCATTCTTTGGCGACAGTATGGGGGGGGGGGGCTTTATATTCACCTCTGGTGAGAGCGGCCACTGTATGGGCCTCTTCATATTCGCCTCCGGCCTCCGCTTCTATTCACCTACGGTGACAGATGAGCTTATATCGCAAAAGTGACAGAGCCTGGGCGTGCTCGGTTCTAATCTAAACTAAAGGGCCCCAACTGTAGCTCCTTCCCTCTATATTCGCCCTCCGGCGACAGGGGCAACTCCACTGGGGCCCCTTTATATTCGCCTCCGGCGACAGGGGCAACTCCACGGGGCCCCTTTATATTCGCCTCCGGCGACAGGGGCCACTCCATGGGGCCCCTTTATATTCGCCCTTGGCGACAGGGGCCACCTGTAGCCCCTTTATATGCGCCTCGGGCGACAGGGGCCACTCCATGGGGCCCCTTTATACTCGCCCTTGGCGACAGGGGCCACCTGTAGCCCCTTTATACTCGCCCTCCGGCGACAGGGGCCACCTGGCCTGGCTCCTAGGGCGGGATGGGGTGGGGGGTGCACTGCAACCAAAGCCCCCCATCTTTGGCTCTCTTCGAGCCCCGCCCACGAGAGGGAAAGGGTTCTCTTGGGTGTTCTCCCAAGGGAGAGCACCCAAGGCCCCTCTCGACTCTCGTCGAGGCCCGACTTGACTGATGGGTGCACCCCTATTTATACCCTATGGCCACCGCCAGGTTCGAATTTTTTCCAGGAATATTTCGTTATTTTCCTGGAATTCCCCTTCGAATTTTTTCCAGGAATATTTTGGTATTTTCCAGGAATTTTTTCGACTATCCCAGAGTGGCGATGGCTTTATGTATTGCAAATGCGCACCACATCATTTGCACCACAAGCTTTGCCATTTCATTCTTCGCTAGGCTAGCTATTCCGTCGTGAAACGTCTTGATACTGAAAGAAACCCGTTCTCGTTCAATTAATAAGGTCAAGTTCGCAAGTTTTTCATTCTCTCCAGTTATAGATTTGAAAATAAAATATTTAATTTGCGAAGCGTTGCCATTTCATAATAACAATGTCAGGAAAACAAATGTGGCTTTCCATCGTGAAACGTCTTGATACTGCAAGAAACCCGTTCTCGTTCTATTAATAAGGTCAAGTTCGCAAGTTTTTCATTCTCGCCAGTTATAGATTTGAAAATAAAATAGAATTGAATAAATAATGATTTGCTCCATATATTAATGGCGTCATTCTCGAAATCCCTGTTCCCGTTTAATTAACAAGGCCGAGTTCGCATATTTTCTAATAGATCGCGCTGAGAAAAATAATAACGAGTGAGGTACGTTCTGCTCGATAGATGGCGCTGCGAGATAATTTCCCAAATAACCGTCTTCGCCTTTGGCGACAGAAGCCCATTTCCTCTCTATGGGGATTTCATTCTTTGGCGACAGTATGGGGGGGGGGCCTTTATATTCACCTCTGGTGACAGCGGCCACTGTATGGGCCTCTTCATATTCGCCTCCGGCCTCCGCTTCTATTCACCTACGGTGACAGATGAGCTTATATCGCAAAAGTGACAGAGCCTGGGCGTGCTCGGTTCTAATCTAAACTAAAGGGCCCCAACTGTAGCTCCTTCCCTCTATATTCGCCCTCCGGCGACAGGTGCAACTCCATGGGGCCCCTTTATATTCGCCTCCGGCGACAGGGGCCACTCCATGGGACCCCTTTATATTCGCCCTTGGCGACAGGGGCCACCAGTAGCCCCTTTATATTCGCCTCGGGCGACAGGGGCCACCTGTAGCCTCTTTATATTCGCCTCGGGCGACAGGGGCCACTACATGGGGCCCCTTTATACTCGCCCTTGGCGACAGGGGCCACCTGTAGCCCCTTTATACTCGCCCTCCGGCGACAGGGGCCACCTGGCCTGGCTCCTAGGGCGGGATGGGGTGGGGGGTGCACTGCACCCAAAGCCCCCCATCTTTGGCTCTCTTCGAGCCCCGCCCACGAGAGGGAGAGGGTTCTCTTGGGTGTTCTCCCAAGGGAGAGCACCCAAGGCCCCTCTCGACTCTCGTCGAGCCCCGACTTGACTGATGGGTGCACCCCTATTTATACCCTCCCGCCACCGCCAGGTTCGAATTTTTTCCAGGAATATTTCGTTATTTTCCTGGAATTCCCCTTCGAATTTTTTCCAGGAATATTTTGGTATTTTCCAGGAATTTTTTCGACTATCCCAGAGTGGCGATGGCTTTATGTATTGCACATGCGCACCACATCATTTGCACCACAAGCTTTGCCATTTCATTCTTCGCTAGGCTAGCTATTCCGTCGTGAAACGTCTTGATACTGCAAGAAACCCGTTCTCGTTCAATTAATAAGGTCAAGTTCGCAAGTTTTTCATTCTCTCCAGTTATAGATTTGAAAATAAAATATTTAATTTGCGAAGCGTTGCCATTTCATAATAACAATGTCAGGAAAACAAATGTGGCTTTCCATCGTGAAACGTCTTGATACTGCAAGAAACCCGTTCTCGTTCTATTAATAAGGTCAAGTTCGCAAGTTTTTCATTCTCGCCAGTTATAGATTTGAAAATAAAATAGAATTGAATAAATAATGATTTGCTCCATATATTAATGGCGTCATTCTCGAAATCCCTGTTCCCGTTTAATTAACAAGGCCGAGTTCGCATATTTTCTAATAGATCGCGCTGAGAAAAATAATAACGAGTGAGGTACGTTCTGCTCGATAGATGGCGCTGCGAGATAATTTCCCAAATAACCGTCTTCGCCTTTGGCGACAGAAGCCCATTTCCTCTCTATGGGGATTTCATTCTTTGGCGACAGTATGGGGGGGGGGCTTTATATTCACCTCTGGTGACAGCGGCCACTGTATGGGCCTCTTCATATTCGCCTCCGGCCTCCGCTTCTATTCACCTACGGTGACAGATGAGCTTATATCGCAAAAGTGACAGAGCCTGGGCGTGCTCGGTTCTAATCTAAACTAAAGGGCCCCAACTGTAGCTCCTTCCCTCTATATTCGCAATCCGGCGACAGGGGCAACTCCACGGGGCCCCTTTATATTCGCCTCCGGCGACAGGGGCAACTCCACGGGGCCCCTTTATATTCGCCTCCGGCGACAGGGGCCACTCCATGGCGCCACTTTATATTCGCCCTTGGCGACAGGGGCCACCTGTAGCCCCTTTATATTCGCCTCGGGCGACAGGGGCCACTCCATGGGACCCCTTTATATTCGCCCTAGGCGACAGGGGCCACCAGTAGCCCCTTTATATTCGCCTCGGGCGACAGGGGTCACTCCATGGGACCCCTTTATATTCGCCCTTGGCGACAGCGGCCACCTGTAGCCCCTTTATATTCGCCTCGGGCGACAGGGGCCACTCCATGGGACCCCTTTATATTCGCCCTTGGCGACAGGGGCCACCAGTAGCCCCTTTATATTCGCCTCGGGCGACAGGGGCCACTCCATGGGACCCCTTTATATTCGCCCTTGGCGACAGGGGCCACCTGTAGCCCCTTTATATTCCCCTCGGGCGACAGGGGCCACTCCATGGGGTCCCTTTATACTCGCCCTTGGCGACAGGGGCCACCTGTAGCCCCTTTATACTCGCCCTCCGGCGACAGGGGCCACCTGGCCTGGCTCCTAGGGCGGGATGGGGTGGGGGGTGCACTGCACCCAAAGCCCCCCATCTTTGGCTCTCTTCGAGCCCCGCCCACGAGAGGGAGAGGGTTCTCTTGGGTGTTCTCCCAAGGGAGAGCACCCAAGGCCCCTCTCGACTCTCGTCGACCCCCGACTTGACTGATGGGTGCACCCCTATTTATACCCTCCGGCCACCGCCAGGTTCGAATTTTTTCCAGGAATATTTCGTTATTTTCCTGGAATTCCCCTTCGAATTTTTTCCAGGAATATTTTGGTATTTTCCAGGAATTTTTTCGACTATCCCAGAGTGGCGATGGCTTTATGTATTGCACATGCGCACCACATCATTTGCACCACAAGCTTTGCCATTTCATTCTTCGCTAGGCTAGCTATTCCGTCGTGAAACGTCTTGATACTTCAAGAAACCCGTTCTCGTTCAATTAATAAGGTCAAGTTCGCAAGTTTTTCATTCTCGCCAGTTATAGATTTGAAAATAAAATAGAATTGAATAAATAATGATTTGCTCCATATATTAATGGCGTCATTCTCGAAATCCCTGTTCCCGTTTAATTAACAAGGCCGAGTTCGCATATTTTCTAATAGATCGCGCTGAGAAAAATAATAACGAGTGAGGTACGTTCTGCTCGATAGATGGCGCTGCGAGATAATTTCCCAAATAACCGTCTTCGCCTTTGGCGACAGAAGCCCATTTCCTCTCTATGGGGATTTCATTCTTTGGCGACAGTATGGGGGGGGGGCCTTTATATTCACCTCTGGTGACAGCGGCCACTGTATGGGCCTCTTCATATTCGCCTCCGGCCTCCGCTTCTATTCACCTACGGTGACAGTTGAGCTTATATCGCAAAAGTGACAGAGCCTGGGCGTGCTCGGTTCTAATTTAAACTAAAGGGCCCCAACTGTAGCTCCTTCCCTCTATATTCGCCCTCCGGCGACAGGGGCAACTCCACGGGGCCCCTTTATATTCGCCTCCGGCGACAGGGGCCACTCCATGGGGCCCCTTTACATTCGCCCTTGGCGACAGGGGCCACCTGTAGCCCCTTTATATTCGCCTCGGGCGACAGGGGCCACTCCATGGGGCCCCTTTATACTCGCCCTTGGCGACAGGGGCCACCTGTAGCCCCTTTATACTCGCCCTCCGGCGACAGGGGCCACCTGGCCTGGCTCCGAGGGCGGGATGGGGTTGGGGGTGCACTGCACCCAAAGCCCCCCATCTTTGGCTCTCTTCGAGCCCCGCCCACGAGAGGGAGAGGGTTCTCTTGGGTGTTCTCCCAAGCGAGAGCACCCAAGGCCCCTCTCGACTCTCGTCGAGCCCCGACTTGACTGATGGGTGCACCCCTATTTATATCCTCCGGCCACCGCCAGGTTCGAATTTTTTCCAGGAATATTTCGTTATTTTCCTGGAATTCCCCTTCGAATTTTTTCCAGGAATATTTTGGTATTTTCCAGGAATTTTTTCGACTATCCCAGAGTGGCGATGGCTTTATGTATTGCACATGCGCACCACATCATTTGCACCACAAGCTTTGCCATTTCATTCTTCGCTAGGCTAGCTATTCCGTCGTGAAACGTCTTGATACTGCAAGAAACCCGTTCTCGTTCAATTAATAAGGTCAAGTTCGCAAGTTTTTCATTCTCTCCAGTTATAGATTTGAAAATAAAATATTTAATTTGCGAAGCGTTGCCATTTCATAATAACAATGTCAGGAAAACAAATGTGGCTTTCCATCGTGAAACGTCTTGATACTGCAAGAAACCCGTTCTCGTTCTATTAATAAGGTCAAGTTCGCAAGTTTTTCATTCTCGCCAGTTATAGATTTGAAAATAAAATAGAATTGAATAAATAATGATTTGCTCCATATATTAATGGCGTCATTCTCGAAATCCCCGTTCCCGTTTAATTAACAAGGCCGAGTTCGCATATTTTCTAATAGATCGCGCTGAGAAAAATAATAACGAGTGAGGTACGTCCTGCTCGATAGATGGCGCTGCGAGATAATTTCCCAAATAACCGTCTTCGCCTTTGGCGACAGAGGCCCATTTCCTCTCTATGGGGATTTCATTCTTTGGCGACAGTATGGGGGGGGGGCCTTTATATTCACCTCTGGTGACAGCGGCCACTGTATGGGTCTCTTCATATTCGCCTCCGGCCTCCGCTTCTATTCACCTACGGTGACAGATGAGCTTATATCGCAAAAGTGACAGAGCCTGGGCGTGCTCGGTTCTAATCTAAACTAAAGGGCCCCAACTGTAGCTCCTTCCCTCTATATTCGCCCTCCGGCGACAGGGGCAACTCCACGGGGGCCCCTTTATATTCGCCTCCGGCGACAGGGGCAACTCCACGGGGCCCCTTTATATTCGCCTCCGGCGACAGGGGCCAGTCCATGGGGCCCCTTTATATTCGCCCTTGGCGACAGGGGCCACCTGTAGCCCCTTTATATTCGCCTCGGGCGACAGGGGCCACTCCATGGGGCCCCTTTATACTCGCCCTTGGCGACAGGGGCCACCTGTAGCCCCTTTATACTCGCCCTCCGGCGACAGGGTCCACCTGGCCTGGCTCCTAGGGCGGGATGGGGTGGGGGGTGCACTGCAACCAAAGCCCCCCATCTTTGGCTCTCTTCGAGCCCCGCCCACGAGAGGGAGAGGGTTCTCTTGGGTGTTCTCCCAAGGGAGAGCACCCAAGGCCCCTCTCGACTCTCGTCGAGGCCCGACTTGACTGATGGGTGCACCCCTATTTATACCCTATGGCCACCGCCAGGTTCGAATTTTTTCCAGGAATATTTCGTTATTTTCCTGGAATTCCCCTTCGAATTTTTTCCAGGAATATTTTGGTATTTTCCAGGAATTTTTTCGACTATCCCAGAGTGGCGATGGCTTTATGTATTGCAAATGCGCACCACATCATTTGCACCACAAGCTTTGCCATTTCATTCTTCGCTAGGCTAGCTATTCCGTCGTGAAACGTCTTGATACTGCAAGAAACCCGTTCTCGTTCAATTAATAAGGTCAAGTTCGCAAGTTTTTCATTCTCTCCAGTTATAGATTTGAAAATAAAATATTTAATTTGCGAAGCGTTGCCATTTCATAATAACAATGTCAGGAAAACAAATGTGGCTTTCCATCGTGAAACGTCTTGATACTGCAAGCAACCCGTTCTCGTTCTATTAATAAGGTCAAGTTCGCAAGTTTTTCATTCTCGCCAGTTATAGATTTGAAAATAAAATAGAATTGAATAAATAATTATTTGCTCCATATATTAATGGCGTCATTCTCGAAATCCCTGTTCCCGTTTAATTAACAAGGCCGAGTTCGCATATTTTCTAATAGATCGCGCTGAGAAAAATAATAACGAGTGAGGTACGTTCTGCTCGATAGATGGCGCTGCGAGATAATTTCCCGAATAACCGTCTTCGCCTTTGGCGACAGAAGCCCATTTCCTCTCTATGGGGATTTCATTCTTTGGCGACAGTATGGGGGGGGGCCTTTATATTCACCTCTGGTGACAGCGGCCACTGTATGGGCCTCTTCATATTCGCCTCCGGCGTCCGCTTCTATTCACCTACGGTGACAGATGAGCTTATATCGCAAAAGTGACAGAGCCTGGGCGTGCTCGGTTCTAATCTAAACTAAAGGGCCCCAACTGTAGCTCCTTCCCTCTATATTCGTTCTCCGGCGACAGGGGCAACTCCACGGGGCCCCTTTATATTCGCCTCTGGCGACAGGGGCAACTCCACGGGGCCCCTTTATATTCGCCTCCGGCGACAGGGGCCACTCCATGGGGCCCCTTTATATTCGCCCTTGGCGACAGGGGCCACCTGTAGCCCCTTTATATTCGCCTCGGGCGACAGGGGCCACTCCATGGGGCCCCTTTATACTCGCCCTTGGCGACAGGGGCCACCTGTAGCCCCTTTATACTCGCCCTCCGGCGACAGGGGCCACCTGGCCTGGCTCCTAGGGCGGGATGGGGTAGGGGGTGCACTGCAACCAAAGCCCCCCATCTTTGGCTCTCTTCGAGCCCCGTCCACGAGAGGGAGAGGGTTCTCTTGGGTGTTCTCCCAAGGGAGAGCACCCAAGGCCCCTCTCGACTCTCGTCGAGCCCCGACTTGACTGATGGGTGCACCCCTATTTATACCCTATGGCCACCGCCAGGTTCGAATTTTTTCCAGGAATATTTCGTTATTTTCCTGGAATTCCCCTTCGAATTTTTTCCAGGAATATTTTGGTAATTTCCAGGAATTTTTTCGACTATCCCAGAGTGGCGATGGCTTTATGTATTGCACATGCGCACCACATCATTTGCACCACAAGCTTTGCCATTTCATTCTTCGCTAGGCTAGCTATTCCGTCGTGAAACGTCTTGATACTGCAAGAAACCCGTTCTCGTTCAATTAATAAGGTCAAGTTCCGCAAGTTTTTCATTCTCTCCAGTTATAGATTTGAAAATAAAATATTTAATTTGCGAAGCGTTGCCATTTCATAATAACAATGTCAGGAAAACAAATGTGGCTTTCCATCGTGAAACGTCTTGATACTGCAAGAAACCCGTTCTCGTTCTATTAATAAGGTCAAGTTCGCAAGTTTTTCATTCTCGCCAGTTATAGATTTGAAAATAAAATAGAATTGAATAAATAATGATTTGCTCCATATATTAATGGCGTCATTCTCGAAATCCCTGTTCCCGTTTAATTAACAAGGCCGAGTTCGCATATTTTCTAATAGATCGCGCTGAGAAAAATAATAACGAGTGAGGTACGTTCTGCTCGATAGATGGCGCTGCGAGATAATTTCCCAAATAACCGTCTTCGCCTTTGGCGACAGAAGCCCATTTCCACTCTATGGGGATTTCATTCTTTGGCGACAGTATGGGGGGGGGGCCTTTATATTCACCTCTGGTGACAGCGGCCACTGTATGGGCCTCTTCATATTCGCCTCCGGCCTCCGCTTCTATTCACCTACGGTGACAGATGAGCTTATATCGCAAAAGTGACAGAGCCTGGGCGTGCTCGGTTCTAATCTAAACTAAAGGGCCCCAACTGTAGCTCCTTCCCTCTATATTCGCCCTCCGGCGACAGGGGCAACTCCACGGGGCCCCTTTATATTCGCCTCCGGCGACAGGGGCAACTCCACGGGGCCCCTTTATATTCGCCTCCGGCGACAGGGTCCACTCCATGGGGCCCCTTTATATTCGCCCTTGGCGACAGGGGCCACCTGTAGCCCCTTTATATTCGCTTGGGCGACAGGGGCCACTCCATGGGGCCCCTTTATACTCGCCCTTGGCGACAGGGGCCACCTGTAGCCCCTTTACACTCGCCCTCCGGCGACAGGGGCCACCTGGCCTGGCTCCTAGGGCGGGATGGGGTGGGGGGTGCACTGCACCCAAAGCCCCCCATCTTTGGCTCTCTTCGAGCCCCGCCCACGAGAGGGAGAGGGTTCTCTTGGGTGTTCTCCCAAGGGAGAGCACCCAAGGCCCCTCTCGACTCTCGTCGAGCCCCGACTTGACTGATGGGTGCACCCCTATTTATACCCTCCGGCCACCGCCAGGTTCGAATTTTTTCCAGGAATATTTCGTTATTTTCCTGGAATTCCCCTTCGAATTTTTTCCAGGAATATTTTGGTATTTTCCAGGAATTTTTTCGACTATCCCAGAGTGGCGATGGCTTTATGTATTGCACATGCGCACCACATCATTTGCACCACAAGCTTTGCCATTTCATTCTTCGCTAGGCTAGCTATTCCGTCGTGAAACGTCTTGATACTGCAAGAAACCCGTTCTCGTTCAATTAATAAGGTCAAGTTCGCAAGTTTTTCATTCTCGCCAGTTATAGATTTGAAAATAAAATAGAATTGAATAAATAATGATTTGCTCCATATATTAATGGCGTCATTCTCGAAATCCCTGTTCCCGTTTAATTAACAAGGCCGAGTTCGCATATTTTCTAATAGATCGCGCTGAGAAAAATAATAACGAGTGAGGTACGTTCTGCTCGATAGATGGCGCTGCGAGATAATTTCCCAAATAACCGTCTTCGCCTTTGGCGACAGAAGCCCATTTCCTCTCTATGGGGATTTCATTCTTTGGCGACAGTATGGGGGGGGGGCCTTTATATTCACCTCTGGTGACAGCGGCCACTGTATGGGCCTCTTCATATTCGCCTCCGGCCGTCGCTTCTATTCACCTACGGTGACAGTTGAGCTTATATCGCAAAAGTGACAGAGCCTGGGCGTGCTCGGTTCTAATTTAAACTAAAGGGCCCCAACTGTAGCTCCTTCCCTCTATATTCGCCCTCCGGCGACAGGGGCAACTCCACGGGGCCCCTTTATATTCGCCTCCGGCGACAGGGGCAACTCCACGGGGCCCCTTTATATTCGCCTCCGGCGACAGGGGCCACTCCATGGGGCCCCTTTACATTCGCCCTTGGCGACAGGGGCCACCTGTAGCCCCTTTATATTCGCCTCGGGCGACAGGGGCCACTCCATGGGGCCCCTTTATACTCGCCCTTGGCGACAGGGGCCACCTGTAGCCCCTTTATACTCGCCCTCCGGCGACAGGGGCCACCTGGCCTGGCTCCGAGGGCGGGATGGGGTTGGGGGTGCACTGCACCCAAAGCCCCCCATCTTTGGCTCTCTTCGAGCCCCGCCCACGAGAGGGAGATGGTTCTCTTGGGTGTTCTCCCAAGCGAGAGCACCCAAGGCCCCTCTCGACTCTCGTCGAGCCCCGACTTGACTGATGGGTGCACCCCTATTTATATCCTCCGGCCACCGCCAGGTTCGAATTTTTTCCAGGAATATTTCGTTATTTTCCTGGAATTCCCCTTCGAATTTTTTCCAGGAATATTTTGGTATTTTCCAGGAATTTTTTCGACTATCCCAGAGTGGCGATGGCTTTATGTATTGCACATGCGCACCACATCATTTGCACCACAAGCTTTGCCATTTCATTCTTCGCTAGGCTAGCTATTCCGTCGTGAAACGTCTTGATACTGCAAGAAACCCGTTCTCGTTCAATTAATAAGGTCAAGTTCGCAAGTTTTTCATTCTCTCCAGTTATAGATTTGAAAATAAAATATTTAATTTGCGAAGCGTTGCCATTTCATAATAACAATGTCAGGAAAACAAATGTGGCTTTCCATCGTGAAACGTCTTGATACTGCAAGAAACCCGTTCTCGTTCTATTAATAAGGTCAAGTTCGCAAGTTTTTCATTCTCGCCAGTTATAGATTTGAAAATAAAATAGAATTGAATAAATAATGATTTGCTCCATATATTAATGGCGTCATTCTCGAAATCCCCGTTCCCGTTTAATTAACAAGGCCGAGTTCGCATATTTTCTAATAGATCGCGCTGAGAAAAATAATAACGAGTGAGGTACGTCCTGCTCGATAGATGGCGCTGCGAGATAATTTCCCAAATAACCGTCTTCGCCTTTGGCGACAGAGGCCCATTTCCTCTCTATGGGGATTTCATTCTTTGGCGACAGTATGGGGGGGGGGGGCCTTTATATTCACCTCTGGTGACAGCGGCCACTGTATGGGTCTCTTCATATTCGCCTCCGGCCTCCGCTTCTATTCACCTACGGTGACAGATGAGCTTATATCGCAAAAGTGACAGAGCCTGGGCGTGCTCGGTTCTAATCTAAACTAAAGGGCCCCAACTGTAGCTCCTTCCCTCTATATTCGCCCTCCGGCGACAGGGGCAACTCCACGGGGGCCCCTTTATATTCGCCTCCGGCGACAGGGGCAACTCCACGGGGCCCCTTTATATTCGCCTCCGGCGACAGGGGCCAGTCCATGGGGCCCCTTTATATTCGCCCTTGGCGACAGGGGCCACCTGTAGCCCCTTTATATTCGCCTCGGGCGACAGGGGCCACTCCATGGGGCCCCTTTATACTCGCCCTTGGCGACAGGGGCCACCTGTAGCCCCTTTATACTCGCCCTCCGGCGACAGGGTCCACCTGGCCTGGCTCCTAGGGCGGGATGGGGTGGGGGGTGCACTGCAACCAAAGCCCCCCATCTTTGGCTCTCTTCGAGCCCCGCCCACGAGAGTGAGAGGGTTCTCTTGGGTGTTCTCCCAAGGGAGAGCACCCAAGGCCCCTCTCGACTCTCGTCGAGGCCCGACTTGACTGATGGGTGCACCCCTATTTATACCCTATGGCCACCGCCAGGTTCGAATTTTTTCCAGGAATATTTCGTTATTTTCCTGGAATTCCCCTTCGAATTTTTTCCAGGAATATTTTGGTATTTTCCAGGAATTTTTTCGACTATCCCAGAGTGGCGATGGCTTTATGTATTGCACATGCGCACCACATCATTTGCACCACAAGCTTTGCCATTTCATTCTTCGCTAGGCTAGCTATTCCGTCGTGAAACGTCTTGATACTGCAAGAAACCCGTTCTCGTTCAATTAATAAGGTCAAGTTCGCAAGTTTTTCATTCTCTCCAGTTATAGATTTGAAAATAAAATATTTAATTTGCGAAGCGTTGCCATTTCATAATAACAATGTCAGGAAAACAAATGTGGCTTTCCATCGTGAAACGTCTTGATACTGCAAGAAACCCGTTCTCGTTCTATTAATAAGGTCAAGTTCGCAAGTTTTTCATTCTCGCCAGTTATAGATTTGAAAATAAAATAGAATTGAATAAATAATGATTTGCTCCATATATTAATGGCGTCATTCTCGAAATCCCTGTTCCCGTTTAATTAACAAGGCCGAGTTCGCATATTTTCTAATAGATCGCGCTGAGAAAAATAATAACGAGTGAGGTACGTTCTGCTCGATAGATGGCGCTGCGAGATAATTTCCCGAATAACCGTCTTCGCCTTTGGCGACAGAAGCCCATTTCCTCTCTATGGGGATTTCATTCTTTGGCGACAGTATGGGGGGGGGCCTTTATATTCACCTCTGGTGACAGCGGCCACTGTATGGGCCTCTTCATATTCGCCTCCGGCGTCCGCTTCTATTCACCTACGGTGACAGATGAGCTTATATCGCAAAAGTGACAGAGCCTGGGCGTGCTCGGTTCTAATCTAAACTAAAGGGCCCCAACTGTAGCTCCTTCCCTCTATATTCGTTCTCCGGCGACAGGGGCAACTCCACGGGGCCCCTTTATATTCGCCTCTGGCGACAGGGGCAACTCCACGGGGCCCCTTTATATTCGCCTCCGGCGACAGGGGCCACTCCATGGGGCCCCTTTATATTCGCCCTTGGCGACAGGGGCCACCTGTAGCCCCTTTATATTCGCCTCGGGCGACAGGGGCCACTCCATGGGGCCCCTTTATACTCGCCCTTGGCGACAGGGGCCACCTGTAGCCCCTTTATACTCGCCCTCCGGCGACAGGGGCCACCTGGCCTGGCTCCTAGGGCGGGATGGGGTAGGGGGTGCACTGCAACCAAAGCCCCCCATCTTTGGCTCTCTTCGAGCCCCGTCCACGAGAGGGAGAGGGTTCTCTTGGGTGTTCTCCCAAGGGAGAGCACCCAAGGCCCCTCTCGACTCTCGTCGAGCCCCGACTTGACTGATGGGTGCACCCCTATTTATACCCTATGGCCACCGCCAGGTTCGAATTTTTTCCAGGAATATTTCGTTATTTTCCTGGAATTCCCCTTCGAATTTTTTCCAGGAATATTTTGGTATTTTCCAGGAATTTTTTCGACTATCCCAGAGTGGCGATGGCTTTATGTATTGCACATGCGCACCACATCATTTGCACCACAAGCTTTGCCATTTCATTCTTCGCTAGGCTAGCTATTCCGTCGTGAAACGTCTTGATACTGCAAGAAACCCGTTCTCGTTCAATTAATAAGGTCAAGTTCGCAAGTTTTTCATTCTCTCCAGTTATAGATTTGAAAATAAAATATTTAATTTGCGAAGCGTTGCCATTTCATAATAACAATGTCAGGAAAACAAATGTGGCTTTCCATCGTGAAACGTCTTGATACTGCAAGAAACCCGTTCTCGTTCTATTAATAAGGTCAAGTTCGCAAGTTTTTCATTCTCGCCAGTTATAGATTTGAAAATAAAATAGAATTGAATAAATAATGATTTGCTCCATATATTAATGGCGTCATTCTCGAAATCCCTGTTCCCGTTTAATTAACAAGGCCGAGTTCGCATATTTTCTAATAGATCGCGCTGAGAAAAATAATAACGAGTGAGGTACGTTCTGCTCGATAGATGGCGCTGCGAGATAATTTCCCAAATAACCGTCTTCGCCTTTGGCGACAGAAGCCCATTTCCACTCTATGGGGATTTCATTCTTTGGCGACAGTATGGGGGGGGCCTTTATATTCACCTCTGGTGACAGCGGCCACTGTATGGGCCTCTTCATATTCGCCTCCGGCCTCCGCTTCTATTCACCTACGGTGACAGATGAGCTTATATCGCAAAAGTGACAGAGCCTGGGCGTGCTCGGTTCTAATCTAAACTAAAGGGCCCCAACTGTAGCTCCTTCCCTCTATATTCGCCCTCCGGCGACAGGGGCAACTCCACGGGGCCCCTTTATATTCGCCTTCGGCGACAGGGGCAACTCCACGGGGCCCCTTTATATTCGCCTCCGGCGACAGGGTCCACTCCATGGGGCCCCTTTATATTCGCCCTTGGCGACAGGGGCCACCTGTAGCCCCTTTATATTCGCTTGGGCGACAGGGGCCACTCCATGGGGCCCCTTTATACTCGCCCTTGGCGACAGGGGCCACCTGTAGCCCCTTTACACTCGCCCTCCGGCGACAGGGGCCACCTGGCCTGGCTCCTAGGGCGGGATGGGGTGGGGGGTGCACTGCACCCAAAGCCCCCCATCTTTGGCTCTCTTCGAGCCCCGCCCACGAGAGGGAGAGGGTTCTCTTGGGTGTTCTCCCAAGGGAGAGCACCCAAGGCCCCTCTCGACTCTCGTCGAGCCCCGACTTGACTGATGGGTGCACCCCTATTTATACCCTCCGGCCACCGCCAGGTTCGAATTTTTTCCAGGAATATTTCGTTATTTTCCTGGAATTCCCCTTCGAATTTTTTCCAGGAATATTTTGGTATTTTCCAGGAATTTTTTCGACTATCCCAGAGTGGCGATGGCTTTATGTATTGCACATGCGCACCACATCATTTGCACCACAAGCTTTGCCATTTCATTCTTCGCTAGGCTAGCTATTCCGTCGTGAAACGTCTTGATACTGCAAGAAACCCGTTCTCGTTCAATTAATAAGGTCAAGTTCGCAAGTTTTTCATTCTCTCCAGTTATAGATTTGAAAATAAAATATTTAATTTGCGAAGCGTTGCCATTTCATAATAACAATGTCAGGAAAACAAATGTGGCTTTCCATCGTGAAACGTCTTGATACTGCAAGAAACCCGTTCTCGTTCTATTAATAAGGTCAAGTTCGCAAGTTTTTCATTCTCGCCAGTTATAGATTTGAAAATAAAATAGAATTGAATAAATAATGATTTGCTCCATATATTAATGGCGTCATTCTCGAAATCCCTGTTCCCGTTTAATTAACAAGGCCGAGTTCGCATATTTTCTAATAGATCGCGCTGAGAAAAATAATAACGAGTGAGGTACGTTCTGCTCGATAGATGGCGCTGCGAGATAATTTCCCGAATAACCGTCTTCGCCTTTGGCGACAGAAGCCCATTTCCTCTCTATGGGGATTTCATTCTTTGGCGACAGTATGGGGGGGGGCCTTTATATTCACCTCTGGTGACAGCGGCCACTGTATGGGCCTCTTCATATTCGCCTCCGGCGTCCGCTTCTATTCACCTACGGTGACAGATGAGCTTATATCGCAAAAGTGACAGAGCCTGGGCGTGCTCGGTTCTAATCTAAACTAAAGGGCCCCAACTGTAGCTCCTTCCCTCTATATTCGTTCTCCGGCGACAGGGGCAACTCCACGGGGCCCCTTTATATTCGCCTCTGGCGACAGGGGCAACTCCACGGGGCCCCTTTATATTCGCCTCCGGCGACAGGGGCCACTCCATGGGGCCCCTTTATATTCGCCCTTGGCGACAGGGGCCACCTGTAGCCCCTTTATATTCGCCTCGGGCGACAGGGGCCACTCCATGGGGCCCCTTTATACTCGCCCTTGGCGACAGGGGCCACCTGTAGCCCCTTTATACTCGCCCTCCGGCGACAGGGGCCACCTGGCCTGGCTCCTAGGGCGGGATGGGGTAGGGGGTGCACTGCAACCAAAGCCCCCCATCTTTGGCTCTCTTCGAGCCCCGTCCACGAGAGGGAGAGGGTTCTCTTGGGTGTTCTCCCAAGGGAGAGCACCCAAGGCCCCTCTCGACTCTCGTCGAGCCCCGACTTGACTGATGGGTGCACCCCTATTTATACCCTATGGCCACCGCCAGGTTCGAATTTTTTCCAGGAATATTTCGTTATTTTCCTGGAATTCCCCTTCGAATTTTTTCCAGGAATATTTTGGTATTTTCCAGGAATTTTTTCGACTATCCCAGAGTGGCGATGGCTTTATGTATTGCACATGCGCACCACATCATTTGCACCACAAGCTTTGCCATTTCATTCTTCGCTAGGCTAGCTATTCCGTCGTGAAACGTCTTGATACTGCAAGAAACCCGTTCTCGTTCAATTAATAAGGTCAAGTTCGCAAGTTTTTCATTCTCTCCAGTTATAGATTTGAAAATAAAATATTTAATTTGCGAAGCGTTGCCATTTCATAATAACAATGTCAGGAAAACAAATGTGGCTTTCCATCGTGAAACGTCTTGATACTGCAAGAAACCCGTTCTCGTTCTATTAATAAGGTCAAGTTCGCAAGTTTTTCATTCTCGCCAGTTATAGATTTGAAAATAAAATAGAATTGAATAAATAATGATTTGCTCCATATATTAATGGCGTCATTCTCGAAATCCCTGTTCCCGTTTAATTAACAAGGCCGAGTTCGCATATTTTCTAATAGATCGCGCTGAGAAAAATAATAACGAGTGAGGTACGTTCTGCTCGATAGATGGCGCTGCGAGATAATTTCCCAAATAACCGTCTTCGCCTTTGGCGACAGAAGCCCATTTCCACTCTATGGGGATTTCATTCTTTGGCGACAGTATGGGGGGGGCCTTTATATTCACCTCTGGTGACAGCGGCCACTGTATGGGCCTCTTCATATTCGCCTCCGGCCTCCGCTTCTATTCACCTACGGTGACAGATGAGCTTATATCGCAAAAGTGACAGAGCCTGGGCGTGCTCGGTTCTAATCTAAACTAAAGGGCCCCAACTGTAGCTCCTTCCCTCTATATTCGCCCTCCGGCGACAGGGGCAACTCCACGGGGCCCCTTTATATTCGCCTCCGGCGACAGGGGCAACTCCACGGAGCCCCTTTATATTCGCCTCCGGCGACAGGGTCCACTCCATGGGGCCCCTTTATATTCGCCCTTGGCGACAGGGGCCACCTGTAGCCCCTTTATATTCGCTTGGGCGACAGGGGCCACTCCATGGGGCCCCTTTATACTCGCCCTTGGCGACAGGGGCCACCTGTAGCCCCTTTACACTCGCCCTCCGGCGACAGGGGCCACCTGGCCTGGCTCCTAGGGCGGGATGGGGTGGGGGGTGCACTGCACCCAAAGCCCCCCATCTTTGGCTCTCTTCGAGCCCCGCCCACGAGAGGGAGAGGGTTCTCTTGGGTGTTCTCCCAAGGGAGAGCACCCAAGGCCCCTCTCGACTCTCGTCGAGCCCCGACTTGACTGATGGGTGCACCCCTATTTATACCCTCCGGCCACCGCCAGGTTCGAATTTTTTCCAGGAATATTTCGTTATTTTCCTGGAATTCCCCTTCGAATTTTTTCCAGGAATATTTTGGTATTTTCCAGGAATTTTTTCGACTATCCCAGAGTGGCGATGGCTTTATGTATTGCACATGCGCACCACATCATTTGCACCACAAGCTTTGCCATTTCATTCTTCGCTAGGCTAGCTATTCCGTCGTGAAACGTCTTGATACTGCAAGAAACCCGTTCTCGTTCAATTAATAAGGTCAAGTTCGCAAGTTTTTCATTCTCTCCAGTTATAGATTTGAAAATAAAATATTTAATTTGCGAAGCGTTGCCATTTCATAATAACAATGTCAGGAAAACAAATGTGGCTTTCCATCGTGAAACGTCTTGATACTGCAAGAAACCCGTTCTCGTTCTATTAATAAGGTCAAGTTCGCAAGTTTTTCATTCTCGCCAGTTATAGATTTGAAAATAAAATAGAATTGAATAAATAATGATTTGCTCCATATATTAATGGCGTCATTCTCGAAATCCCTGTTCCCGTTTAATTAACAAGGCCGAGTTCGCATATTTTCTAATAGATCGCGCTGAGAAAAATAATAACGAGTGAGGTACGTTCTGCTCGATAGATGGCGCTGCGAGATAATTTCCCAAATAACCGTCTTCGCCTTTGGCGACAGAAGCCCATTTCCACTCTATGGGGATTTCATTCTTTGGCGACAGTATGGGGGGGGGCCTTTATATTCACCTCTGGTGACAGCGGCCACTGTATGGGCCTCTTCATATTCGCCTCCGGCCTCCGCTTCTATTCACCTACGGTGACAGATGAGCTTATATCGCAAAAGTGACAGAGCCTGGGCGTGCTCGGTTCTAATCTAAACTAAAGGGCCCCAACTGTAGCTCCTTCCCTCTATATTCGCCCTCCGGCGACAGGGGCAACTCCACGGGGCCCCTTTATATTCGCCTCCGGCGACAGGGGCAACTCCACGGGGCCCCTTTATATTCGCCTCCGGCGACAGGGTCCACTCCATGGGGCCCCTTTATATTCGCCCTTGGCGACAGGGGCCACCTGTAGCCCCTTTATATTCGCTTGGGCGACAGGGGCCACTCCATGGGGCCCCTTTATACTCGCCCTTGGCGACAGGGGCCACCTGTAGCCCCTTTACACTCGCCCTCCGGCGACAGGGGCCACCTGGCCTGGCTCCTAGGGCGGGATGGGGTGGGGGGTGCACTGCACCCAAAGCCCCCCATCTTTGGCTCTCTTCGAGCCCCGCCCACGAGAGGGAGAGGGTTCTCTTGGGTGTTCTCCCAAGGGAGAGCACCCAAGGCCCCTCTCGACTCTCGTCGAGCCCCGACTTGACTGATGGGTGCACCCCTATTTATACCCTCCGGCCACCGCCAGGTTCGAATTTTTTCCAGGAATATTTCGTTATTTTCCTGGAATTCCCCTTCGAATTTTTTCCAGGAATATTTTGGTATTTTCCAGGAATTTTTTCGACTATCCCAGAGTGGCGATGGCTTTATGTATTGCACATGCGCACCACATCATTTGCACCACAAGCTTTGCCATTTCATTCTTCGCTAGGCTAGCTATTCCGTCGTGAAACGTCTTGATACTGCAAGAAACCCGTTCTCGTTCAATTAATAAGGTCAAGTTCGCAAGTTTTTCATTCTCGCCAGTTATAGATTTGAAAATAAAATAGAATTGAATAAATAATGATTTGCTCCATATATTAATGGCGTCATTCTCGAAATCCCTGTTCCCGTTTAATTAACAAGGCCGAGTTCGCATATTTTCTAATAGATCGCGCTGAGAAAAATAATAACGAGTGAGGTACGTTCTGCTCGATAGATGGCGCTGCGAGATAATTTCCCAAATAACCGTCTTCGCCTTTGGCGACAGAAGCCCATTTCCTCTCTATGGGGATTTCATTCTTTGGCGACAGTATGGGGGGGGGGCCTTTATATTCACCTCTGGTGACAGCGGCCACTGTATGGGCCTCTTCATATTCGCCTCCGGCCTCCGCTTCTATTCACCTACGGTGACAGTTGAGCTTATATCGCAAAAGTGACAGAGCCTGGGCGTGCTCGGTTCTAATTTAAACTAAAGGGCCCCAACTGTAGCTCCTTCCCTCTATATTCGCCCTCCGGCGACAGGGGCAACTCCACGGGGCCCCTTTATATTCGCCTCCGGCGACAGGGGCAACTCCACGGGGCCCCTTTATATTCGCCTCCGGCGACAGGGGCCACTCCATGGGGCCCCTTTACATTCGCCCTTGGCGACAGGGGCCACCTGTAGCCCCTTTATATTCGCCTCGGGCGACAGGGGCCACTCCATGGGGCCCCTTTATACTCGCCCTTGGCGACAGGGGCCACCTGTAGCCCCTTTATACTCGCCCTCCGGCGACAGGGGCCACCTGGCCTGGCTCCGAGGGCGGGATGGGGTTGGGGGTGCACTGCACCCAAAGCCCCCCATCTTTGGCTCTCTTCGAGCCCCGCCCACGAGAGGGAGATGGTTCTCTTGGGTGTTCTCCCAAGCGAGAGCACCCAAGGCCCCTCTCGACTCTCGTCGAGCCCCGACTTGACTGATGGGTGCACCCCTATTTATATCCTCCGGCCACCGCCAGGTTCGAATTTTTTCCAGGAATATTTCGTTATTTTCCTGGAATTCCCCTTCGAATTTTTTCCAGGAATATTTTGGTATTTTCCAGGAATTTTTTCGACTATCCCAGAGTGGCGATGGCTTTATGTATTGCACATGCGCACCACATCATTTGCACCACAAGCTTTGCCATTTCATTCTTCGCTAGGCTAGCTATTCCGTCGTGAAACGTCTTGATACTGCAAGAAACCCGTTCTCGTTCAATTAATAAGGTCAAGTTCGCAAGTTTTTCATTCTCTCCAGTTATAGATTTGAAAATAAAATATTTAATTTGCGAAGCGTTGCCATTTCATAATAACAATGTCAGGAAAACAAATGTGGCTTTCCATCGTGAAACGTCTTGATACTGCAAGAAACCCGTTCTCGTTCTATTAATAAGGTCAAGTTCGCAAGTTTTTCATTCTCGCCAGTTATAGATTTGAAAATAAAATAGAATTGAATAAATAATGATTTGCTCCATATATTAATGGCGTCATTCTCGAAATCCCCGTTCCCGTTTAATTAACAAGGCCGAGTTCGCATATTTTCTAATAGATCGCGCTGAGAAAAATAATAACGAGTGAGGTACGTCCTGCTCGATAGATGGCGCTGCGAGATAATTTCCCAAATAACCGTCTTCGCCTTTGGCGACAGAGGCCCATTTCCTCTCTATGGGGATTTCATTCTTTGGCGACAGTATGGGGGGGGGGGCCTTTATATTCACCTCTGGTGACAGCGGCCACTGTATGGGTCTCTTCATATTCGCCTCCGGCCTCCGCTTCTATTCACCTACGGTGACAGATGAGCTTATATCGCAAAAGTGACAGAGCCTGGGCGTGCTCGGTTCTAATCTAAACTAAAGGGCCCCAACTGTAGCTCCTTCCCTCTATATTCGCCCTCCGGCGACAGGGGCAACTCCACGGGGGCCCCTTTATATTCGCCTCCGGCGACAGGGGCAACTCCACGGGGCCCCTTTATATTCGCCTCCGGCGACAGGGGCCAGTCCATGGGGCCCCTTTATATTCGCCCTTGGCGACAGGGGCCACCTGTAGCCCCTTTATATTCGCCTCGGGCGACAGGGGCCACTCCATGGGGCCCCTTTATACTCGCCCTTGGCGACAGGGGCCACCTGTAGCCCCTTTATACTCGCCCTCCGGCGACAGGGTCCACCTGGCCTGGCTCCTAGGGCGGGATGGGGTGGGGGGTGCACTGCAACCAAAGCCCCCCATCTTTGGCTCTCTTCGAGCCCCGCCCACGAGAGGGAGAGGGTTCTCTTGGGTGTTCTCCCAAGGGAGAGCACCCAAGGCCCCTCTCGACTCTCGTCGAGGCCCGACTTGACTGATGGGTGCACCCCTATTTATACCCTATGGCCACCGCCAGGTTCGAATTTTTTCCAGGAATATTTCGTTATTTTCCTGGAATTCCCCTTCGAATTTTTTCCAGGAATATTTTGGTATTTTCCAGGAATTTTTTCGACTATCCCAGAGTGGCGATGGCTTTATGTATTGCACATGCGCACCACATCATTTGCACCACAAGCTTTGCCATTTCATTCTTCGCTAGGCTAGCTATTCCGTCGTGAAACGTCTTGATACTGCAAGAAACCCGTTCTCGTTCAATTAATAAGGTCAAGTTCGCAAGTTTTTCATTCTCTCCAGTTATAGATTTGAAAATAAAATATTTAATTTGCGAAGCGTTGCCATTTCATAATAACAATGTCAGGAAAACAAATGTGGCTTTCCATCGTGAAACGTCTTGATACTGCAAGAAACCCGTTCTCGTTCTATTAATAAGGTCAAGTTCGCAAGTTTTTCATTCTCGCCAGTTATAGATTTGAAAATAAAATAGAATTGAATAAATAATGATTTGCTCCATATATTAATGGCGTCATTCTCGAAATCCCTGTTCCCGTTTAATTAACAAGGCCGAGTTCGCATATTTTCTAATAGATCGCGCTGAGAAAAATAATAACGAGTGAGGTACGTTCTGCTCGATAGATGGCGCTGCGAGATAATTTCCCAAATAACCGTCTTCGCCTTTAGCGACAGAAGCCCATTTCCTCTCTATGGGGATTTCATTCTTTGGCGACAGTATGGGGGGGGGCCTTTATATTCACCTCTGGTGAGAGCGGCCACTGTATGGGCCTCTTCATATTCGCCTCCGGCCTCCGCTTCTATTCACCTACGGTGACAGATGAGCTTATATCGCAAAAGTGACAGAGCCTGGGCGTGCTCGGTTCTAATCTAAACTAAAGGGCCCCAACTGTAGCTCCTTCCCTCTATATTCGCCCTCCGGCGACAGGGGCAACTCCACTGGGGCCCCTTTATATTCGCCTCCGGCGACAGGGGCAACTCCACGGGGCCCCTTTATATTCGCCTCCGGCGACAGGGGCCACTCCATGGGGCCCCTTTATATTCGCCCTTGGCGACAGGGGCCACCTGTAGCCCCTTTATATTCGCCTCGGGCGACAGGGGCCACTCCATGGGGCCCCTTTATACTCGCCCTTGGCGACAGGGGCCACCTGTAGCCCCTTTATACTCGCCCTCCGGCGACAGGGTCCACCTGGCCTGGCTCCTAGGGCGGGATGGGGTGGGGGGTGCACTGCAACCAAAGCCCCCCCATCTTTGGCTCTCTTCGAGCCCCGCCCACGAGAGGGAGAGGGTTCTCTTGGGTGTTCTCCCAAGGGAGAGCACCCAAGGCCCCTCTCGACTCTCGTCGAGGCCCGACTTGACTGATGGGTGCACCCCTATTTATACCCTATGGCCACCGCCAGGTTCGAATTTTTTCCAGGAATATTTCGTTATTTTCCTGGAATTCCCCTTCGAATTTTTTCCAGGAATATTTCGTTATTTTCCTGGAATTCCCCTTCGAATTTTTTCCAGGAATATTTTGGTATTTTCCAGGAATTTTTTCGACTATCCCAGAGTGGCGATGGCTTTATGTATTGCACATGCGCACCACATCATTTGCACCACAAGCTTTGCCATTTCATTCTTCGCTAGGCTAGCTATTCCGTCGTGAAACGTCTTGATACTGCAAGAAACCCGTTCTCGTTCAATTAATAAGGTCAAGTTCGCAAGTTTTTCATTCTCGCCAGTTATAGATTTGAAAATAAAATAGAATTGAATAAATAATGATTTGCTCCATATATTAATGGCGTCATTCTCGAAATCCCTGTTCCCGTTTAATTAACAAGGCCGAGTTCGCATATTTTCTAATAGATCGCGCTGAGAAAAATAATAACGAGTGAGGTACGTTCTGCTCGATAGATGGCGCTGCGAGATAATTTCCCGAATAACCGTCTTCGCCTTTGGCGACAGAAGCCCATTTCCTCTCTATGGGGATTTCATTCTTTGGCGACAGTATGGGGGGGGCCTTTATATTCACCTCTGGTGACAGCGGCCACTGTATGGGCCTCTTCATATTCGCCTCCGGCGTCCGCTTCTATTCACCTACGGTGACAGATGAGCTTATATCGCAAAAGTGACAGAGCCTGGGCGTGCTCGGTTCTAATCTAAACTAAAGGGCCCCAACTGTAGCTCCTTCCCTCTATATTCGTTCTCCGGCGACAGGGGCAACTCCACGGGGCCCCTTTATATTCGCCTCTGGCGACAGGGGCAACTCCACGGGGCCCCTTTATATTCGCCTCCGGCGACAGGGGCCACTCCATGGGGCCCCTTTATATTCGCCCTTGGCGACAGGGGCCACCTGTAGCCCCTTTATATTCGCCTCGGGCGACAGGGGCCACTCCATGGGGCCCCTTTATACTCGCCCTTGGCGACAGGGGCCACCTGTAGCCCCTTTATACTCGCCCTCCGGCGACAGGGGCCACCTGGCCTGGCTCCTAGGGCGGGATGGGGTAGGGGGTGCACTGCAACCAAAGCCCCCCATCTTTGGCTCTCTTCGAGCCCCGTCCACGAGAGGGAGAGGGTTCTCTTGGGTGTTCTCCCAAGGGAGAGCACCCAAGGCCCCTCTCGACTCTCGTCGAGCCCCGACTTGACTGATGGGTGCACCCCTATTTATACCCTATGGCCACCGCCAGGTTCGAATTTTTTCCAGGAATATTTCGTTATTTTCCTGGAATTCCCCTTCGAATTTTTTCCAGGAATATTTTGGTATTTTCCAGGAATTTTTTCGACTATCCCAGAGTGGCGATGGCTTTATGTATTGCACATGCGCACCACATCATTTGCACCACAAGCTTTGCCATTTCATTCTTCGCTAGGCTAGCTATTCCGTCGTGAAACGTCTTGATACTGCAAGAAACCCGTTCTCGTTCAATTAATAAGGTCAAGTTCGCAAGTTTTTCATTCTCTCCAGTTATAGATTTGAAAATAAAATATTTAATTTGCGAAGCGTTGCCATTTCATAATAACAATGTCAGGAAAACAAATGTGGCTTTCCATCGTGAAACGTCTTGATACTGCAAGAAACCCGTTCTCGTTCTATTAATAAGGTCAAGTTCGCAAGTTTTTCATTCTCGCCAGTTATAGATTTGAAAATAAAATAGAATTGAATAAATAATTATTTGCTCCATATATTAATGGCGTCATTCTCGAAATCCCTGTTCCCGTTTAATTAACAAGGCCGAGTTCGCATATTTTCTAATAGATCGCGCTGAGAAAAATAATAACGAGTGAGGTACGTTCTGCTCGATAGATGGCGCTGCGAGATAATTTCCCGAATAACCGTCTTCGCCTTTGGCGACAGAAGCCCATTTCCTCTCTATGGGGATTTCATTCTTTGGCGACAGTATGGGGGGGGGCCTTTATATTCACCTCTGGTGACAGCGGCCACTGTATGGGCCTCTTCATATTCGCCTCCGGCGTCCGCTTCTATTCACCTACGGTGACAGATGAGCTTATATCGCAAAAGTGACAGAGCCTGGGCGTGCTCGGTTCTAATCTAAACTAAAGGGCCCCAACTGTAGCTCCTTCCCTCTATATTCGTTCTCCGGCGACAGGGGCAACTCCACGGGGCCCCTTTATATTCGCCTCTGGCGACAGGGGCAACTCCACGGGGCCCCTTTATATTCGCCTCCGGCGACAGGGGCCACTCCATGGGGCCCCTTTATATTCGCCCTTGGCGACAGGGGCCACCTGTAGCCCCTTTATATTCGCCTCGGGCGACAGGGGCCACTCCATGGGGCCCCTTTATACTCGCCCTTGGCGACAGGGGCCACCTGTAGCCCCTTTATACTCGCCCTCCGGCGACAGGGGCCACCTGGCCTGGCTCCTAGGGCGGGATGGGGTAGGGGGTGCACTGCAACCAAAGCCCCCCATCTTTGGCTCTCTTCGAGCCCCGTCCACGAGAGGGAGAGGGTTCTCTTGGGTGTTCTCCCAAGGGAGAGCACCCAAGGCCCCTCTCGACTCTCGTCGAGCCCCGACTTGACTGATGGGTGCACCCCTATTTATACCCTATGGCCACCGCCAGGTTCGAATTTTTTCCAGGAATATTTCGTTATTTTCCTGGAATTCCCCTTCGAATTTTTTCCAGGAATATTTTGGTATTTTCCAGGAATTTTTTCGACTATCCCAGAGTGGCGATGGCTTTATGTATTGCACATGCGCACCACATCATTTGCACCACAAGCTTTGCCATTTCATTCTTCGCTAGGCTAGCTATTCCGTCGTGAAACGTCTTGATACTGCAAGAAACCCGTTCTCGTTCAATTAATAAGGTCAAGTTCGCAAGTTTTTCATTCTCTCCAGTTATAGATTTGAAAATAAAATATTTAATTTGCGAAGCGTTGCCATTTCATAATAACAATGTCAGGAAAACAAATGTGGCTTTCCATCGTGAAACGTCTTGATACTGCAAGAAACCCGTTCTCGTTCTATTAATAAGGTCAAGTTCGCAAGTTTTTCATTCTCGCCAGTTATAGATTTGAAAATAAAATAGAATTGAATAAATAATGATTTGCTCCATATATTAATGGCGTCATTCTCGAAATCCCTGTTCCCGTTTAATTAACAAGGCCGAGTTCGCATATTTTCTAATAGATCGCGCTGAGAAAAATAATAACGAGTGAGGTACGTTCTGCTCGATAGATGGCGCTGCGAGATAATTTCCCGAATAACCGTCTTCGCCGTTGGCGACAGAAGCCCATTTCCTCTCTATGGGGATTTCATTCTTTGGCGACAGTATGGGGGGGGGGCCTTTATATTCACCTCTGGTGACAGCGGCCACTGTATGGGCCTCTTCATATTCGCCTCCGGCGTCCGCTTCTATTCACCTACGGTGACAGATGAGCTTATATCGCAAAAGTGACAGAGCCTGGGCGTGCTCGGTTCTAATCTAAACTAAAGGGCCCCAACTGTAGCTCCTTCCCTCTATATTCGTTCTCCGGCGACAGGGGCAACTCCACGGGGCCCCTTTATATTCGCCTCTGGCGACAGGGGCAACTCCACGGGGCCCCTTTATATTCGCCTCCGGCGACAGGGGCCACTCCATGGGGCCCCTTTATATTCGCCCTTGGCGACAGGGGCCACCTGTAGCCCCTTTATATTCGCCTCGGGCGACAGGGGCCACTCCATGGGGCCCCTTTATACTCGCCCTTGGCGACAGGGGCCACCTGTAGCCCCTTTATACTCGCCCTCCGGCGACAGGGGCCACCTGGCCTGGCTCCTAGGGCGGGATGGGGTAGGGGGTGCACTGCAACCAAAGCCCCCCATCTTTGGCTCTCTTCGAGCCCCGTCCACGAGAGGGAGAGGGTTCTCTTGGGTGTTCTCCCAAGGGAGAGCACCCAAGGCCCCTCTCGACTCTCGTCGAGCCCCGACTTGACTGATGGGTGCACCCCTATTTATACCCTATGGCCACCGCCAGGTTCGAATTTTTTCCAGGAATATTTCGTTATTTTCCTGGAATTCCCCTTCGAATTTTTTCCAGGAATATTTTGGTATTTTCCAGGAATTTTTTCGACTATCCCAGAGTGGCGATGGCTTTATGTATTGCACATGCGCACCACATCATTTGCACCACAAGCTTTGCCATTTCATTCTTCGCTAGGCTAGCTATTCCGTCGTGAAACGTCTTGATACTGCAAGAAACCCGTTCTCGTTCAATTAATAAGGTCAAGTTCGCAAGTTTTTCATTCTCTCCAGTTATAGATTTGAAAATAAAATATTTAATTTGCGAAGCGTTGCCATTTCATAATAACAATGTCAGGAAAACAAATGTGGCTTTCCATCGTGAAACGTCTTGATACTGCAAGAAACCCGTTCTCGTTCTATTAATAAGGTCAAGTTCGCAAGTTTTTCATTCTCGCCAGTTATAGATTTGAAAATAAAATAGAATTGAATAAATAATGATTTGCTCCATATATTAATGGCGTCATTCTCGAAATCCCTGTTCCCGTTTAATTAACAAGGCCGAGTTCGCATATTTTCTAATAGATCGCGCTGAGAAAAATAATAACGAGTGAGGTACGTTCTGCTCGATAGATGGCGCTGCGAGATAATTTCCCGAATAACCGTCTTCGCCTTTGGCGACAGAAGCCCATTTCCTCTCTATGGGGATTTCATTCTTTGGCGACAGTATGGGGGGGGGGCCTTTATATTCACCTCTGGTGACAGCGGCCACTGTATGGGCCTCTTCATATTCGCCTCCGGCGTCCGCTTCTATTCACCTACGGTGACAGATGAGCTTATATCGCAAAAGTGACAGAGCCTGGGCGTGCTCGGTTCTAATCTAAACTAAAGGGCCCCAACTGTAGCTCCTTCCCTCTATATTCGTTCTCCGGCGACAGGGGCAACTCCACGGGGCCCCTTTATATTCGCCTCTGGCGACAGGGGCAACTCCACGGGGCCCCTTTATATTCGCCTCCGGCGACAGGGGCCACTCCATGGGGCCCCTTTATATTCGCCCTTGGCGACAGGGGCCACCTGTAGCCCCTTTATATTCGCCTCGGGCGACAGGGGCCACTCCATGGGGCCCCTTTATACTCGCCCTTGGCGACAGGGGCCACCTGTAGCCCCTTTATACTCGCCCTCCGGCGACAGGGGCCACCTGGCCTGGCTCCTAGGGCGGGATGGGGTAGGGGGTGCACTGCAACCAAAGCCCCCCATCTTTGGCTCTCTTCGAGCCCCGTCCACGAGAGGGAGAGGGTTCTCTTGGGTGTTCTCCCAAGGGAGAGCACCCAAGGCCCCTCTCGACTCTCGTCGAGCCCCGACTTGACTGATGGGTGCACCCCTATTTATACCCTATGGCCACCGCCAGGTTCGAATTTTTTCCAGGAATATTTCGTTATTTTCCTGGAATTCCCCTTCGAATTTTTTCCAGGAATATTTTGGTATTTTCCAGGAATTTTTTCGACTATCCCAGAGTGGCGATGGCTTTATGTATTGCACATGCGCACCACATCATTTGCACCACAAGCTTTGCCATTTCATTCTTCGCTAGGCTAGCTATTCCGTCGTGAAACGTCTTGATACTGCAAGAAACCCGTTCTCGTTCAATTAATAAGGTCAAGTTCGCAAGTTTTTCATTCTCTCCAGTTATAGATTTGAAAATAAAATATTTAATTTGCGAAGCGTTGCCATTTCATAATAACAATGTCAGGAAAACAAATGTGGCTTTCCATCGTGAAACGTCTTGATACTGCAAGAAACCCGTTCTCGTTCTATTAATAAGGTCAAGTTCGCAAGTTTTTCATTCTCGCCAGTTATAGATTTGAAAATAAAATAGAATTGAATAAATAATGATTTGCTCCATATATTAATGGCGTCATTCTCGAAATCCCTGTTCCCGTTTAATTAACAAGGCCGAGTTCGCATATTTTCTAATAGATCGCGCTGAGAAAAATAATAACGAGTGAGGTACGTTCTGCTCGATAGATGGCGCTGCGAGATAATTTCCCAAATAACCGTCTTCGCCTTTGGCGACAGAAGCCCATTTCCACTCTATGGGGATTTCATTCTTTGGCGACAGTATGGGGGGGGACCTTTATATTCACCTCTGGTGACAGCGGCCACTGTATGGGCCTCTTCATATTCGCCTCCGGCCTCCGCTTCTATTCACCTACGGTGACAGATGAGCTTATATCGCAAAAGTGACAGAGCCTGGGCGTGCTCGGTTCTAATCTAAACTAAAGGGCCCCAACTGTAGCTCCTTCCCTCTATATTCGCCCTCCGGCGACAGGGGCAACTCCACGGGGCCCCTTTATATTCGCCTCCGGCGACAGGGGCAACTCCACGGGGCCCCTTTATATTCGCCCTTGGCGACAGGGGCCACCTGTAGCCCCTTTATATTAGCCTCGGGCGACAGGGGCCACTCCATGGGGCCCCTTTATACTCGCCCTTGGCGACAGGGGCCACCTGTAGCCCCTTTATACTCGCCCTCCGGCGACAGGGGCCACCTGGCCTGGCTCCTAGGGCGGGATGGGGTGGGGGGTGCACTGCACCCAAAGCCCCCCATCTTTGGCTCTCTTCGAGCCCCGCCCACGAGAGTGAGAGGGTTCTCTTGGGTGTTCTCCCAAGGGAGAGCACCCAAGGCCCCTCTCGACTCTCGTCGAGCCCCGACTTGACTGATGGGTGCACCCCTATTTATACCCTCCGGCCACCGCCAGGTTCGAATTTTTTCCAGGAATATTTCGTTATTTTCCTGGAATTCCCCTTCGAATTTTTTCCAGGAATATTTTGGTATTTTCCAGGAATTTTTTCGACTATCCCAGAGTGGCGATGGCTTTATGTATTGCACATGCGCACCACATCATTTGCACCACAAGCTTTGCCATTTCATTCTTCGCTAGGCTAGCTATTCCGTCGTGAAACGTCTTGATACTGCAAGAAACCCGTTCTCGTTCAATTAATAAGGTCAAGTTCGCAAGTTTTTCATTCTCTCCAGTTATAGATTTGAAAATAGAATATTTAATTTGCGAAGCGTTGCCATTTCATGATAACAATGTCAGGAAAACAAATGTGGCTTTCCATCGTGAAACGTCTTGATACTGCAAGAAACCCGTTCTCGTTCTATTAATAAGGTCAAGTTCGCAAGTTTTTCATTCTCGCCAGTTATAGATTTGAAAATAAAATAGAATTGAATAAATAATGATTTGCTCCATATATTAATGGCGTCATTCTCGAAATCCCTGTTCCTATTTAATTAACAAGGCCGAGTTCGCATATTTTCTAATAGATCGCGCTAAGAAAAATAATAACGAGTGAGGTACGTTCTGCTCGATAGATGGCGCTGCGAGATAATTTCCCAAATAACCGTCTTCGCCTTTGGCGACAGAAGCCCATTTCCTCTCTATGGGGATTTCATTCTTTGGCGACAGTATGGGGGGGGGGGCCTTTATATTCACCTCTGGTGACAGCGGCCACTGTATGGGCCTCTTCATATTCGCCTCCGGCCTCCGCTTCTATTCACCTACGGTGACAGATGAGCTTATATCGCAAAAGTGACAGAGCCTGGGCGTGCTCGGTTCTAATCTAAACTAAAGGGCCCCAACTGTAGCTCCTTCCCTCTATATTCGCCCTCCGGCGACAGGGGCAACTCCACGGGGCCCCTTTATATTCGCCTCCGGCGACAGGGGCAACTCCACGGGGCCCCTTTATATTCGCCTCGGGCGACAGGGGCCACTCCATGGGACCCCTTTATATTCGCCCTTGGCGACAGGGGCCACCAGTAGCCCCTTTATATTCGCCTCGGGCGACAGGGGCCACCTGTGGCCCCTTTATATTCGCCTCGGGCGACAGGGGCCACCTGTAGCCCCTTTATATTCCACTCGGGCGACAGGGGCCACTCCATGGGGTCCCTTTATATTCGCCCTTGGCGACAGGGGCCACCTGTAGCCCCTTTATACTCGCCCTCCGGCGACAGGGGCCACCTGGCCTGGCTCCTAGGGCGGGATGGGGTGGGGGGTGCACTGCACCCAAAGCCCCCCATCTTTGGCTCTCTTCGAGCCCCGCCCACGAGAGGGAGAGGGTTCTCTTGGGTGTTCTCCCAAGGGAGAGCACCCAAGGCCCCTCTCGACTCTCGTCGAGCCCCGACTTGACTGATGGGTGCACCCCTATTTATACCCTCCGGCCACCGCCAGGTTCGAATTTTTTCCAGGAATATTTCGTTATTTTCCTGGAATTCCCCTTCGAATTTTTTCCAGGAATATTTTGGTATTTTCCAGGAATTTTTTCGACTATCCCAGAGTGGCGATGGCTTTATGTATTGCACATGCGCACCACATCATTT